>NC_061511.1:38876598-39210519 GCF_022539505.1 Lolium rigidum | reverse complement strand
AGGATTAGGTTACAACATTTCATCTTAGTATTGCAATGCTGAACTTTGTGACACGCTCACATTGCAATACCATATATGGGTGTGAGTCCACCATGTCATTGATTTGAAACCATGACTCTATTATTAATGACGTTGGTGTCAATGATCAGGAAACCTTGATTATCTTATTAATCAATAGACTATTTACTAGGGACAAGGTTTTGTTCAATACCACACATACATTAATGGTTCCGCTCAATACAGTTATAGCATAGCATAAAACTTATTATGAACAATTACGGATATGACAATAAAACTATCATTATTTATTTGCCTCTAGGGCACATATCCAATAATCTCCCACTTGCACTAAATTACAAATAAACTTGTTTACATTTGGCAACGCTCTAATGCCCATAGACATTTCGTGCTCATCATGCTTCGCTTGTGACAGAGGCTTTGTCAATGGATCCGCGACATTTAGATCCGTATGTATTTTGCAAACTTTAACTTCATTGTCACGGCCATAATCCCTTATGACGTGATATCTCTGGGAATGTGTTTGGCCACTGAGTGAGACCTTGGGTACTTTGTATTAGCAATGGCACTTGTATTATCACAGGGTCATGCATACTCGGGAACACACCAAGTTCAATGATGAATTCCTCAGCCAAAAAACTTCATTTCCCGCATCCGAAGCAGCTATGTACTCCGACTCCATCGTAGATTGAGCAGTTGTAACTTGTTTCTTGCTTCTCCAGCTCACCGCTCATCCATTCACCATAAACACGTATCCTGATTGAGACTTTGAGTCATCTGGATCGGTGTCAAAGCTTGCATCCGTGTAACCATTTACATCGAGCTTATCTACACCTCAGACATTTCCCTAGTTCTTTTCAAGTACTTCACGATGTTCTTCACCAGCTGTCTAGTGTTCCATTCTAGGATTACTCTGGAAACGATTAGTCATACTAACCGCTAGGGCCACGTCAGGGCAAGTACACAGCATAGCATACATGATAAAACATATGGCTCGAGCATAGGGAATGGAAGACATTCTCTCTCTATCTTGTTCCATTGCTGGATCGTGAGTCAAACTCAGTTTCGTACCTTTTATCACATGCAAGAACCACTTCTTGGCTTAATCCATTTTGAACCTCTTCAAAATTTTCTCTAGGTACGTGCTTTGACTTAACGCTAATAGGCGCCTCGATCTATCTCTATAGATTTTAATACCTAATATATACGTAGCTTCACCCATATCCTTCATGGAAAATTTGTTGTTCAAATAATCCTTCACACTTTTCAGAAGATTTACATCATTCCCAATCAACAATATGTCATCCACATATAGTACTAGGAATGCTACCGAGCTCCCACTCACTTTCTTATAAATGTAGAATTCTTCGAACTTTGGACAAATCCAAACTCTTTGATCACTTCATCAAAACAAAGATTCCAGCTCCGAGATGCTTTCTTCAGTCCATAGATTGAGCACTGAAGCTTGCATACTTTTCCAGCATCCTCAGGATCGACAAAACCTTCGGGTTTTATCATGTACAACTCTTCCTCAATGTTGCCATTAAGGAAGCCTGTTTTAACATCCATCTGCCATATCTCATAATTGAAATATGCAGCAATTGCTAGCAAAATCCGTATAGACTTAATCATCCCTACGGGAGAAAAAGTCTCATCGTAGTAAATTCCTTGAATCTGTCAACCCCACTTTGCGACAAGTCGAGCTTTGTAAACGATAACGTTTCGGTCACCATCGAGTCTTTTTCTTAAAGATCCATTTATTCTCCATAGCCTTGCGGCTTGCGATAATATCCACCAAAGTCCATACTTTGTTATTGTGCATGGATCCTATCTCGGATTTCATGGATTCAAGCCATTTCTCGGACTCGGGGCCCTCCATTGCTTCCTTGTAGTTTGCATGTTCGTCTTGTTCAATTAACATGACAGTCTTAACGACATAATCATACCATTGAGGGGAAGTACGTGTTCTCGTAGACCTATAAGGTCGAGTAGGTTCTTTATGATGAAAGTCATGATCTTCATCATCTTGATCATTATCATTATGATTAGTATCATCTTGTTCCGCTCCCACTGAAGAGGACGGTTCCGGAACATGTTCCGTTGTGTCACTCGATGTTTGGAGAGTAGGTTCAATGATTTCATCAAGCTCTATTTTCCTCCCACTAACACCTTTTGCAAGAAACTCCTTCCAGAGAAAGGTACCGGTTTTCGTGACAAACGAGTTTGCCCTCGGTTTTGTTGTAGAAGGTGTACCCAACGGTTTCCCTTGGATATCCTACAAAGATGCATTTTTTCGCTTTTGGTTCAAGTTTGTCGGGCTGTAGCTTCTTGACGTAAGCTGCACAACCCCAAACTTTCAAGAACGACAACTTTGGCTCCACGCCATGCCATAACTCATATGGTGTTGTTTCTATGAATTTGGATGACGCCCTTGTTGTGGATATACTTCATAGGTATACCATCGACATGGTTCGATTCCGGCAAGCCCGGGTGGCCCAGCAGATGGTGGTGATGGCATATGGCCCACCGGGCGGCCCGAGTTGCTATTGATCAAGATGGAAGATGTCCAGCCCAGGAACAAGGAGCCGGATCCGAACCGGCCTACGAGGTAGACGGATCCGAACCGACCCTACCGAGGTAGCCGGATCCTTGGAGGCCCATGGAGGTAGCCGAATCCTTGGAGGTCTATGCCAGGAGTCAGATATGTGAAGGCCCATGAAGGAAGCCGGATCCATAACGACAAGTTAGGCATAGGTGGATCCTTGACGTACACGGCAATGTAATATTCCGTAGTTAGGCAACTTGTATTCCGGGTACGACTCTCCATAGAACCCTGGATCCGGGCGCCTATATAGCCGGATCCTGGGAGCCCTTAGGGCAAGATCTCGAGCTAGCAACGAGATAACCACAACTCATTGTAACAACGCGAAAGCGCCCAGATAATTCCAGACAAGAAGCAGTAGGCCCTGTCCTCAAGCAGGTGTTCCGAAGCTGGGTAAATCGCGTACTACCGTCCAGAAGACTCTCCGCCCAATGGCCCCTACTTCTTCTCCCCCTCGTGAGGATCCCTCCTCCGAGGTACCGTCGAATAGGCAACGACGGCCCTATTTAAAATGAATGTGGAAGTTTCTAATGCATGACCCCAAAATGATAAAGGTAAGTTGGTAAGGGACATCATAGGTCGCACGCTATCCAATAGGGTACGTTTACGTCATTTGGACATGCCATTCTTCTGTAGGCGTTCCAGCGGGCGTAAGTTTTGGCACAATGCCACAAGTCTTGAGATGCATGTTAAACTCATAACTCAAAAGCCCGCCTCCTCGAGCAGATCGAAGGTGCTTGATTTTCTTGTTGAGTTGATTCTCGACTTCACTCTGAAATTCCTTGAACTTCTCAAAGGTTTCAGACTTGTGCTTCATTAAAAAGATATACCCATATCTAGTCAAATCATCGATAAAGTGACAAAGTAACAATAGATATTTCGTGTCGACATGCTCATTGGTCCACACATATCGGTATGTATGATTCCCAACAAGTCAGTCGCCCGTTCCACTATACCATTGAATGGTTTCCTAGTCATTTTGCCCATGAGGCATGGTTCGCATCTTTTAAGAGATTCAAAATCTAATTATCCCAAAATTCCATCAGAATGGAGTTTCTTCATGCGTTTTACACCAATATGACCAAGACGGCAATGCCACATGTACATGGAATTATTATCACTAACTTTACATTTATTGACATTTATGCTATGAATATGCGAATTATTACAATCGAGATTCAAAATGAATAAACCATTGCGCTCATGTGCATGAACATAAAACATCTCATTCATATAGATAGAACAACGAATTGTCTCAGACTTGAATAAATATCCATCTTGCATCAAGCAAGATCAACTAACAATGTTCATACTCAACGAGGGTACATAATAGCATTTATTCAAAACTAATATTAATCGCGACGGTAGACTCAATCGAAGAGTGCCAATAGCCGCCACATCCACCTTGCAGCCATTTCCAACATGCATCGTCACCTCGTTCTTTGCCAAGCGCCACTTATTCTGCAACTCCTGCTGAGAGAAACAAATGTGACCAATATATCCGGTATCAAACACCCATGTTTTACTCCTGGCACGTGTGATGTAAACATCAATAAAATGTATATTGGATATATCTTTGTCATTTCCAGCAATTTTGTCGGCCTTCTTATCTTCCAGGTACTTGGGGCAGTTGCACTTCCAGTGACCATCCCCCTTGCGGTAGAAACAATCGACGCCCGGCTTAGTTCCAGGCTTGGGAGCCTTAGGAGTGGTGACAACAGTCTTGCCATTACTCTTAGGCTTCCCGTCTTTACCCTTCCGCTTCTTGCCAAACTTCTTGTGGCTAACGGTCTTGTTGACAATCAACACATTGTGCTCCTTCTTGATTTCCTTTTCAGCAATTTGGAGCATGGCGAACAACTTAGAGAGGGACTTAGTCATCCCTTGCATGTTGTAGTTAAGCACGGATCCTTTAAAGCTAGGGGAAACGATTGTAGCACCCTATCAGCCACCAGTTCATTCATAATCGGGCATTCTAAAGCGTTCAGGCACTGAACGTAGCCAGACATCTTGATCACGTGCTCGCTCACACAGCTGTGCTCTTCCATCTTTGCTGAGAAGAATAGCTCGGAAGCTTCATACCTCTCAGCCCTATTTTGCGGTGCAAAGACAACCTTGAGATCAGTGATCATCTCGAATGCACCCATGTTCTCATAGTGCTTTTACAGCTCAGCTTCCATGGCATAGATCATGCCACTCTGGATGAACGAAGCATTGTCCGCCTTAGTTTGGTAGACGTTCTTGTCATCCTGAGAGGCATCATTGGCGGGTTTGTCACCTAGCGCAGCCTCTAGTACATAGTTCATCTTGTGGGGAGCGAGGTAAATCCTCAGTGTGCGGTACTAGGACGTGAAGTTTGACCCATCATTTTTCAGTTTCTCTTTCCCAAGGAATTAGCCTAGGTTGAAGGTGCAGCGAGACATTTACAATGGTATTGCAAAATACATCAAGACTATGTTCATAATATTGAGTTCATGTTTTAATTCAAATTAAAGCTAAAAGAACTCCCACTGAAACTGACATCTCTCATAGTTGTTTAGTGATTACACGATCCTAATTTACTGCACCACCCTCGATAATCACGGACGATGGCATAGCTTCAGAGGTAGACATCAATATTTCAATCATATCAACTATATGATTCGTGCTTAACCTTTCGGTCACTTGTGTTCCGAGGCTATGTCTACACATGCTAGGCTCGCCAAAGTAACCTTAGTGTTGTGCAACATGGTTTACACCCACTGTATGCGAACGCAAGTATGTCTAGCACCCGATCGTCACGGTCTGCTTCATACCGTTGAACTTTCTTGGTGGTGCACACTAAGGAAGAACACGAATGTTGGTATTTTATCGAGGGATCATCTTATAATGCTACCGTCGTATATCTAATATAAGAAATCATAAGATAAAATAATAACATCAAATGAAATTAAATGGTGACATCATATGGGCCTCATCTCGCCTTGATCTCCATCGTACGCTCCGGTACGGTGCCAAGGTCCACGGCGCCTCCTTGTCGCTAGCCTTCGAATAATTCATAAACTTACCTCGACCATATCATATCATGTGCCCTCTGCAAAACAAAGTTAGACGCCTCTACATTTACCTTTTGCATGTTTTACTTGGCTGTTAGGGCTGTCACGGAAGAACCGTTCATTACCTACGAACTTCAGAACCACAACATTGATTAACTAATTTTCGCTCTTAATCCCTTGTTGAGGGCCCTCCATATGTGAATTCCACACCGCTAAAGTAAGAGAGACAGTCACCCCTAGCCGTTTATATGGTACAAGCCATATGTCAAGTGTGGAACCAGTTTCGCGGTGGTGTACGCGTGAGGTCGGTCGGGGTCGCTTCATCAAATAATGCCGCAGTAATGAGCAAGTACACGTGAGAGGGTAACAATTAGAGAATCAATGCCCACATATTGCTATGTGCTCTAACCGTACAAATACATCTACCCATAGATCGCTCTGATACCACCTTGTAGGGTTCCGTTGCGAGAAAACAGAAAAATTCCTATGACGAATATACATAGCCAAGATCTATTCTATGGAGATGTAAAGTAACGAAGGGATTCAGTGTTCATACCTTTGAAGACCAAAAGCGTTACGTTTCACGATGTTCTTCGACGCTGACCTCAAGGTCGTGAAGAAGTCCAAGCGTTGAAGCGCCCCAAGTGTTGCGCCTCCGCGAGTTCTACGCACGTTCGGTGTATAGACGTCTCCCGTGCTCCGGTCCAGCAAAGCAGCGGAAGTAGAAGATTCAGACCGGTGTTTCAGCAGCACGACGACGTGCTTATGGTGGAGAATACACGACCCCTATGCATGTTCCAAACTTCGGGAACACACATGAGGGAGAGGGAGACGAAGACAGAAGTCAATGAGATGAATGAGGAGATCCCCAAGGGGGCTCTTTATATAAAGGGATGGGGAGAGGAGGTGGGGCCACCTAGGGCAGCCGCTGGTGATAGTGACTATAATATGGTCTCATGGTCTAAGGATTAGGTTACAATATTTCATCTTAGTATTGCAATGCGCAACTTTGTGACATGATCACATTGCAATACCTTATATGGTTGTGAGTCTGCCATGTCATTCATCCAACAACATGCCTCCATTATCAATGACGTTGGTGTCCATGATCACGAAACCTTGATCATCTTATTAATCAATGTACTATTTTACTAGGGATAAGGTTTTGTTCAATACCACACGTGCATTAATGTTTTCGCTTAATACAGTTATAGCATGTCATAAAACTTATTATGAACAATTATAGATATGAAAATAAAATTATCTTTATTTATTTGCTTGTAGGGCATATATCCAACAATAATATAGAATATAATAATATCTCGTGCACTCATGCTTGTTGCAAAATTAAATCGCAGATGAAAAAACTCTGCATATGGCAAGGAAGTAATTCGGCGGTGCGTGCGCGTTGTGTGCTTTCCATAGTTTTTTTTTGGTTGACGTATTAAATACTCCTAGAACACAACGGATTAACGTATGGATCTGTTGCCCATATCATTATTATTTTTTTGTTTGCATGATCGGGGTTGACAAACGTATGGGCCTGCTAGCCGTCTGTTGATCATTTCGGTTACATATAAGTGCTAAAAATACTAGTTCATTTGCAGGTTAAATGGATACCACCCAATGGTAGATTATATTGGTTCTTATCATGACTATGAGATAGCGGATTCTTGTGTGACTTGGATTGTTGGGGCGGGGCCCATGGCTTCATTCAGACGATCCAGCTCAAGCATCTTTGTGCATAAAAACAGTATGAGTAGCATGGGTCGGCCTTTTGAACACGTGATAAAAGTGGATCTGAAGCCTACCCCAACGGCAAAGGAAGCCCAAGGAAGAGGCATCAGGAGCATCAAGTACCAGGTGACCCTTGCTGCGGCAAAGGAGCTCGGTCTGCTCAACCAAGAATACAACAAGCTCAAGGAAAAGCATGACCAGCTACAATACTACACCTACAAGCGTGCGGAGGATGTGGAATCCCTCGAGAATGAACTCGAGAATTACATGTGGTACGCTATAACTCCTCTGGTGGGCAGGAAGTTGTCAAACAAGAGGTACCTGTTAGTAGTTGATAACCTCCAGTGGCCTATTGAGCCTGGGAGTTTAACACGGGATTGCGGGCTTCTTCCGCCCAGGTGGACATATTCTTCATGGCTCATCTTGCCCACTTCCCAGGATGCCTACAATGCGAGCAAGTCGGAAGACGATGAACTCATAAGCATCAACAGAGATGAACATATTTTGATATTCACCATCTTTGCACTACATCAGTCCGCCGAGCACATACGACTCAACATGATCCATCAAGAAAGCATAGAATACTGGCATGTCCTAGCTATTGATTGCTTCCACTATGCCATGGCGATCTTTACCAAAGTTTCGCAGGGTGTGCTTGTTACTTCAGACGAGCTCATCCACCAGTGGGGCACCCTCCTGCCACGTATGACCCACGGCAACAGCATCAGCAGCAGCAAGTGTTCCTATATGCATCAAGTTGGAAGGGTCATCCTTGAAGCGTTTCAGAAATACTCTTTGTTGCAGCTGCCTTTTTCTCCTGCTTACGAAGCTCGTGAAGCCACCAATACCGGTGCCCAATTCTTTGAATACCGTGGCCTCATTGCGAAGGCATCACAATAGATGAAGTAAGCTGATAGCAAGAAGAAATGGATCTCCTTTTACTGGTGATGATGGATGTCATGTAAGCAGAGAATGGTTGTTGAGCAAGGAGGAATAAAATATTGGAACCACTGCACTTATTCTAAGAGGCTGCCCGCAACAATCTCCCATATTTTACAAACTAAACCATTTATTGCCCGAACTCCTCTTTCTTCGTGTTCTTGATCTCTCTTACACTCCACTAAAATTTCTCCCTTGTTCAATCCGCTGTCTCCGGAACCTTCGGTTGCTCTCACTAAGAGGCTGCCATGATCTCAAAACTCTCTTCAATTCGTCCACAACTAGCTCCACAAGCTCAACCGAAAATACTATTTCACCATTGTCCACTCTATACCAGCTTGAAATCCTTGATATGAATGGAGTTCCATTTTCTCTTCTGACGCAAGACGTCGCCAAACAAAAGACCAATTTGATATACCTCGACATGTCCTACTCAGAAATAACTACTTTTCCTCCCAATTTTTTCAAGGACATGTCAAATCTCGAAGAGCTTATCCTTGCCAACTGCTCCAACCTTGTGGAGCTACCTACTTCCATGTCAACGCTATTCAGCCTAACGACCCTTGAGATCACAGGCACTCGAATAAAATACTTCCCACGGAAGATATTTGAAGAAATGCAGAAGCTTCAGTTGCTTAGGCTCACTGACAACAATAACTTGATTTCACTCACAAGGCAAATCTCCAGGGTCCATGAATTCAAATTGGAAGGGCATCCTAACCTTAAATCCTTCTCACTGATTGGCTCACCTCACATTCAGCTCCTGTCTTTGCACGGATGCAGAAAACTCAAGTCTGTCGAGTTCAAGAATCTTGGTGCTTTGGAGGAGCTTGATTTGTCTGGTACATCTATCGATGAGATCCCTGCAGATATCCCTAATGGTACCCAGCTTAGGAAATTGCTACTACTAGGGGTTCCTTCTCTGTTGCGATTTCCCTGGCATATGCTAGAGCGACTTCCAGAGGTGTTTTACTTGGATCAGTGCACAGAAGGAAACGGTAATCACTTTGATCAAGTTTTACAGTTGTGTGTTAGTGACCCCAGGTTCTTCTATAGTTTCGGAGAATCTTGTGTTGATTTAGTAAGGGATGGGCGATGTTTCCAATCTTTCTATGTCCGAGTTGCACCATGTAGTGCAAATAACAGGCGACTGCAGCATGATGAAGGCATGGTTGATGACAAGTTGCGGGAGTTGGTGCAGAATCAGTCAACATACGTGGATGTACATAACAGTTGCTATGCAGAGGAAATTGCGGTGCCATCGGTGATTACAGTTCCCCTTCGCCAAACTGAGCGCCATGTAGAGATCACAGGGATGCAACAGCCAGCTGGTGGTTTATGGGGTCTTCTAAATGTCACCAAATCAATATCAGTGACATTTGATACTTCTATTGATAATTTTTCTATCTGCAGCAATTTCAATGATCTGGAAGAATGTGAGCTACGCTGGTGCCATAAAATGTTGAGAGTTTTCGATCGCGATTCAGACATGGAAAATCTACGAAATGTGCATGTTTGTAATCTCAGAAGTCTACTTTGGTTCTGTATACAATACAGTAGGTTCTCCTTCAGTTCGCTAGAGCACCTGCACTTGGAGTACTGCCCAAGATTGGAGGCTATGATGCCAGAAAGAGTAGCACTACCAAGTCTCAAGACACTTGACATTCTGTTCTGCTACAACCTCAAGGAAATTTTCTATCGGGATACTTATATAGTCGAATACCAGCTCCTCCCAAACCTTCAAAGGGTACGTCTCCAGGAGCTTCCACTGCTCCAGCAATTCAATGACAAGTACACCACCATAACAGCACCCATGTGGAAGGAGCTCCACGTCCGAGGGTGCTGGAGCCTCCGATGCCTCCCGCACCTACACGATCAGCTGAAGACGGTGAAGGTGAATGGGGAGAGGAGCTGGTGGAGCAAGCTCCGGTGGGGCTCGCTCTCGCACCGCGACAGCTACGATCCCAAGCTTCCCCCGAAGTTCGCCTCCTTCGACGAGCGCGCAGGGGTGACCAGCTACCTCAGATGAATCAACCCAGACTCATCCAGACATATATTCATCCATCAATTGGTATGTTGATTCTACTCGGTTTATACCGTTCAGCACGAGTTCCTAAACACCTGCCTTGTTAACAGTGTTCACCATACAGATACCCATATTCAGTTACAAAAATATACATCCATTGCCTCCATCCTTGTGGTATACATCCACAAAGTACATGTCACCTACTTACGTACCCCTTGTGTCCATCCAGAGTGTCCACCCCCCTTCTCGACAACGTGATATGTGTTTCTGGCTTTCCGCATGTAGAGTTCCCAAATAAAAGGGCTTAGTATCCCTGGTTTCTGTCGAGCGACTGACCGACCACTTTGTTTCCTGTGAAATCAGGTTTATTTTTTCTTGTTCCCAAACATACATCTTAATGAAGTGTGCGTTATTCTGCTTGCTGATGTATGTGTGTCAGTGTGTCACTTGAGTTGTAATAAGCTACACATTGTTGATGTCGACGTGAGATATGTTTAATTATCAATTGTGGTTTGAAACGCTAAGTGACCTGAGTATTTGATTCAGACTATTTGTTTGACTTGTAATGTTGTACCAGCATTTATATATTTGTCAATATCCCTTATACCATGTGATGGAAGTCGTCAGGGAATTTTACTCTGACTTTGCGCCCTCTTTATATACACTAGTAGAAAACAGGCCTAATGTCGCGGGCCGTAAGAGCCTTTTGTCCCGGCCGGCCAGCCGGGACAACGGGGGCGCGACAAAAGGCCCAACCTTTTATCCCGGCCCGATTCCCAGCCGGGACATAAGGTCCACCACGTGGCAGCCGCGGGGCGCGCAGGGGACACCTCCTTTTGTCGCGGGTTGTAACACAGCCCGGGACAAAAGGCCCTCTACGTGGCGCGCACAGGACGCTGCTCCTTTAGGGTTCATTTTTTCATTTCAAAATAAAATTTTCATATATTTGTACGCTACTACAAGCTGTACACGTTCATGCATGATATATAGATCGAGCAAACAAATATTCGAAGCAAAAGTCTATTCGTAGATTCCCCTTACATATACATGGAGCTCACGACTACCGGGACTAGATCCCGTCGTCTATTTGAACTATTACACGGGGATCATGACCAGGTCCTATTTAAACTAAACAAGCCGTTGTCGTCTATTATTTCTCTCATCAGAAGTCCCGCCACTTCCTCCGCAATTCCTAGTAGGTGTTGGTGTGGTTAGAGCTTCTCCCGCATGAACTCGACCTATATAGGAAAATGAGATGAATATGACTATATCAATCTTGATAACGAAATATTGACGATAATAAATTGAAGTTGTGAATGTTATTGCTTACGTTAAATCTATTATCGTCCTTCTCAGTGGTTAACATGCAAATGGACTCGCAAACGTAGTATCCACATAGATTCGTCCCCTGTGGCTGCTGAGCGCACGGTACAGGAGTAAATGTTAGTTTCTCTGCGAAGTTACTACCCTTAACCACCTTCTTGAAGCATCTCCAAACCCTGTCAGGCAAAAGAATGATTGAATGAGTGGATAATTAAATGATATCTCACGAAAGATATCGATATAGCGCGGCAATGATTGCAATTACCTCTGGAGCAAGTCCTGCAAGTTGCGGAACCCTTCCAGGCCTCTATTCAATGGGTCCCTTACTTCAACTATTCCATTATCAACTTGAATGTCTAGCAGAATCCAGTGAAAACTGCACATGTTTATATATATGTCATGAATTACACTTAACATCGAGTAAGAAAAATTGAATGTGTACAACAGAGTAAGACTCTCACCTGTAGTTGTAAGGAAACAGTATTGAATCACAGAAATGTTGCTCCGTTAAAAACCTTAGCAGGTTTCCCCCCGTTTCTTCGGCTTTATCCCTTACCGTGTCATGGTGTACTTTATCTGGGTCAACAAATCCAATATTGGTTATCTTCTTTCTTCTGCATTCATCGATCTTTAGTCTGCATAAGAGAGTACCGAAGAATATAATGAGTATATGCAATGAACAGGAACAACTGAATGAACATGAACTTCTATGTAGTCAAGAAACTGACAAGCAATAGCAACTCATGAGAGATTTGTCGAGGGCGTCTAAATTGAATAACTGCCAGAGTTCGGAAATCTCAATATGGAGATCCTCCCTTCGGAAGTAATATTTGAATGGGATATTCGCCACGATGTATCTTTTGTTCTCCTTGCACGCATCAAGGTACCACTGATGCAAATTCCGCATATGCGTTGGCAGTTCTTGCAGCCTCTTTTTGCTGACCAAGTCGGCCCCATAGATAAATTTAGGGGCTATATCAGCAAAAGGTAGTGCAGCATCTTGGGAACTCAGCAATTCCTCCAAAGTACAATTCATTTGACCCGCTAGCGCCGCAGCTGCTTCCATATTGAAACCACCATGTTCCTGGTACACCGAGGGAACATCTAACACTTTTAGGGGTGGGATCGATTGGGCCTGTTCTCCGAGCTAGGGAACGTCCTTACTTTTTCTGCTTGCTGTCGCTTGCTTGGCCTTGAGGGGTGCACTTTTTGTACTTGGTTTCTTCCCGGCTACACTTTTAGTTGATGATTTGCTCGTGCTAGCACTATTCTTCTCTTTGCTCTGCTCAATTACCTTCGCAAGTGTGCGTGTATAGTCATCCTTCTTCTCGTGTAAATCATATTGCGATGGTGTGTTCAGAAAATCTAGAGCATATGCTTTTTGCTTCTCGGTGTATGGTGATGGGGGCTTGGGTTTTTCCTTATGAAAATGTTCATGCAGTTGTTTCTTTACAAAGGCCTCATTTTCCTCGATAGTAAGATCGTAAGGACGGAGGGAGGAACCTTTGGTACTCTTGGGAGGGGCGACAGTCGGCGGATAGGACTCTTGACACGCTTCCACTTGGGTGCCTGCTGAGTCTTAGTGGGTGCAGGCGGCGGCGCAGGAGATGGAGATGGACTAGGGATGTGGTGGTCGTACTCATGAGGTGATGGCAACATGTGACCACTCGGAGGAGGTGATGGTGACCTGCGACCACTTGGAGAAGGTGATGGTGACCTGCGATGACTAGTAGGGGGTACCCAGCCTGGAAGCCTGATGTTTTTCTTGTCCCAAAGAATGATGTCACCCAGTACGTCTCCGAGTGTAAGCTGACCTTCACCTCCAGGGATTTCAAGCTGCAATGACTCAAACGACGGTACAATTGAATCCACCTCGACACGAGCATAGCCAGCTGGAATCTCATTGCCATGCCATAGTGCCGGCTCACCTTCAGGTCCTAATGTAGGTAAAACAAAGCCGACCGCCACCTTAAGAGATAGGTTCCTGAACACCTCATGGAGATCACAAGGTGTCTGCTCCTTGATTCCATCCACGGGGTAGCCAGGACCGCCATCTATCATCCGTGTACATTCAGGCGGGGCCTCCGAGTCAGCCACGCTGCTTCGCCGCTGAGATATTTTGGCGGTATTATCGGGCTCACGCCGTCCTTTAAGTTCGTTAATCTCCCGCTGTTGCTGCTCAATCTCCCGCTGCTGCTGCTCAAGTCGGCGTTGGAACTCGGTTAACCGGTCATTCTGCACCTCCTGCTGGCGTTGTTTTGCTCTCGCTCGGCTTCTATAAGTCTCCATGTCGCTCGGAAACCCAATCGACCACGGACAACTAGGGCCGAGGCCTCTTGTTCGTCCTCCCTTTTCAGGATTCCCGAGGACAAACGTCAGCACGTCATTCTCTCTATCGGGAACAAACTTCAATTTTCCCGATTTAATATCTGCCGTCACTTCAAGCCATTTTTCCCTGGGTACCTTAACCTTGCTGTCACTTTGAACAAGGTTCCCTGTCCGCATGTCATACTCACAGCCATGCGCAAGGAACCAATTTCGAGCCCTCAAGTCCCAGTTTTCTCGGATGGGTTCTGGAGTGACCCCATTCCGCTGCATCTCAGCCTCTTGTTCAGCCCACTTAGGCATGGCTTTTTTGTAGCCCCCTCGCCCCGTATGATGGTGATATTCCTTTTCAATTGCATTCTTCTTGTTTTTCTTTGACAATTTCACAGCATCCTCTGAGGTCTTGTACTTCACAAATGCATCCCAGTTATGCTCCTGCTTCGCTAGATAGTCTTCGAATTTTGGAGGCTTCTTCTCCTCCTTATAAGTTGCCCATAATCGCTTCTTCCACTGCCGGAATAGTTTCCCCATCTTCTGAAGAGCCCACTTCTTCACTAGCTCCTTCTGCTTGTCCATCTCAATTTCCGATTCCAATTCTGGCAAGGTGAAATGTGCCATGAGGTCGTCAAAAAGCTTGCCTTTGAACCTATCGACAATAAACTCACTTTCGGGCACCTTTTTGCTCTTGTTCCATTCTCTAACAGTGATTGGGATGCGATCCCTAACCATAACTCCGCACTAATTTTTAAATGTCATTGCGGCCTTTGCGGGTTCCACCGGTTCGCCTTTAGGTGATATACGTGTAATTGTGTAGTGATCATTTTTGCCCAACTTCTTTGCCAGGCCTCGTTTGTCCAACTTATCTTGGGAGGCCTAAGAGAATAAAAATTAATTAATTTATATACAGGTACATATAGAATTCCATTAATGGCTCTAGTGATCATATACATGTATATATACCTCGCCATCACCGGAGCCCTCGGCTTCTCCATCACCGGAGACCTCGGCTTCTCCATCAGCAGAGCCGTCGACTTCTCCATCAACGGATCCGTTGGCTTCTGGGTCGTCTTCTAGGTCGGCTGCGCAGATTATGTCCTCGACGATGTCTTCCTGTTCGAAGTCTCTATGGAATGGATCCATTGTTTCTGCAAAATATTAAATCGATAAGTACATGATTAATTTTGAGTAGGGGTTCATAATAATAATAATGTCGGCATAACGTAGAGGGAGAGAGGGATGCCGGTGATGACGTAACGTTGGGGGTCATCGTAACGTAAAGGGGGAGGGGGAATGCCAGTGACCACATAATGTAGGGGGTCGTTGTAACACACTGGTAGAGGGGGATGCCGGTGACTACATAACGTAGGGGTTGTCGTAACACACGGGGAGAGGGGGGATGCTGGTGACTACATTCGTAACACACGGGGAGAGGGGATAACGGTAGGGGCGATGTCGCGGATCGGGTAACATTCGAATCGGATAACATTCGAATCTTAATGGGCGATAACGGTAGGGGCGATGTCGCGATGTCGCGGATCGGGTAACATTCGAATCTTATACAACAATATTAACTACAATATTAACAATATTAACAACAATATCAACAATCTTAATACAACAATATTAACAATACAACAATGATCAAAATTATAAACTAACCCTAATAAACTAAAAATATAAACTAACCCTAAACTTAATTAACAAACCCCTAACCCTAACCCTAATTAACTAAATAAACTAACCCTAATAAACTAATTAAACTAATAAACTAAATAACATAACCCTAACCCTAATTAACTAAATAAACTAACCCTAATAAACTAATTAAACTAATAAACTAAATAAACTAATAACCTAATAAACTAACTAAATAAACTAAATAACTAAATAACTAAATAAACTAAATAACTAAATAAACTAAATAAATTAGGGAGAGTGGCCGGCCGGGGTGGGCTACCTGCTGCGGTGGCGTGGGGGCGGCGGCCGGCGGTGGCGTGGGGCGGCGCGCGGAGGAAGCCGGCCGGCGTCGACGGAGGCCGGCACGGTGGCGTTCTGCGGCGGCGGAGGCCGGCGTGCGGGCGGCGGGGCGGCGGCCCGAGGCGCGGGTGCGCGCTACAAAGGTGGCCTGCGGGGGTGGCGACTGGCGGTGGCACGAGGGCGGCGGCGAGTGCGCGCTGCAGGCGGCCGGCGGTGGCGCGAGGGCGGCGGCGGCGGCTCGATTCCGGCAGCCTGGCGGCGTCTCAGATCGATTTTGGGGCCTCCTGTGTCGCGGGTGGTGGCTCGCCCCGCGATGCAGCGCTATAAATACCCCCACCCCTTTTGTCGCGGGTGGTGGCACGGGCCGGGACAAAAGGTAGCCTTTTCCACCCGCGACAAAAGGGGCTGATCCGTGGCCCTTTCCATCCAACGGCTCCGGCTGTTTTAATCCAACGGCCCGGAGCTCAATCCGTGCCACATGTCGCCGCCGCTTCCCCGTGCCACGCCCCGCCGCTTCCCCGCGCCACGCGTCGCCGCCGCTTCCACGTGCCACGCCCCGCCGCTTCCCTGCGCCACGCGTGTCGCTTCGCGCGCGCGATATAAAGCGCCGCGTGCGCGTGCAACCAACCGCCACGGAAACTTCACCTGCCGCTTCGCCTCGCCACGCCTTGCCACTTCCCCGCGCCACGCGTCGTCGCCGCCTCCGCTCATTCGCCTCCGGGATGCCGCCGCGCCGCCGGGGTCGTCCGGTTTCCGCGGCGTCCGAGCGCGTCCGAACGGTAGGTTCTACGCCGAGATGTGCGCCGGCGGCTTCCGCCTCACCCTCGGCACGTACAACACGCCGGAGCTGGCGGCGCGCGCTTACGACGCGGCCGCGTGGCGATTTCGGTGGCCACGGCGCGACATGAACTTCCCGGACGTCGAATCACTTGAGGAGGCGGAGTTCCTCGCGCCAGCGCCGTGCCTCGTCGACGACGAGGACCGTCACCGCCACAGCCATGTGCAGCGCCGGATCGCCATCGCCGAGCACGACGAGGAGTTGATGCGCTAGTGGTGGGCGCAATTCCCCATCGACGTTGACAACACCGACGCGTTTTTCGCTGACCTCAGGGCACAGCGCAGGTCCGACAGGCGCCAATTTTCAATTAACAAATTTGCCATTTTCATTTTCTGTCGGTGGGATAAGGACGCATGTGTAACCGGAACTAATTAAAGTTGTCGGTGGGATAAGGATGCATGTGTCCTTTAGTCCTGGCTGGTGGGTGCAACCGGGATAAGGACGCATGTTTCCCGCCAAGACGCCGCGCGGGAAAGTTTCCCGCCTACAGGCCTCTATAAATAGCTCCTACGTCCCCGTCTCCCACTTCACTCACCGAACCCTAGCCCATTTCACAATGCCCCCAAAGCCGCACCCGCCGCCGGTGGAGGTGGACCCGCAGCTCGCGGAGATAGAGGAGTGGGAGGAGCTTCAGCAGCACCTGCGGCAGGAGGCGGCAGCCAGGAGGGCAGCAGCGGATGAGGTGGACCCGCAGCTCGCGGAGATAGAGGAGTGGGAGGAGGCGGCGCTAGCGGCTACCATAGAAGCATTTGAGAGGCAGAGTCTCCAGGAGCTGCATAAGCGGCGGCGTGTGGCGGAGCTAGATAGTGAGGAGATGCATAAGCGTCGTCATGAGGAAGAGCCGCGGCAGGAGGCGGCAGCCAGGACGGCAGCAGCGGATGCGCAGAAGAACTAGTCGAAGTCGTTATTTAAGTTTAAATTTAGTTAACGTATCTAGTTAAATTTCAATAAAGTCGTTGTCGTTGTTTTAGTTTAAATTTAGTTAAAGTAATATGAACGAGCCTTATCTAGGGTGGTGGCTTTCGACCGAGATGGTGGGTTAGTTTATATACCTCTTTTATCCTGGTTGGGTGCTTAAATCGGGACAAAAGATGGGGGGCTTAATCTGGGGTTGTGGCTTTCGACCGAGATGGTGGGTTAGTTTATATACCTCTTTTATCCCGGGTGGGTGCTCAAACCGGGACAAAATATGGGGGGCTTAATCTGGGGTGGTGGCTTTCGACCGAGATGGTGGGTTAGTTTATATACCTCTTTTATCCCGGGTGGGTGCTCAAACCGGGACAAAATATGGGGGCTTAATCTGGGGGAGGCTTATCTGGTGTTTGCCTTATCTGGGGGGGCCTTATCTGGGAGGGAGGGGATTAGCTGGAGGCACGCCGCTATATATAGCCCCTCCGGGGAGAGTAGAGAGAGCAGCCAGGGAGCAGAGAGAGCAGCCAGGAAGGAAAGAGCCTCTCCGGCGGAGCTTCTCGAATATGTCTTAGATGGCCGGCCGTCTTAGACATATTCGGAAGCTCCGCCCGAGGGAACTCTTCCCGCAAGCAGGACTCCCGCCCGGAAGCTGCTAGTATATATACACCCAACAACCAGTAGCTCAGGGTACAAAAGGAGGGGAGAGCAGAGAGAGCTTCCCGGGAGCTGGTATACACCCGGCGACGGCGACCTGGAAGGAAAGAGCCTCTCCGGCGGAGCTTCTCGAAGATGTCTTAGATGGCCAGCCGTCTTAGACATCTTCGGAAGCTCCCCCCGAGGGAACTCTTCCCGCAAGCAGGACTCCCGCCCGGAAGCTGCTAGTATATATACACCCAACAACCAGTAGCTCAGGGTACAAGACGAGGGTTCTCATTATTACATAAATGTAGAGATTGTCTTGGGAACTATTAAGAATACATTATTACATTACAGGTTTAAATATCGCCAACATCGCCATCTAGTGATGTGGTTTTCTTCTGCGCCGTAGCCATGGAGAATCTTCATCATTTAGCAAGATGCCTGGGTCAATTTTCACCGTGAAGGGCGGAATTTCTTTAAACTTATTATAATCTTCTGTGACATGTCTATCTTGTCATCCACTCCCACGATGTTTTTTTCCCCGAAAGAACTATGTGGCGCTTTGGCTCCTCGGTTAATGTATTCTTTTGTTGATTTCTTTTTCTCGGTTTGCTAGACATGTTCTTCACGTAGAAAACTTGAGCCACCTCGTTGGCTAGGACGAATGGCTCGTCCATGTACGCAAGATTGTTGAGATCCACTGTTGTCATACCGTACTTATCGTCTACCTGTACCCCGCTGAGCTTCACCCATTTGCACCGAAACAAAGGGATCTTAAAAGTAGGTCCATAGTCAAGTTCTCATATCTCCTCTATGTACCCATAATATGTGGTGGTCTGCCCATTCTCGTCTTTTGCATCGAAGCGGACACCACTGTTTTTGTTGGTGCTCTTTTTATCTTGGGCGATCGTGTAAAATGTATTCCCATTTATCTCGTGCCCTTGGAATGTACATATGTTTGAAGATGGTAACCTAGCCAACAAGTACAGCTGCTCTCCAACAGTGGTGTTACTCATGAGATGTGTTTGCAACCAACTGCCGAAGGTCTTCATGTGTTGATGTGTAATCAAGGACTCAGGCTGGTCCGGGTTTACTTCTCGTACAACATTCTTGTGTATCTCGATGTACGGAGCCACCAAGCTGGAATTGTATAGAACTGTGTACTGTGCTTGATTGAAAGAAAGCTTGTCCCTGCACACCGTTGCTTTCCTTCCTAGCGTGCCTTTTCCAGTCAGCCTCCCCTCATACCGAGATTCAGGAACACCAATCGGCTTAAGGTCAGGAAGAAAGTCAACATAAAACTCAATGACCTCCTCTGTTCCGTAGCCCTTTGAGATACTTCCTTCTGGCCTAGCGCGGTTATGAACATATTTCTTTAAGACTCCCATGAACCTCTCGAAGGGGAACATATTGTGTAGAAATACAGGACCGAGAATTCTAATCTCATCAACTAGGTGAACGAGGAGGTGCATCATAATATTGAAGAAGGATGGTGGGAACAACAACTCGAAGCTGACAAGACATTCGACCACATCAACCTGTAACCCCGACAAACATTCTGGATCTATTACCTTCTGAGAAATTGCATTGAGGAATGCACATATCTTCACAATGGCTAGTCGAACATTTTCTGGTAGAAGTCCCCTCAATGCAACCGGAAGCAATTGTGTCATAAGCACGTGGCAGTCATGAGACTTTAGGTTCTGGAATTTTTTCTCCTTCATATTTACTATTCCCTTTATATTCGACGAGAAACCAGACGGAACCTTGATACTGAATAGGGCTTCAAAAAAGATTTCCTTCTCTTCTTTGGTAAGAGCGTAGCTGGCAGGCCCTTGAAACTGCCCTGGATGATTGCCGTCTCGTCCTTTATGACGTTGCTGGTCCTCTCGTGCTTCTGTTGTATCTTTTGTCTTCCCATACACGCCCAGGAAACCTAGAATATTCACACAAAGATTTTTTGTCAGGTGCATCACGTCGATTGCAGAGCGGACTTCCAGGACTTTCCAATATTCTAGCTTCCAAAATATAGATTTCTTCTTCCACATGGGTGCGTGTCCGTCAGCGTCTTTCAGAACAGGTCGACTGCCTAGACCCTTTCCAAAGATAACATTTAAATTCTTGACCTTGTCAAATACATCAGCACCACTACGGGGGACAGGCTTCGGACGGGGTTCTGCCTCGCCATTGAAATGCTTGCCTTTTTTCCTTAAGGCATGCCTGCGAGGAAGAAAACGGCGATTGTACGGGTACACATTTTTCCTATTTTTTCCAAATATTTACTTTCAGTCTCATCTAAACAGTGTGTGCATGCATTGTATCCCTTGTTCGTCTGTCCTGAAATGTTACTAAGAGCAGGCCAATCATTGATGGTTACGAATAGCAACGCTCGTAGGTCAAATTCTTGTTCGGTGTGCTCATCCCACACACGTACACCTGGTTCGGCCCACAACTCTAAAAGTTCATCAACTAATGGCCTTAGGTACACATCAATATCGTTGCCGGGTTGCTTTGGGCCTTGGATAAGCACTGGTATCATAATGAACTTCCGCTTCATGCACAACCAAGGAGGAAGGTTGTAGATACATAGAGTCACGGGCCAGGTGCTGTGACTGCAGCTCTGCTCCCCAAAAGGATTCATGCCATCTGTACTTAGACCAAACCATAAGTTCCTTGCCTCACCTGCAAAATTCGGGAACTCTCTCTCGATGTTTCTCCACTGCCGACCATCAGCGGGATGCCTCAACATCGCGTCTTTCTTACGTTCTTCCATGTGCCATCGCAACAACTTGGCATGCTCTTTGTTTCTGAACAAACGTTTCAACCGTGGTATTATGGGAGCATACCACATCACCTTCGCAGGAACCCTCTTCCTGTGTGGCTCGCCCTCAACATCACCAGGGTCATCTTTTCTGATCTTATACCGCAATGCACCGCATATCGGGCATTTATTCACATTCTCGTACTTCTCACCGCGGTAGAGGATACAGTCATTAGGGCATGCATATATCTTCTGCACATCTAATCCTAGAGGGCAGACAAGCTTCTTTGCTTCATATGTACTGGCGGGCAATTCGTTCTTTCTTGGAAGCAGCTTCTTTAATATTATCAGCAATTTTTCAAATCCCGAGTCAGTCACACCGGCCTCTGCCTTCCATTTCAGCAATTCCAATATGCTACCCAGCTTTTTCTGCCCATCTTCACAACCTGGGTACAACAATTTTTGGTGGTCCTCTAACATCTTGTCGAACTGCAACCTCTCCTTATCTGTGCCACAGTCTCTCCTTGCATCAGAAATGGCCCGACGAAGATCATCATCACCAGGCTATCTGGTGCCCGTTCTTCACCTCCTTCTTCTTCATTGTCTTCCATTGCGGTATCATCGTATTCAGGGAACATAGATCGGTAGTTGTCATCGTTATCTTCTTCATCGCCGTCTTCCATCATAACCCCTT
Source organism: Lolium rigidum (assembly GCF_022539505.1). NCBI lineage: Eukaryota > Viridiplantae > Streptophyta > Magnoliopsida > Poales > Poaceae > Lolium > Lolium rigidum. The sequence goes on along the minus strand of NC_061511.1, from coordinate 39,188,693 downwards.
CTTCTTCGTGCTTGGTCCAAACATTATAGCCGGACATGAATCCGTGCCGAAGCAGGTGGCTCTGAATGTCTCTTGAGCAAGAGTAATCCTTCTCATTCCGACATTTCAAACATGGACAACAAATAAAACCTTGCATCAACTTGTTGGCCTCGGCCACAAGCAGGAAAGATTTCACGCCCTCTCTGAAAGCGGGATCGCATCGGTTACCGTACATCCATGGATGACTCATCTGCACCATAAGTACAATTATGTATCAAATGCAATCACCATGCTAAAATTAGTATTGCGCGGTCTATATATACGAGAAAATAGTTGCTAACCTTTTAGGACCAAAAAGAGGAGAAATCTTATTAAATAAAATCAAGTGGCATCCTCACAAACATTTCATCAAACACCTCTTGTGCACATGAAGAAAAAAAAAGCTAGCATAAACCTCCACCTTCCACCGCCAAGGAAAAAAATGTAGGGAGGTTGGGGAGCTGGCCGTGTATGTATAGGCCTGGACCTTTTGTCCCGGTTTGTGGCTCAAACCGGGACAAAAGGGGTGCCTGCAGGCCGCAGAAGGCCTCAAACCCTTTTGTCCCGGCCCGATCCACCACCCGCGACAAAAGGTTCCTAACGAACCGGGACAAAAGGCCCCGTGCCCTCCAGCTGGTTTCGGGGCAACGTGGCCAGGCCATTTGTCCCGGCTCCAGACTGGGCCAGGACAAAAGGCCTGGACAAAAGCCCAGTTTACTAGTGATAGAACAAGGGACTAGGTCCTCTGTGTAATTTGTGGGATGAAGAAAGACAAGCTGTGAATGAGGCAATATTTTCTTTCCGAAGCTGCTTGCAAACTGGGCACGAACGGCGGATGTGACCACATCCACCAAAGGCGACCAGCATGCGCTGCAGCACCGCCACGACATGCCAACCATGCCGCTTACGCAAGTTGACCGTCCCGCTGAGATCCACCACTGCTGCCCCGGCCGATGGCTCCCATGACGAGGGCATGCGCACCGCGAGAGGCACCGCGAGGGTAGCACAGGCTTTGCTGGCTGCGTCCTCCGACGGAGACGGAGAATCGAAGGAGGGAGGGGCGAAGGGGTGCCAGCGTCGGCGAGCTAGGGTTTCTCCCGTGTCGCCTCAGAGAGGGACGCGGGGGACTCGCGATGCCTAAAGTCTCTGCCACAGCAACAGATTTTTTTCAAACTATTTCGGCACATGTGTTATCAAGGAATGAGCAAATATCTGAAATGTGTGAAGGCAGCCTACACGAAGAGAAGGGTGAGACAGTATGAGAACCACCTAATTGCAGCCAGTGCTCACCAAACGGAACTAGAGAAAAAAATCTACGCTCAGGAGGCACAAATCCACTAGTGTCTGCTTCTTTTTGCACAAATCCGTTCTTTTAATCATCAAGTGTGGTTTGTAACGTTAAGTGGTCTGAGCATTTGGTTCAGACGGCGTGTTACAATTCCATTTTACTATATGATGGCAAAGAGAACAAACAAAACATGTTAAGATTATATTTACTGGGAATGGTTTTAAATAATAACTTGATTTTTATTTTTATTTCCATATATATATATATATATATATATGTATATTTATCAAACGAGAAAACTGTTTGATTTTTCTAATTTCAGATTGTTTTGGTGTACGTGACATCTGCGAGATGAGAGGACAAACATGAAATGTGAAGACAGCATAGTTAAATATAAATGTGAAGACAGCCTAGTTTAAGTGAACATCACTTGTCACTTTGGTGATGTTGATTGCGGCCATTGGCTCAGCAGAAGGAGTTTTAAACTATAGATGCCTCTTTTACACATGCGCCTGTGTAACACGGCAAGAATTCTTGAGCCTACAGGAAGTTCAGTAACAGCAAAGCTGGGGCTAAGGTCAGCAGTCTAAGATTATCGACCATTTCAGCTTAAATACTACTGTTTTAGGGGAAAATACCGACCAAAACAGGCGAGTCCCCGGTCAGCACAGTAGCTCCAGCCACGGAACTTCTGTACGTGATCTAAAACCGGCATCAAGAAAATAAGCTTTTTAGCGCCCACATGAGATCACTCATGGGCAACTCGATCCGCTTGCGGACGTATTCATGAGTAGCCCCAATGGCCGAACCGATATAAGGTGGAGAGGAGAACCTCTTACAAAGCAGATCAAAGAAAAACAAGAAAAAACATAGAAAAACCCACACTTGCCACCGAAAACATTGAGGCGAGACCAAGTCGACTCGAGGCTCCACAACGACGCCCCCAAGAGGGTAACGACGCACTGCGCCGCCGCCGTCGAGACCGTGAGGTCTAGGGTTTTCACCCGGAGCCATAGCGCGGGACGGATACCCACAACGACGCCCCCAAGAGGGTTATGACACCCGCAGGCATCGCCGCCGTTGGCGTCGAGGGGCTGAACTTTCGCTCGAAAGCATCCGCACACCACGCCCAAGAACTTAGTCGCCCGTTGTCTCCAAGATGGGCTCTCCAAACACGATCTGGGGGTTGCCAAAGCCGAAGCCGCCAACTCCAGGATCTCCCACCGTCCTCTCCACGCCATCCTCATGACCGAAGAGTGAGACCACCACCGCCGCCACGTTGCCCGCCGTAGAGCCATCCGCGCAGTCCGCCTTCCAAGGCCGCCGCCCCGGCATCCCCCCGAACTCGATCCCGTGACTCGGCCATCACATCGCAACACGAATTGGACAAGGTAGGAGGCACCATTGCCAGCAGCCATCAGAGCACACGACAACCTAGGGGAGGGGATCCGCCCTTCGCCACCAGGAGGTGCCCGCCGACCGGACACAGTACCATGGCCGATTCGGTCAAGATCAGGCCCGGTCGCCTGCCAGGCCTCGATCAAGCCTTCTTAGCCGTGCCACTGTGCAGCTGCGCCCAGGCCGCCGTCGCCATCCGCCTGCAACACCGTGCCAATCCTAACCGTGCCACCACCGAATCGCCATGCGCTAGCCAGAGACCATGGGCGGCGTCGCCGCAACCTCACTCCCCGCAAGACGGCCTCGGCCAAAACCGCACCCCGCCGCAAAGAAGCACCCCCACCGCGACGCCCGGGGACAAAACCACACCGTTACCGACGCCGCCATGTCGCCGGTCAAGCCCGACACTTTATCGGCAACCTCGCGCTCGCCACCGCACTCCAGCAAGAACATCACTTTGACCCCCCAAACGGAGGAGGAACGGCTCGGACCGTGCCGCCGAGGACCACCGGACCTGGGCCCACCTGGCCCATCCCTGGCACCAACAGTGGAGAAAGCAGGGAGGAGCTCCGCCGGTGCTGGCCCCGCCCGAGGACCACCTGTCCCAAGACGAGGCCCCCTGGCCTAGATCGGGGCCCGCCTGGCCCCAAACTGGGCCGCACCGCCGGCAGCCGCCCCGCCACCGCCCTCCGCCGCTGCCCAAGGCCACGAGCCGCACCAACCCACCCCTCCGCCGGAACCGTCGCCGCCATGCCCCGCCATCGCCGTCGGACCAAGCACGAGGCGCCCGAGTCGCACCGCCGCCGACCGCGCCTGCCCCGCACAGGACCACGCGCGAGCGGGTAATGGAGATCCCGCCGCCGCCGGCGCCACGCGGGCTTTGCCCGGCGGCCCTCGCCGGCAGCGGGGGGGGGGGAGGAGGGGAGGAGGAAGGGTGGAGGCGCGAGGTTAGGGTTTTCGCCCCTGGCGTCGCCCGCGGGAGCGACGCGCAGGAGCCACTCATTTTTTCGCATGTACAGTTCCCAAATAAAAGGGCTAGTACCTCTGGTTTCTGTCGACCAACTGACAACTTTGTTTCCTGTGAAATCGGGTTTATTTTTCCTTGTTCCCAAACATACATCTTAATGAAGTGTGCGTTATTCTGCTTGCTGATGTATGTGTGTCGGTGTGTCACTTGAGTTGTAATAAGCTACACAGTGTTGATGTTGGTGTGAGATATGTTTAACTATCAATTGTGGTTTGAAACGCTAAGTGACCTGAGTACTTGATTCAGACTATTTGTTTGACTTGTAGTGTTGTACCAACATTTATTTGTCAAAATCCCTTATACCATGTGATGGAAGTAATCAGGTAATTTTACTCTTCCTTTGTGCCCTCCTTGTATAGAACCAATTGACTAGGTCATGTGTGTAATTTGTAAGATGAAGAGAGACAAGCTGTGAATGAGGCAATGTTTTCTTTCCGAAGCTGCTTGCAAACTGGGCCCGAACGGCGGACGTGACCACATCCACCAAAGGCGACCACCATGCGCTGCAGCACCACCACGACATACCCACCATGCCGCTGACACAAGTTGACCGCGCCGCTAAGATCCACCACCGCTGCCCCAGCTGATGGCTCCCACGACAAGGGCCTGCGCACCGCAAGAGGCCCCGCATCTGTCGTCGGTAGCACGGGCTTTGCTGGCTGTGTCCTCCAACGGAGACGGGGAATCGAAGGAGGGAGGGGAGGAGGGGTGCCAGCGGCGGCGAGCTAGGGTTTCTCCCGTGTCACCTCAGAGAGGGACGCGGGGGACTCACGCTGCCTAAAGTCTCTGCCACAGCAACATATTTTTTCAAACTATTTCGGCACATGAGCAAATATCCGAAATGTGTGAAGGCAGCCTACACAGAAGAGAAGGGTGAGACGGTATGAGAACCACCGAATTGCAGCCAGTGGCTCACCAAACGGAACTAGAGAAAAAAATCTACGCTCAGGAGGCGCAAATCCACTAGTGTCTGCTTCTTTTTGCACAAATCCGTTCTTTTAATCATCAAGTGTGGTTTGTAACGTTAAGTGGTCTGAGCATTTGGTTTAGACGGCGTGTTACAATTCCATTTTACTATATGATGGCAAAGAGAACAAACAAAACATGTTAAGATTATATTTACTGGGAATGGTTTTAAATAATAACTTGATTTTTATTTTTATTTGCATATATATATATATATATATATATATATATATATATATATGTATATTTATCAAACGAGAAAACTGTTTGATTTTTCTAATTTCAGATTGTTTTGGTGTGTTAGACAATGTAATAGGTCTCTCTCTCTTTCCGTATACCATACGTATTGTGTATTGGATACATATACAATGTACTCTTGTCCCACTATATAACATGCAACCCGTACCAGCTCCACGTACGGTTCCCGTGAAAACTTTTCACATGGTATCAGAGCGACCTCTTCCCTGACCTAGCTGCCAAAACAAATCGCCGCCGCCGCTGGTTCAGCCGCCGCCGCTGTCATCAAAAGATCTCTGCCGCCGCCGCCAGCCATCTGCTGCCGCCGCCGCACACACACATACACATCCAAGCCCCAAAATCAAACTTGCCGCTGCTTCTTCTTAGCCGCCGCCGCCCAAAACCCTAAATCTCCCAGACAACAAATCTGCCGCCGCTGCTCGTCAAGCCGCCGCTGCCCAAAACCACAACATCCAGTAACCAAAACCCATCTCCAAAACTCACCGCTGCTGCTCCTCTCGCCGCAGCCAATACCAATCTTCGATGGCCTCGTCCTCCTCCGCGACCGCTCTCGCTGCTGCCCTGGGTGCTCCTCCGACCCAGCTCCTCACGCGGGACAATGCGCTCATCTGGAAGGCACTGGTTGTCCCTGCCCTCCGAGGTGCCTGTGTTCTTGATCTGGTTAAAGGTGACGACCAGGCCCCTGACAAAGTTCTTGAAACAGAAGATTCCAATGGCAAGAAGGTGACTATTCAAAACCCCAACTATGCATCCTGGATTGCTCGTGATCAACAAGTTCTTCGCTGGTTGTTGAATGCCTTGTCTCCGGATGTCCTAGCCCATGTCATTGGTCTTGAGACGTCTGCTGAAGTGTGGGAGGCTCTCAACTCTCATGTCTCTGCCTCGTCAAAATCTCGGGTGCAACATCTAAGGACAGCACTTGTTGAGACAAAGAAGAACACCATGTCTGCTGAAAAATATTTCTCCAAGATGAAGACCATCGCTCAGGAGCTTGCTGCTGCTGGGAAGCCCATAGATGATGATGAACTGGTGTGGTATGTGCTGAAAAATCTTGGTGGAGAATACAACAATTTGATCACCGCTGTCCGGGCCAATCCAAACACTACCCTATCTGATTTGTTTGGTCAAGTTCAGTCATTTGATAGATTGCATAAGACAGAAGATACAAGCTTCACCTCCTCTGCCCACCTTGCTCGTCGTGGTGGTGGTGCTCCATCACGGGGCCAGGATGACCGTGGTGGCCAGGGTAATTGGCGTGATGATCGTGGTGGCCAGGATAGGTGGCGTGATGACCGTCCGCGCCGTGATGATGGGCGTGGCCGTGGTGGTGGTGGTCACCGTGGTGGCTACCAAGGCCGTGACAATGGTGGTTATCAAGACCGCCGTCGTGATGATGATCGTCCCCGTCGCCGTGATGACGCAGATCGGCGTGATGATGGTGGGCGTCGTCGTGATCGCCAACCCACCCGCTTTGTTGATACTACTTGCCAAATCTGCACAATCTATGGCCACCCTGCAAAAGACTGTTGGTGGCGCTATGAGGAGGATCGTGAGCGTCGTGACAATGGAGATCGTGGCCGCAAGGATGCAAACTTTGCTTCTCATGGGGTTGACACAAACTGGTACTATGATACAGGCGCTACGATCACATAAGCGGTGAACTGAATAAGCTCTCCACTCATGATGACTACCATGGTCGCGATCAGGTCCGCACTGCTGAAGGCACAGGTATGCACATAAGTCATATTGGTCATTCAACTTTGCGCACACCTCATGCTTCTTTTGATCTCAATGCTATACTACATGTTCCTAGCGCCTCTAAAAATCTTTTATCTGTTCATAAGTTCACTCTTGATAATCACGTGTTCATTGAGTTTCATCCTTTCTTTTTTGTCATCAAGGACCAAGCAACTCGACGCGTCCTCTTTAGAGGCCCTTGCTATGGAGGCCTATATCCATTGATGCCCATCTCCACTGCGTCCTCCAAGCATGCATACATCACAATAAAGCCATCATCCTCTACATGGCACCGCCGTTTAGGACATCCCTCTTCGTTTGTGGTTCAACAAGTACTTAGGAAAAATAAGATAGCTTATACCCCAGAGAGTACCCCATATGTGTGTGATTCATGTCAATTGGCAAAGAGTCATCAATTGCCATATCCTATCTCTAGTAGTAGATCTACTGTTCCTCTGGAGCAAGTTTTTTCTGATGTATGGGGTCCTGCACCTCTCTCTGCTGGGAAACATTCATACTATGTAAGCTTCATTGATGATTTTAGCAAGTTTACTTGGATTTATTTGCTCAAAAGTCGTGCTGATGTTTATCAAGTCTTCCTCAATTTTCAGAAATATGTTGAGCGCAAGTTTGATAGGAAAATTATAACAATGCAAACTGATTGGGGTGGTGAATATGAAAAGCTCAATTCCTTTTTCCAAACAGTTGGTATCACTCACCATGTTTCATGCCCTCATGCTCATCAACAAAATGGCTCTGCTGAAAGGAAACATCGTCATATAGTTGAAGTTGGCCTAGCCTTGCTTGCGAATGCATCCATGTCTCTCAAATACTGGGATGAAGCCTTCCTTACTGCCACATTTCTTATAAATTTACTTCCCAGTAAAGTCATTAACTTTGAAACCCCAGCTGAACGTCTTCTTCATATGACACCAAACTATGATGCTCTTCGAGTTTTTGGTTGTGCTTGTTGGCCCAACCTTCGCCCTTACAATACTCGCAAACTTGCTTTCCGTTCCACTCGCTGTGTGTTTCTTGGTTATAGTCCTCTTCATAAGGGTGTCAAGTGTCTAGACATAAATACTGGACGAGTGTATATCTCTCGTGATGTTGTGTTTGATGAAAATGTTTTCCCTTTTGCCTCATTGCGTCCTAATGCTGGCCCCCTTCTTAGAAAAGAAATTCTCCTTCTTCCATCATTCCCATCCGAGTCTTCTGAGGGTGCAAATAATGTTGATGATCATATGCCTATTGTGCCTATTACTAATGTGTTGCCAGCTGCAGAAACTACTGATGAAAATTTCCGACAAAACAGAGTTGAAATTCCTGCAGAAAATGACGTTCAAAATACTGCAGAAGAAGACGAAATCAGCGCTGAAACCCATGCGGATTCTGCTGCTGACTTATCCGATCCCGAGGAAACACAGCCCGAGGCTGATTCTCCCGCCCTCGGGTCGCGCGGAGATGCTCCGGCAGCGTCTGCCGGCCACACGCCATCTGCCCGTCCTGGCGCTTCACCTGGCGCGCGCTCCCCGGCGCTGTCGGCTGCGCGTGGCGACCACGCGCCCTCGCCCAGCCCCGGTGCGCCACCTGGCGCCTCGCCTGCGACGCCTGCCTCGACTGCAACGCCTGCTGATCCTGTCTCTTCTGGATCGTCTGCGGCAGGCACTAGTGCAGCTGATTCTGTTGCGTCCTCTGAACATACACAAGAGCAAGATCAGCCTATACCGCATGCTTCTTCTGCTGTTTCACCTCCGCGTATTCGTACTCGGTTGCAGCAAGGTATAAGACAGCCAAAAAAATATACTGACGGCACAGTGCGATATGGTTTGTTTTCTTCTACAGGAGAACCATCTACTCTTTCTGAGGCTCTTGATGACTCACACTGGCGTCAGGCAATGGATGAGGAATATAATGCGTTGATGGAAAATAAAACATGGCGTCTTGTTCCCCCAAGCAAAACCAAGAACTTGATAGATTGCAAGTGGGTATACAGAATTAAGAGAAGGGCGGATGGGTCTATTGAGAGATATAAAGCGAGACTAGTTGCAAAAGGATTCAAACAAAGGTATGGCATTGATTATGAGGACACTTTTAGTCCTGTAGTTAAAATTGCTACTATCAGAACTGTTTTATCTGTTGCTGTTTCTCGTGGATGGAGTTTAAGGCAGCTAGATGTCAAGAACGCGTTTCTTCATGGTGTTCTGGAAGAGGAAGTCTATATGAGACAACCTCCTGGGTTTGAAGATCCGCATGCACCACATCATGTTTGCAGACTTGATAAAGCATTGTATGGTCTGAAACAAGCACCAAGGGCATGGTATTCCAGATTGAGCTCAAAATTGTCTGCGCTTGGTTTTATACCTTCCAAGGCCGATACATCCCTATTTCTCTTTAACAAGTCAGGCATCACTATATTTGTTCTTGTATATGTTGATGATATCATAGTAACAAGTTCTTCCAGTTATGCTATCACAGCTCTTCTTCGAGATCTAAATGAGAATTTCTCTATCAAGGATCTTGGTGATCTACACTTCTTTCTTGGTATTGAGGTTAAAAAGGTGAACAATGGTTTGCTCTTGACACAAGAAAAATATGCTACAGATTTACTCAAGAAGGTTGGCATGCAACACTGTAAGTCAGCTCCAACACCCTTATCCACCTCTGAACAGCTGTCTCTTACAAGTGGTACACCTCTTGGCTCTGATGACTGTACTCAGTTTAGAAGCATAGTTGGTGCGCTACAGTATCTGACATTGACTCGACCTGATCTGGCCTTCTCAGTGAACAAAGTTTGTCAGTATCTTCATGCTCCAACCACAGAACATTGGACAGCTGCAAAACGTATTCTCCGATATGTCAAGGATACAATAAAACTTGGAACTACCTTTGCACCATCATCATCCACCTTTTTGAGTGCATTTTCTGATGCAGATTGGGCAGGAGACATTGATGATCGACGCTCTACAGGTGGTTTTGCTATCTTTGTTGGACCAAATCTGATCTCATGGAGTGCAAGGAAACAAGCAACAGTGTCTAGATCTAGCACAGAGGCTGAGTATAAAGCATTAGCAAATGCAACTGCTGAATTGATTTGGGTTGAGGCTCTTCTCACTGAACTTGGAGTAAGATTGAGACAAAAGCCAACTATTTGGTGTGATAATCTGGGTGCCACTTATCTCTCAGTTAATCCTGTGTTCCATGCTCGTACCAAGCACATTGAAATCGATTTTCACTTTGTCAGAGAAAGGGTTGCAAACAATCAGTTAGCTATTCGCTTTGTTTCAAGCAATGATCAAGTTGCAGATGGATTTACTAAGCCACTTCCAGTTAAAAAGATTGTTGAATTCAAGCGTAATCTCAACCTGTCAGTAGGTTGAGATTAAGGGAGGGTGTTAGACAATGTAATAGGTCTCTCTCTCTCTTTCCGTATACCATACGTATTGTGTATTGGATACATATACAATGTACTCTTGTCCCACTATATAACATGCAACCCGTACCAGCTCCACGTACGGTTCCCTCGACAACTTTCCACATGGTGTACGTGACATCTGTGAGATGAGAGGACAAACATGAAATGTGAAGACAGCATAGTTAAATATAAATGTGAAGACAGCCTAGTTTAAGTGAACATCACTTGTCACTTTGGTGATGTTGATTGCGGCCATTGGCTCAGCAGAAGGAGTTTTAAACTATAGATGCCTCTTTTACACATGCGCCTGTGTAACACGGTAAGAATTCTTGAGCCTACAGGAAGTTCAGTAACAACAAAGCTGGGGCTAAGGTCAGCAGTCTAAGATTATCGACCATTTCCGCTTAAATACTACTGTTTTAGGGGAAAATACCGACCAAAACAGGCGAGTCCCCGGTCAGCACAGTAGCTCCAGCCACGGAACTTCTTTTTTCGATAAAGGATGCTTTATTACTTCAAGAAGCAATTACATCCAGCCTCTGCATAACCAGGATGCACACAGCCGTTTGTTGTCTCAAGTGACCAAAGTTACATAAAACAAAAAAGGCGAAATACATATCGGAACGATGAATCATATAACGCCTAAGAGCTAGGTGGAGCTTCTATCCGTAGACTATGCTGCCACCCATGTAGGGAAAAAGTATCCCTCGCCGTATCCTCCAACCGTGTACAGACCTCCGTAAACAGGTCTCGGTTCTCCTCCCGCTGAAGAGGTAACCACGAACGGAGAATACCTGTGCATCTGTAGATAACCTGCAACAAAGAGCAATTTTTGTCATTAAAGATCTTGTCATTTCTACATAGCCAGAGCGCCCAGATAACTGCTAGCGCCCCCATCCTAAGAAGCATTTTAAACCTTGAGTTGATACCATGAAGCCAATTGCCAAAGACATTAGCGACACTAGTCGGGGGATACAAGGTAGACGCTACTTGGATGACTGACCATATAGATCTCGCAAACTGGCATTGGAAGAATAAATGATTGATGGTTTCGTCATGATGACAAAAGACACATCGTGTACTTCCGTGCCAATTCCGCTTAACAAGATTGTCTTTGGTGAGAATAACCCCTCGACGAAGATACCATCCAAAAATCTTAATTTTTAATGGTATCTTCATCTTCCAAATTTTCTTATTATTATCAACTGGTAAATCAGAAATCAACATCGCATTGTATAAAGATTTCACAGAAAAGGAACCATCTACGTGGAGGTTCCATCGAAATTCATCTGGCTCTGGCGATAATTGAATATCTCCAAGCCGCAGAATTAGGTTGTTCCATGCCACGAGCCTTTGTCCTAGTAAAACCCGTCTGAACGTCACATTCGGGGGTGAGGTAGCCATTACAGTTGCAATTGTATCACCTTGGCGACGCGCAATTCTATACAAAGCGGGATACTGTTCACATAGGGGTGCATTGTCGAGCCAAGCATCTTCCCAGAACCGTATCTGTGCACCATTCTTAATGGAGAAAGTCCCATGTCGAAAAAAGACATTTTTTGTCGCCATAAGACCAGCCCAGAAGTGTGAATCCCCAGGTTTCCAAACCACTTGAGATAATGTCTTCGAGCCGATGTACTTTCTCCGAAGTATAGTTTGCCAAATCCCATCCTCAGTAAGTAGCTTAAAAAGCCATTTACCCAGTAGCGCTGAGTTCTTGACCTCCAGGTCATGAACTCCAAGCCCTCCTTGATCTTTGGGACTACAAACTATACTCCATTTAACCGATCGATATTTCTTTTCTCGTTGTCCCCTTGCCAAAAGAATCTGGATCGATAATAATCGAGTTTGTGCAGAATTCCTTTGGGTAAGATGAAGAATGATAACATATATAGTACCATATTAGTTAGTACTGAATTAATGAGTACCAATCTACCACCCAGGGACAACAGTTTACCTTTCCAACTACTGAGGCGTTTTTGTAATCTTTCTTCCACTAATTTCCATTCCGCAATTGTAAGTCTCCGATAGTGAATCGGAATACCCAAATAGCGAATCGGAAATTGGCCTTGCCCACAACCAAATAACTCTGTGTACAGAGCTACATCGTCTTGGGCATCACCGAAGCAGAACAATTCACTTTTATGGAAGTTAATTTTCAATCCCGATAATTGCTCAAAAGCTGCTAAAATTAATTTCAGATTTCGAGCTTTTTCAAGATCATGATCCATAAAAAGAATTGTGTCATCGGCGTATTGAAGGATAGATAAGCCACCATCAACTAGATGTGGAATCACCCCTTCAATTTGACCATCAGACTTGGCCCGCTCTATGAGTATTGCCAACATATCCGCTACGATGTTAAACAACATCGGAGATAACGGATCCCCTTGGCGTAACCCTTTTCGCGTTTGGAAGTAGTGTCCGGTGTCATCATTGACCCGTATAGCCACACTACCACCATACACAAAACCATTAATTAGAGCTCGCCACTCAGGCGAAAAGCCTTTCATCCTGAGTGTCTGTTGAAGGAAAGACCATTTAACTTTATCATACGCCTTCTCAAAATCAAGCTTTAAAATAACCCCATTTAATTTCTTAGAATGCATCTCATGTACCGTCTCATGCAAAACCGCCACTCCATCAAGGATATTCCGTCCTTGCATAAAGGCTGTTTGCGATGGTAAAACCACATGATCCGCAACCGTATTAAGTCTAATGGTGGCCACTTTAGTGAAAATCTTGAAACTTACATTTAATAGGCAAATGGGTCTATATTGTTGGATCCTTTCTGCCTCATTAATTTTCGGTAACAAGATAACTTCACCAAAATTTAGACGAAATAATTCTAGTTGTCCAATGTGTAAATCACTGAACAAATCTAGAAGGTCCGATTTAATAGTATCCCAGAAGGTTTGATAAAACTCTGCTGGAAAACCATCTGGATCCGGTGCTTTGTTGCATTCCATTTGGAAAACTGCCTTCTTAACCTCTTCCTCAGTATAAGGTGCGGTTAGCAAGCCATTTTCTTCCAAAGAAACTTGGGGTATATCATCCGTTAAGTCCTCGTTAAGAGTAAAATTACTTTCCTCCGGAGGACCAAACAGACCCTTATAATAGTTAGTAATGTAAGACTTGAGTTGCTCATGGCCTTCAAACACCCCTTCATCTTGAATAAGAGAGTGAATACGTTTTTTCCGGTGTCTCCCATTGGCTAAGCCATGGAAATACCTCGTATTTGAGTCTCCTTCCAAGATGAATTGAGCCTTGGATCGTTGATACCATTTGAGTTCCTCTTCGCGGAGAAGACCGGCCATCTGTTCATTGGATTGATTTTTAAGTTCAATCTCATGTGTAGATAGTGGTCTAAACTCCGCAACAGCCTCAAGCTCATCAATCACATTTGATAAGCGAGTCTTTTCTTTTTTAAGAATACCAGCCGTATGGGCAGCCCAACCAGAGAGATGTTTGCGCATAGACCGCATTTTATTATTCCATCTCAAGATAGGTGTACTTCCCCCGACCGGTCTTTCCCAAACCCTTTTAACCATATCATGAAATCCCTCTCGATATATCCAGCCAAGTTCAAATTTGAACGGCCGTTTACAAACGGGTGCAGGATTTCCGAGTGGTTAGAAGGATGGGAGCGTGGTCGAACGGTTTTTCAATACGTTCTAGTGCACGGACTGACACCATAGGGTATTTACTTTCCCATTCGGTATCCATCAACACGCGATCTAGTTTCTCGTATGTGGGCTCCGGCAAGCTGTTTGCCCAAGTAAACTGCCGACCAGTCATAAACACCTCTCTTAAATCCAGGCTATCGATGACAGCGTTGAACAAGAAAGGCCAATGACCATCAAAGCGGCCTTTACTTTTCTCATGGGGGAACCTCAACAAATTAAAATCACCTCCGATTAAAATCGGATGAGGATTATCCTTTGTAAGGTTTACCAACTCACGTAAAAAGTCAGCCTTAAACACTTCCTGGGCGGCACCATACACAGCGACCAGACTCCATATGAAACCGTCTGCTTTATTCTGAATGTCGAGTTTAATGTGATACTCTCCATCAGAACTCGCCAAAACGGTCATGGTGTCTATACGGACGCCGAGTAAAATACCCCCAGACCTACCACGGGGCGGGCGAGAAAACCAACGAAAGTTAATCCCGCCCGACAAACGGTCGAGAAAACTTTGAGAGAAATTCCGCCTACCCGTCTCCGAAATAGCAAGAAAATCTAAATCATAATCTCTACAACCATCAGCAATGTGGGAATGCTTAGCCAAGTCCCGAAGACCTCTGCTATTCCGGAACATGCCATTCATCGAGAAACTATTTTAGATTTAGAATTCTTACCATACCTGCGAGATTTCTTTCCAGCCGATGATCGAGAACCACGTTCGGACGCTTGTAAATCAGAACTAAGCTCCGCGTGTTCTAAATCAACTTCTGAAATGTTGCCAATTATAGCCGAGAGAATTTGACCATCTAGGATGTCGTCATCATCATCATCGTCTATAACTGTCGTTTCAGGCCCAGTGGAGACATTCTGAGCAACCGTTAGACGGCCAAGCTCCGTTTGTCTCAACACATTAGCCGAAACAGAAATCTCATCAGGCCGAGTACCCAAAGAAACCCCTAGGCTACTCAAATTAGAAGAAATACGAGTATCTGAAAAAGAAACAAAAGACTTGGGCGGTTGTTTAATACCTGCCGTGTCAAGGTTCATCTCCGCCTTGCGTCGCATGGCTCTCTGCATGACGCCCTCATCCGTCGCCCCCGCCCCATCCTCCGATAGAGCAAACCTCCCACTTCTCCTCACCGTCGGCTGAACGACTGGAGGAGGGACCGTGAGTGAAGGTAGCTGCAAGGAGGCTGGCGACGGAGTGGGCGAGCGCGGCGGAGAACCAACTGGTGAAGCAGGAGCCGATACAGGGGAAGCGGGTGAAGAAGCCCCCTGTACCTCTCCCGCCTTGGCCGGCGGTGTGGCGGTAGATGGCGACGCAGACGGCGGCGACGAAGAAGCTGGTGGAGCCGCAAGCTCGGAAGACATGCCCGTCATAGGGAGCGGAGTCCTCGGAGTCCGGTGCTCGCAAACCCGCATCTCCTCCACCACTGCGTCACTCGGACGTGGCAAAGGCGAAGCAGGCTCGGGCAACACCTCCAGCCGGTCCCCCTGCGTGGCGCCCTTAGAGACCGCCTGCCCCGGCGTAGACGACGTCGTGGTGGCCTGCTGCACCGGTGGCGCGGGGTCCCCAGCAGGTGGTAATGGCGACGCCGTGGCCGGCTGCGACACCGCCTGGTGGGGCAACGAGGCCGGCCACTCCATGGCCGCCCCTGGCGCGCGCAGCGTAGAATCACCAACTGGCTGCAGCAGCGGCGCCGTGGCTGGCTGCGGCACAGCCAGGTGGGTGAGCGGAGTCGGCTGCGCATGCAGCGAGGACGCAGCGGCCCGCTGCACCATCGAAGTCGGCGACACCACTGAACTCGTCTGAGTCGAAGAAGGAGACGGAGCCAGTGACTGTTGCCCCTGCGGTGGAACGGAGACCGGACGAGTACGACCCTGCAAAAAAATCCGAACTCTGGAGGGTGAGGGCTCCCGTGGAGCTACAGGGGGTGAGGCGACCAAGTGTGGCGCCTCGACTCTAGCACGCGCCACAATCTGCCGCCCTCTATCCGTCATCGGCGAGTGGTTGAAAGGAGTCAAGGCCACCTGCGTAGACTGCACCACCGACGTGCCAGACTGCGTCGGGGGATGTCCATCAACATCCATACGAGCAGCCTCAGGTGCCGCCTCGGCAGGTGCCTCATCAGGCCTGTCCTCCTCTGAACCATGTGAACCATCATCATCCCCTCCCTCCTTCCAGAAAAAAGGTCGAAACCGAGGGTCTGGCTGGAACCCCCCCGCCTCACGAGCGAACCGGAAACGATAACCACTAAGCTGTAAAAGTGCAACCACCTCCAGGTAACCATTATTCTTCTCCAGAACCGAAGGGTCACGCATAGCCACAAGAACACGAATAATCCCCTGACTCCGAAGAGAGAACAAATCAACATCAAGAGTGGTGCCAATAAGAGAACCCACTGCCCAGATACCTAAGAAATGTCGAACAGAATCCGGTACTCCACTGACGTGCACCCAAACCGGCTGCATAACGAAAAGAGGCTGAACATCCTGATGCACCCAAGAAGAAACTAGAGCCTGAGCATTAACCTTGGGTACACTCATCTGCATACCATCAATCCGGGACAAGTCATCAGCTGTAGGAATACCAATAAGAAAAGCATTAGCCCCATGGGGCACCGCCTCCCATCTCCACGCTGGGTTCCCTGGACACATGCGGGCCAACAGACTCTGAACATCAGCTGCAGATACAACCCCTTCCCCTGACACCTGTACTAAAGCTGTGGGCGCTCCAGAAGAGATCGACTGTGGCTTATACACTGAGTCTGGAAACCGAAGATCAAGTGTGGCATCATTACCGCAACCAACAAAGAAGCTCGTGGGTCTAGGCAATTTCAGAACCGGACACCTAATAGTGGGATGTGCCCCTGAATCACAAATCAGACAATAATGAATAGCCTTGCAATCTTTAGTAGCATGAGTATTAACAGCACATTTCCAACATTTTCCGGCCTTCTTCTGCTTCGCCACTGGTGCAACGACCTCAGGAGCAGGAACCATAGGCTGCACAGGGACCTGAGGAGTATCAGAAATCACCATCGGAGCTGACACCAACTGTCCAAGGGGTGGTACCGCCTGCACCAAGGGTAGCGGCTGCTGTCCTGCCGGAGGCGCCGGCTGCCCCTGAGCCACAGCAGGCTTCTTCTTCCGCCTCTTCTTCACCTGACCAGGCTGCGGCAGTGGCTGCTGGAGTACTGGCTGCTGCATGGGAGGCTGAAGCATACTCTGCTGGTTAGGGACAGAATACTGATACGGACCTTGAAATTGCTGGTACTGCTGAGGCGGCGTGAAGTGCACTGGCGGCTGAGGCACCGGCGGACGAAAAGGCGGACGATATCCCGCAGAAGGACCCACGTACGGGGCAGGCTGTCTCGGCGCAGGGGCGGGTTGCGGCATGGGTACACCCGCCGGCCACCCCTGGAAGCCAGGAGGTCCCATGTAGGGACTCGGAGCGGCGGCCGACGCTGCCCCAGAGGGAACCGCCCCAACTGCCGAGGACGCGGGTGTAGACGCGGGCGCAGCCATTGCCGCCGTCGCCCCGGGAGGCGCCGGAGGCCTCGCAGCCCCGGCCATCACCACAGCCGAGGGGGAACCGGCGACTACCTCGGCGAACGATCGCCGCTGCCCAGAGCACGCGGGCGGCGACGTCCAGACGGAGCACGACGATGAAGAGCACGATGTCGGCGACGACGAGGCGGCGGCTGCGGGGCGCGAAGAACAGCGGAGCGACGATGACGATGAAGAAGTGAAAGCAGCGGAAGACGACGGCGGCGTAGCGAGCGAAGGCGACGATGACGAAGGGGCAGCTGCGGCGTGCGACTGGGAAAGTCTGGCGGCGGCGCGATGTGAGGGACAAGGGGCATCGATCACGGTACGTGATTGCATGTGCCCCTCGTATCCTCTACGCTGTGCCTCTCTGACAGCCCACCGGAGCCCAGCCCACTCAGCACGCGGCCCAGCAAGGAAAACTGCGGGCGCCATCGAGGACGATTCGAAACGCGACGTGAATCGCGGCTTGATCGACGCCTCGTCCTCCGGCGATCGCGCAGCCGTCTCCGAGCCCGACACTGCCACCCCACCTCGCCGCGATGGCATCACACGGCAGAGCGGAAGTGCTCTCCCGATCGAAGGAACCAGCAGCTCCTTCCCCGCCGGCCGCTGCGGCGAGGCCGCCGAGAGGAAATCCCCGAACACGGGCGCCGGCGTCACACGACGGCGAGGTAGCGGTCCTCGCCAAGGTTTGATCCGCGGCATGCGAGCGATCCTCAAACCCACAGGCGAAGAAGACGCAGCCCTTGTCGTCGTCCCTTTGGTCTTTATCCGTGTTGATGGCGACGAGGACCTAGCCCGTTCCGTCGACCTGCAAAACGAAGAACATACCTCCGACGCCGTCGCACGCGACCAAGCCCTGGACTCTCTGGTCGGGTAGCCAATCTTAGACCAAAAATCCGCCTCCACCTCCTCCTTGGTCAACGCCGGCGACCGCCCGATCTGCCGAACCTCAGGCTCAAAACCTAGGGCAGACCAAGCCGCCTCCTCCGCCGTCGCCCGAGCGTCCTCAACGGGGTCATCGTCTTCCTCCTGCAGGCAGAAGAAACGAGATCCCGCCGCCGGAGACATAGCATCGGACTTGCTGACGGCAGAGTCTGTGAGGCATCAAGAAAATAAGCTTTTTAGCGCCCACATGAGATCACTCATGGGCAACTCGATCCGCTTGCGGACGTATTCATGAGTAGGCACCTTGTCGACTGCATGGAAAAGGTGGTAGCAGAAAATTAAGATAGTCCCACTGAACAACCAGATTTTGTTTCAACAAAGCAAATTAAGTGCAAACCATCTCCCCAGCTCGCCATGGTAGGGCATGAGGACAGCATCTTCTGCGCAACCAACGTAATATCATCGAGAGTCACTTTATCGATGCACTCTAGGAAGTGCTGGCTCGCCTTCCTGTTATAACATGGACAGAAAAACAAGCATAAAAGGTTTTCATTAGTTCTCCATAAGAGAAGCAGGTTTCGTTAGAAAATAAGGTCACGGTAGTTTTACCCTGAACTATCGATCAGGATTTGCCTCCCGATGTCTTCTGTATGACTTTTCTGTGAAATTAAGAAATCACGCTGAATATACCGAATAAAGTAAAGCGAGAAAAGGGGAGCAAGATTGCTTGAAAAGAAAACAGATAAAGAATGGTTGAGGTGCTCTCTGCTTTACCCTGGATTCGAGGTTCTGTAGAACAGATGAAACCGTCGATTTTTTCGCTCGATTGAGCTCAGCTTCAGTAACTGTATAACAGAGACAGTTTGACAGATTTCAGACTGGGTAAATATGTAAGCAAGGCATGGCCAGCTTGTACCTTCGCCAGGTCTTGCAATTGCTGTCAATTCTTTTATAGCAATATCAACAGCCTCAGTGACAAGATCGGATGGCTATATCAGTTCAGAATAAGAAAGCTGTTCAAATGACCTGACAGATAAAACTATGTTGCTGTATGCACACCTTTATATAGCATTACAATTTAAGTCACTTTAACTACAAGGCTCATTCTGGTAGCATCTTTAGTGAAATGATTGAAACAAAAAGAACACCAATTTCAAGTGAACATAATATTATTAGCTCAAAAGATGAAGAATAATATTTATCTCACCGCAGCCAAATGAATACCAAATAGACAAGTGTCATCATACACAGTACTAAATGCTGAAATTGCTTGCATCCAATCATACTCCATCATAACCAGGAGATCTGAAAATAAACAATGATTTCCTTAACCTCTGTGCAGAAGCTATCCATTTTTCTATAAAAGGTGTAATGTAACAAGAAATGCAGCTTTGAGTTGTAAAATACAAGCAAAATACATGAATCACCAGGCATCTAATTGCACTGTTATGAAATCAGTATCATAATTGATAGTTATAGTGGATTCACAACTTACAAAGCCGGGACTGCATTCCTTTCCCTGGACCACCACTGGAGTATGAAGCTCCGCCACCCATCAATGCCTGTAAATAGTTTTACAAATAAGCTCATAAGTTTCCCATTTACAATCACAGTACAGTAGCTAATGAGTTAATCAACAATAATTCATTCTAAGACATCATTACACCTGCATGATTTTCATGATTACAGCTGATTTTGCCTGATGCCAGCCTCCTGGAACTTCAAAAGCCATCGCCACGTGTGTGACCTGCACAGGGGGGCATGATACTAACCCAAAAGAGGAGAGAATGGAAACAAGCTAAAGACTAGAACGGGAAAGAGCGGAAGAAGCTATAGAGAGAAGAGCCTATCAATCACCTCAGAGTCAGTTTTGTGCCTGAAATCTCCACCAGTATACGCCGACTTTGGTTTGTGCATAGGAGACCCCTTGGGCAGATCAGACAACAAGGGTGCTGCAATGTCTACCAAATGCTGGTGGTTCACGCCTGATGCAGCTAAAACCAAGCGGTCAGCAGTATAGTTTTCCTCTTACAGTAATAATTATTGATCTTCTACATTTTACTAGCAATTGGCTTTAACTGTTAGGATGTAGAAGAAAACACAACAATCTTCTTCCTATAGGGAATCAACATATTAATCATTGAAATGCACACACGAAACCATTTTGCAGTTCTTCCTACTATTAGAACAGAATTTTTTTCTATTGTTGTCGTAAACATCTAGAATGGAAGATCCCGCAGAACTTATACCATAACAGAAATGCACATACGAAACCCTTTTTCAGGTCTTTAACTGAAATGCACATACGAAACCATTTTTGCAGGTCTAGATACTATTAGAATGTTGCCATTGTTGTTGTAAAGATCGAACTTGTACCATACGAATAATGTTGTAGAAACATACTATTGTACCGAGTCATAATCTGCCAGTTTCAGATACTCCACAAAGCAACTCATAACAATAGAATGATTGCTGATATTTCATATTTGCACAGAGCACTTATACAGAATAACAAACACTATATGACCGATGTGAAAACACACCTTTCATACTGAATCAAGATAAAAAAAATAGAAAAACTGAAACTTACAAAGTAGAAATTGCAAATGGCACCACGGTTGATCCTCCCAAGAGCTTCCTTGGTAGGGAACAGCGGGTTTCCAAGAGCGCCGGAATAACCAACACGGTGCAGCGATTCCCGAAGAAACAGTTGAGGATTACTCTCCAGAAACGACAACTCCTCCCGAGCTTCAGCCACCTAAAAGAACAGCAAATCATCCAACTCAATGGGCAAAGAATCACCTTAATCTTAATCTGCAGATCATCATCTGCTACTTGATCTTAATGTGCAGATATTGGTCACCTTACACCGAACTTGGTTCCGGAGGAAGGCAGGGTTGCGAACGTAGTCGAGGAGCACCTCGACGGCCAGGGGCAGGCCGGCTCTGAGCGCGCCGTACCGGTAGAACATACATGAATCTCGAAATATTTTATTTTTAAAATTTTCTATCATTTTCTTTTGTATTTTACAAAGTTAAAAAAGGCGATCCAGGGGGGGTGCGTTGAGAGCAAAAAATTAACCTAGAAAACATTTATTCCGGGTTGGTGTCTCCAACCGGGACTAAAGGGGTGAACCTTTAGTCCCGGTTGGGGACACCAACCGAGACTAAAGATTTTCGCACCGTTACGAACCGGGACTAAAACTTTTCGGCGTTCTACCGGTTCAAACTTAGGCGGGACTAATACTTCATGCAGCTCCGAATAAAAGACATGTTTTCTAGCAGTAACTTATAGTTAAGAAAAGCTTAGTTTCGCTTACTGAAACAAAAACAAACAAAAAATCCTACGACCTCCACGGTGGAACAATTTCAGTTAAATCTAGAACTGGATCAGTGTTCCAATACACAGGAGTCTAATAATTATCCACCTAAATGCGGTCTCCTCTATGTCTAGTCCACATTTAGTTGACCCACCATGCATCCAAATCCATCCAGTACAAAACGATTTCAACGCCTAGACATCCAAGGCCCTTATGGTCCGTTTGGTTGCGCTTATCAAACCTGCTTTTGCGGTGAAAAGCAAAACGTGAACCAAAGACATATTTCTCACAGCAGATTCCGCGAACGCGCGCATGCAGCCAGCTTCTCACTGTGTATTTCTCGCAGCACCTCCAGACAACCTGCTTCCGTTGCGGTGAGATTGAAATTTGCGTTGAAATTACCCGCCATGCCCACTAACAATTCTTCCGCAGCTGGAGCTACCACGGAAAAACTCTAACCTCGCGTATCGCAGAGAGGTCACGGGTTAGGTCGCAGCCCCTCCGGCCAGTACTCATCCATCCGGCCAACACCAACAGCGACAAGGCTCCCGTCCATCTGTCCTCCACCTTTTCTCTGGATGCCCCACTCCATTCTTTGTGCATTCCCTGCTGCAAGAGGCTCTCTCCCACACACGCATCGCGCCGCCGGTGGTTACGTAGTTGTGCAGCGCCGTCCCGCCCCGCATCTGGCCGGAATTAAACCGCCGCCCCAGGAATTGCAGCCCCACTCTGCATCTGTTCCAGCTTTCTCCGCCGTGGGCCACTCCCTCCGACCTCCGACCTCCTCCGGCATGGAACATGCCGGTCCTCTCCATGGCAACCCCTTCAGGCCACGCACCGACCCATGCATGCTTCCGTCGCCCAGCTCCGGCCCTGTGGCACCCAGCAAGGTTGTCCTCGTCATTGATTTGATGCCCTTCTTCTTTTCGCTTGGTCGTCTGTAGTTCAGCAACCGAGGTTTCAGTTTGTGTGAGGTAGTGTGTGATCAATTTTAGCTGTCGTGATAATTGTCAAATCAAATTTAATCTCAACCTTTTTTGCATCAGACGCATTATAAATTCTAAAGAGAATTCTAGAATATAGATTCAGCCACATGTGATGATTCTTTGATTTGTAAGGAGGGTTCAGTGAACCGAGCCATGTAAAAGAATTTGTATGAACTTGGATTGCCCGTACAAATTTCAATGTCTCTTCAAGTGTTTGTCTATTGTAATAATCGTTATGCGCTTATTATATCAAGTAAGACTATGCGATTAATTAAATGAATAAAACTGGTTCCTTTGTTTAATTTATGCGAAATCCATAGTATTACAGTTGGTCCAGCCACAACTTTCGGTTTTTTCACAGTTTCTAACTCACGGTAGCTTTTCCACGGTCCACAGTTGACAGCAGATTTTTCAGAATCCACAGCTGAACCAAACACACACTACGGGAAAACAGGGCGTTGCCGTGCGGCACTTTGCACGGCAAAGGTCCCTATATGCACGGCAAAGGCTTTGCCGTGCGTGCACGCACGGCAAAGTCTGCCCGGCAAATAGACCGCCGGCAAAGCCAACGTTGCCGTGCGCATGGCCGTTATGCACGGCAAAGGCCTTTGCCGTGCGACATTGTCTTTGCCGTGCGTGCATCTCTTTGCCGTGCGGTAGGGCGTTGCCGTGCGTTCTTCCCTTTGCCGTGCGCGGTGACATTGCCATGCGGCCTTCCCTTTGCCGTGCGCGCAAACGTTGCCGTGCGGCAGCTCTGTGCCGTGCCGCTGGCTTTGCCGTGCGCCAGCACGCCAGCCCGCACGGCGAAGACAGTTCCAGCACACCCACAGGAGCTCTCAGGAGCACAGGTGAGCGCCACGTGGCGCCTTTGCCGTGCGTGTGCACACGGCAAAGAGACCAAAAGTCCTTTGCCGTGCTGATTTTTTCATTTTTTTGCTGTTTTTCATTTATCCCTGCATTTCAAATATTGCATTTCACAAATATAGCATATATAACATATATATTCAACATATGATCACCAAACACATCAACAACACCACAAATACATCGAGCACACATAGTTCATGCATACAATCCATTACATAGAGTCCATCCATATAGCAATGTCCATTATTACAATCCATTACAAGTGCGAACAATCCATTACAACAACGACAAGTGCACGATGACCATGCCATCAACCTTGTCCTCCTCCATTGCTTGCGCCGGCCTCATCGTCATTGCCTTGTGACAGATAATCTACAAGGTTGATGGAATTAGCATTTGCATTTGCATATTGAACAATTGAACAAGTACAAGTAGCGGGTTGGGCACAAGTGTAGGAGGACTCACCGTGGTTCATGCTCCGGATGATGTTCGTGTTGTTCACGGTGAGAGGTGTCACCGGGCTCTGAGTGGACGGTGGCGGCATCCACGGCATGGAGAAAGGAGGAACAGGAAGACTCCCCGGTGGAGAAGACAGACTGGTCTGGCTCAACAGCCAGTTCATCTGTGCCTGGTGCTGCTGCATCATCGGCTGCTGCTGTTGCATCTGCTGCATCATCTGTGTCTGGTGCTGCTGGTACTGCAGAATCTGCTGCTCCATCTGCGCCCTTTGCTCCTGGGCCGCCTGCTCCTTTGCTGCCATCTCCGCCTACGATGTGTTGCCGCGATGTCATTAACATTTCAATGGAAAGCATGTAAAGGAAAGGTAGAGGCCCGAGGAAGAACATACCCGTAACCGCTCGACAGCTAGATCCGAAGCCCGTGGCCGGGTCTCTACCTGAGGCTGGCCGCTCTTACGACCACGACGGATCTGGCGGAGAGAGGGAACCTTGAAAGTACATGGAACCCCCATGTGTGGTTTTGGTAATTAATGACAATCCCTATGGACTAATGTTTGCATTGAGTTATATTTGTAGGAGTTGTCCATAGGCAATGCTTGAACCATATGTTGGCTTCAAGATTGCAATAAGAAGCAAATGAAGAAGATCAAGTGTCAAGTATGTCTTAAAGATAAATATGAAGTGAGCTCTCAAAGTTAACTTCAAGACATCAACGAAATGAAGTGCAAGTTCAAGATGAGCCAACTCGAAGAGATCATATGCTTGAAGCTTGCCATGAAGAAATGAAGTGCAAGTTCAAGATGAGCCAACTCGAAGAGATCATATGATTGAAGCTTGCCATGAAGAAATGAAGTGCAAGTTCAAG
The DNA here is from genome assembly GCF_022539505.1 of Lolium rigidum. Lineage (NCBI taxonomy): Eukaryota > Viridiplantae > Streptophyta > Magnoliopsida > Poales > Poaceae > Lolium > Lolium rigidum. The sequence continues at coordinate 39,163,965 of NC_061511.1, read as the reverse complement.
ATGAGCCATCTCGAAGAGATCCTTTGCTTGACTCTTGCCATCCATATGGTGATCATGGATATGTGAAGATGCGACGAAGAAGAAGCTCTCCCATGATGGATTATGGGGGAGCAACCCACAAGACTTCGTCAAGCAAGAAGCTCTCCCATCCATATGATGTTCATGGATATGTGAAGATGCGCCAAAGAAGAAGCTCTCCCATAGTGGAGTATGGGGGAGCAATTCGCATGACTTCGTCAAGCAAGCACAATCAAGAAAGGCGTTCCATCTTGTTGCGGTCAAGATCGTCATCATCGAGCTCAAGTGGAACGCGCAAGGTTAAGGTTTGCTCTTGATAGGGTTTCTTTCTCACCGGTCTCATAGTGTAGTTGGAGACCGGTTTATAGTTTAGTTGCCGTACTCTCAAGAGGGCTCTCGAGTGAGTAACTCGATCGTATCGTTCGGAGAGAGCTCAAACCTTTGCATCGTTGCATCATCTTTCTTGGTTGTTATTTGGATCTTATCCATGTGATGTTTTAGAGCTTGTGCTTATTCTCATGACAAGCTCTAGTTCATCGAAAACGGATTTTGCATAGATCACTTGTTGCGTTTTCGAGTTTGGTGATTTTCTCGGTTTCTCATGTTGAGGTGTTGCACCTCTAAAAATAATATAAAATCACCCCCACTGGTTTCCATATTTCCACTTTTTGTTGGGTACCTCTTGTCGTCCTCTTTCCAACAAAATTGGTTTCACTCAATTCGGAGCTACCAATCTTTAGATATTGATTTTACAAGTTTCACCTGGCCGGATTTTCCGGGCCGGATATTTGCAAAATATCCGGCCCCTGAAATTTGGCTAAGGACTTTTCGAAAAGCAAGTCTGGAACAGGGCCGGACATTTGCCCGGAATTTCCCAAAGGCCGGATTTTCCGGGGGGGGGGCCGGATTATCCGGCCCCTACTTAGGCCGGATTATCCGCCCCCAATTTGCTGCAACGGCTCGATTTTTCGGGGGGGTATAAATACCCCCCTTCTTCCTCCTTGGGCTGCAGCTCTCTCACTCTCTCTCTCCTCCATTGTTGTTCTTGAGAAGCTTGCCCTTTCTCTCTATCCCTCCATGATTCTTGCCCCCTTTTGAGGGAAAAGAGAGAGGAGATCTAGATCCACACTTTGACCAAACCATATCATCTCTTTGTGAGTGAATCTATGGGATCTAGATCTCGGAGAATTTTGTGTTCTCCTCTTTGTTCTTCCTCTCTTATTCCCCCAATAGCTTTTGTAGCTTTGTTGGAATTTGAGAGAGAAGGACTTGAGCATCTTTGTGGTGTTCTTGCCATTGCATTTGGTGCATCGGTTTGAGTTCTCCACGGTGATTCGTGGAAGTGAAAGCAAGAAGGTTGTTACTCTTGGGTTCTTGGAACCCTAGACGGATTCTAGGCCTTTGTGGAGATTTCTTGGGAGCCTCCAATTAAGTTGTGGATGCGTGCCCCAAGCTTTGTGTAAGGCCCGGTTTCCGCCTCGAAGGAAATCCCTTAGTGGAACCGTGACCTAGGCCTTTGTGGCGAGGGTCACCGGAGAATAAGGTGAGGCGCCTTCGTGGCATTCGGTGTGTGGTGTGAGTACCGCATCTTGGGGTGAGGCCTTTGTGGCATTGGTGTGCATCGAGCAACCACACCTCAAGGTGAGCCTCTTGTGGCGTTCGGGAGCACTAAGCCACCGCACCTCTCCAACGGAGATTAGCACTCGCAAGAGTGTGAACTTCGGGTTAAATCATCGTCTCCCGCGTGCCTCGGTTATCTCTATACCCGAGCTCTTTACTTATGCACTTTACTCTGTGATAGCCATCGTGCTTGAAGTTATATATCTTGCTATCACATAGTTGCTTGTATTTCTTAGCATAAGTTGTTGGTGCACATAGGTGAACCATAATATATAGGCTTTGGGCTTGACAAAGTAAACGCTAGTTTTATTCCGCATTTGTTAAGCCCATCTCGTAAAAGTTTTAAATCGCCTATTCACCCCCCCCTCTAGGCGACATCCGTGTCCTTTCAATTGGTATCAGAGCAAGGTCTCTCATTCTTAGGCTTCACCGCCTTGAGAGTAAAGATGTCGGTTAGGGGATTAGTGCACAATAACTTGTTTATATTTGATGGCACAAATTTTGATCTATGGAAAATTTATGTGCTTAATATTTTGCGGGGTATTTCCCCGGACATGGAGCGAATTCTTGACATGGGTTTTTCTTCTCCTAAGGATCCCCAAAATTTATCTTATGAGGAGAAGAAAAACTCTTGTCTCGATGCTCTTGCTTCTCATGTGTTTTCCATTATTGTGAGCAATGTAGTTACTACATCAATCATGCCTTTTGGGAGCGCTCATGAATTATGGACAAAGCTTCAAGATAAATATGATGTGTCCAATATTATTGAGGATGATTGTATTGCTTCCACTTCCGGCCGTGATGAGTTCTCATCTTCACCCACTTCACCAATGTGTGGCAAGACACAAGGTAATGATATGGTGAGTGGTGATGAAAATTGCAATGTTGATATTGAGCTTACTATTGATGATTCTTCATCTCTATCTCATTGCAATGCTTCATCTATGGACATGAACACATATAGCACTATAAATGATTTACATGCTTGTGTTGATAGTCCTTGCATATCATGTGTAAGTTGCTTGAATAAATCTAATGATGATATGCTTGCTTTGTCTTGTGGCCATCATAAAAATGCTTCTATTTCCTCTAGTTGTTGTGTGACTAACAATGTAGAGGAAACCAAAGATTGTATTGGTCAAGACAAGATCTTGAATGGAGCCTCAAGAAACTCCTCATCTTTATCTCACGGTTCTCATATATGCCTTATGGCCAAGGGTTCCACGGCATCTCCTACCATGGAATCTAATATTTCTCGTGGTGACAAGGATGAGGATGAGTATGAAGAAGAGGATTGGGTTGTCTCTCTACGCGGTAAGGGTAATAGTGTATTCAAGGTTCTTTGCAAAGATAAAATTGCTAGCTCTCACTTCTTTGAAATATTGACTACCGCTATTGAGAGCCAAAAACTTATTTGGATGCATGAGAACACCATTGATAAAATGGGTGCTCTTGAACGAGAGTATGCCAATGATGTAGCATCCCTAAAAAATGATCTTGAAGAAGAACAAGATACCGTAGCCTCTCTTGAGGATCAACTTGAAACCCTTGAGGTGTCTCAAAATGAAATATTTTCTAAACTCACTAAGGAAAGAGACCATGCTAAAGCTAAATTAAAAATGCTTAAAAATGAAAAGTCCAAAGTTGGTGTTGGTCATGATAAACTTGTTAAGGATCTAGATGATCTACACAAGGCCCACAAGGCCTTGGAGAGCGAACACTCTATCCTCACCAAGTCACATGAGCAACTACAAGCTTCATATTTAAAAGAGCATGCTATGTTACCCTCTCTTCTTGATATGTCTTGTGGTGATGCTTGTGCTACTAACTCTACTTCTTGTGAAGCATCTATCTTGAAGGAGAATGTTGAGCTAAGGGCTCAACTTGAATTGCTAACTAGCAATTATGGGAAATTGGAAGAAAATCATGGAAAGCTTTCTAGCTCCCATGAGGATCTTCTAGCCTCTCATGATAGGCTAAAGTTAGCTCATAAGGCTATCATATCAAAGGCAACACCTTGTGAGCCTCATGTGGATACTAGCACTACTACTCAAAATGTTATATTGCCATGTGCTAGTCCTAGTAATTCATCCACTCATAGTATTGCTAAATCTTGTGATGAATTATCTTCCTTGCCTTGTTGCTCTAACAATGAAGGCTCTACTTCCTCTAGTACTTGTGTTGTTACTAACCATGTAGAGGAAATCAAAGAGCTCAAGGCCCAAGTCACTTCTTTGAAGAATGACTTGGAAAAGAGTCATGAAGGGAAATGCAAACTTGACACGATGTTGAGTGTGCAACAATCCCCCAATGACAAGAGTGGACTTGGATTCAAATCCAACAACAAGAAAAAGTCCAAGAACAACAAGAAGAAAAAGGGCCAAGTACAAGTCAAAGACCCGGCCAAGATTGTTTGCTTCAAGTGCAAAATTGAAGGGCATCATGTTAGATCTTGCCCTTTGAAGAAGAAGAAGCAAAAAGGGAAGCGGCCTCAAGCTCAAACTCATATTCAACCTCAAGTTGAAGAAATGCCACTTCCCAAGAAGTCTCAAGCCAATGCTCCCATTGTGGAGAAATCTAGTGAGAAGAAGGAGAAGAAAAGAACTTGCTACATATGCCGTGAGAAGGGCCACATCTCCTCCTTTTGCACTATTGGTACCTCATCCAACTCTATCACCATTGATGATGTTTATTCTCTTCGTAAGGATGAGGGTGGCAATGTGGTTGCCAAATATGTTGGTGCTCAAAGTGGTGTCAAGAAAAGAACCATTTGGGTTGCCAAGCCTATTGTGACTAACCTCTTAGGACCCAACTTAGTTGGGGACCAACAATCCAAAACTTGATCAATAGGTACTTGTTGGAGGGCATTGGAGACTTGGCTACATCATGAGGAATTAAGGGATCTTCATCATTTATATTATATCAAGCCAAGTCTTTTGATTATCTTGCTTCTATCATATATCCAATGTTCCTCCTTGCGGTAACATGTGCTCAACTCATTTATATTGAAAGTTACTCGCCCCTTTGCATGTGTTAGTTTTGTTCCTAGCATGTGTTTGTATATGTTGTGCTTCCTACTTGTTTATCTTGAGAAATCAAGTCTATGTATGTTGGGTTGCACACCATGTATTTGTGTTTGTGTTGGAGCCTCTTTGCATCTTATTGTATCTTATATGGCTCTTATGAGCGATTAATGGACTATCCCATTTTGGGGGAGTGGTATTCCTTTGGGAATTTCACAATCCTAACAATGTGTGTACATGAGGAATATCACTTAGAATTGATATTGCAAGATTATCTAGTCTCTATGTGGTATGTCATCTTCATGAGAAACTCAAATTCTAATGTCCATTAATATCTCTAGTTGGATCTTATTTGCCTCTTGTGAAAATAATTTCCTTATCACATTTTGGGGGAGTAATAAGTTTTGTGCATATTACAAGCCTAGAAAATGTGAACATTTGAGGTTGTGTCACATAGAATTGATATTATAAATTATCTCTCTCCTATGTGGCATGTTTGCTCAAACAAGTTCCAATTTGTTTAAATGGCTTCATTGCTAATATATTTGTGGATCTTATTTGTGAAAGTTTTTCTTGGCATGGTTTTTCCCAACATGTCATACTATTAATTGCTTTGCATGTTGGTATGAATACTATTAATTGCTTTGCATGTTGGTATGAATACTATTAATTGCTTTGCATGTTGGTATGACTAATTGAAGCTATCAAGAAACTCTCTTTGCATGATGGTTAAATCTTATCTTTTACCATATGCTTTATTTGTTGTAAATATGATCTTATTTATACTTACAAACTACCACCGGGAAATATTTCCTAATACCTCTTGTCCTAGGACAAGTGGCAATCAATTATGAGGTAGATATTTATTGATCATATTTACATTGGCGCTTGTGTTTAAATGCCTTATCTATTGCCATGAACTTGTTGTGCTTTGACTCCCATGTGTCTTCCTTGCATCTTATGGATCTAATTTGTCTTTTTAAACTTCCTTAGCATTTTTAGTAGATATAGGTAGCGTGATGATCCTAGTTTTGTGCATTTTGTATTCATATGCAAAATCCTAGATAATGCACTAATCTTAGGGGAGCTCTCCTATATTTGTTAGAATGCTTAACATCTCTTGATCATTTTCAATAAGTTGGTCTTGGGAGACAAACCTTTTCTTATTGGTACTTTGTGCCATCATAAAAAGTGTTGAGGGTTTGGTTCATTTGTTGGAACCTTGCTCTCTTGGGAGTTGGTTATCTCATTCCTTTGTTTTTGGGTTTAATTAGCTTCTTATAATGAGATAAGTTTTTGGAGTCAATCTTGTGTTGATTTGGTTCTTTGATATAATTTGGACAACCATTGTTTCTTAATTTATTTGGTGTTTGTCCAAATTGTATCTTCCTTTGGTTCTTGAAAGTACTGTGCATGCATATTTAATATATGTATATCTTATGGCATGTGTTACTTTCTTTGATCCAATATATAGGATAAACTCCATCAAATCCTATTTTGGCTAAGATGTGCATGAAATTCAATTTCTTATCTATATGCACATAGTTTTGCGGAGTTTGTCCTATATGTTGTAGTGTATCTAACTACTTTGGACTCAATTAGTTTGGGAACCATTTTGTATTTAATTTTGTTTTAGGTACAAGGAGATACATTGGATGCTTGTCTCACACTTAGGAAGAAGTGGTGACTCAATGGTAATTTGAGGCAAGCTAGGATGATCAACGAACTCCTATCTACTACCTCCACACCAATGTTATCTCGGTAACAAGTATCTTCTCATGCATATTTTTCTAGCATCCAACCATGTGGTTGCATCTTGGCATGAATCTCTTGATTTGCAAATAGCATGCTTCTTGCAAAGATTTTAATGAAACCTCTTTATTGCAAATATGAGTAAATTGAGATGAGCACATATGTTGGGAAGTATATAAAATCATGCTCATGATTCATCCATCCCAACTATGCCTATCTAGCAATTTTATTGCATATCAATTCCTCAAGGCTCTCACGTGTGCAATATAGATGAAAGTGCAAATTTAGTTATTTCTTTTGGTATCCTTGTTTGTGATACTTGTTGCCTTTCTCAATGCATCCCAACTATCTTCTATCCCTTGTTGATATTTGTGATGTATTTTAGATGTTTGTGGTTGAAGTTCATGAATGTACAATAAGATAAAATTGAGCCTTTGGCCATGCTATTAAGCAAAAATTCTTATTGGCATATTGCATGACTTCGTCTTGGATATCATGCTATATTTCTTGTGTATCTATTTTGGGTGTGCATGTTTCTTTGTGGAGAAATATCTTTGTGATATTGCCCACTTAGAGAAACTTATACACATAAGAGATGATACATCTCCATTTGATATCTTATTTATTTGTTCCGTGTTGATTGGTCATGCTAAGCAATATAATTCATTGAAGACTATGATGATGCTTTTTTGCTCATCCTTGTAATAGTCTTATAATATGCTTTATCATGCCTTTCACATATCATTGGTTGAGCCTTTTATTATGGTGCCTCTTACTTCTTGCTCAACCATTTGTTTGTTGCAAGTGTTAAGCTTAATTTTCTATCTATGATTCATTACAAATGTTCGTGCTTTGAATTGGTAATGAGGGAGTGAGGATTCCATGTTATGCATATTGTATTCAAATGCAACATTTTAATTTATGCATGTACCTTGGGGAGCTTCCTCATTTTATTTAAAGCACAATTTTGTGGTGATCATTAGAGTTTAATTCACTTGGTATCTTTTGTTTTGAATGATATTATGGGAGTGATGATTCCATGTTTGTGCACTTTATACTTCAATGCAAATTATCTAGTTTTGTGCACAAACCTTGGAGAGCTTCCTCATATTATTTAGAGCAATCTTCTTGATCTTATCATAATATCAATCCTTCTTTTGGTATCTTCTTTGTGGTTCATTTGGTTGCTTGCTTCATTTGTTGAAGCTTCTTGACTTTGTTATCCTCTTGCAATCTTTTGATCCTCTCTATAGTGTGATTCCTTCCGAATATTCGTCATTGGATATGTGCATTTGATTCCGCTCAAATTATGAGAAATGCACACGCTATGTAGAACTCTCACTATGTTGGCCTTCTAAATTTTTCACCCATTTCGGCAATTGGTGCCAATGGGGGAGAAGTTTGGAGGGTTTAAGGGAATTTGGTAATGTCTTTGCTTTGTGCTTAAGCATGTGCCTTTATTGCATTGCATCTTGTTGCTTTGCATAGTTGAATATTTAGAGAAAACTCCACTAGGCTTTGAATGTCAATGTATGCTCTTGCATATAGTATGGGGGAGTTTGCTCTATGTATTCAACTTGTTTGTTACTTAAATTCCTTATATAAACCCTCTCAAAGAGATTGTCATCAATTACCAAAATGGGGGAGATTGAAAGTACATGGAACCCCCATGTGTGGTTTTGGTAATTAATGACAATCCCTATGGACTAATGTTTGCATTGAGTTATATTTGTAGGAGTTGTCCATAGGCAATGCTTGAACCATATGTTGGCTTCAAGATTGCAATAAGAAGCAAATGAAGAAGATCAAGTGTCAAGTATGTCTTGAAGATAAAGATGAAGTGAGCTCTCAAAGTTAACTTCAAGACATCAACGGAATGAAGTGCAAGTTCAAGATGAGCCAACTCGAAGAGATCATATGCTTGAAGCTTGCCATGAAGAAATGAAGTGCAAGTTCAAGATGAGCCAACTCGAAGAGATCATATGATTGAAGCTTGCCATGAAGAAATGAAGTGCAAGTTCAAGATGAGCCATCTCGAAGAGATCCTTTGCTTGACTCTTGCCATCCATATGGTGATCATGGATATGTGAAGATGTGACGAAGAAGAAGCTCTCCCATGATGGATTATGGGGGAGCAACCCACAAGACTTCGTCAAGCAAGAAGCTCTCCCATCCATATGATGTTCATGGATATGTGAAGATGCGCCAAAGAAGAAGCTCTCCCATAGTGGAGTATGGGGGAGCAATTCGCATGACTTCGTCAAGCAAGCACAATCAAGAAAGGCGTTCCATCTTGTTGCGGTCAAGATCGTCATCATCGAGCTCAAGTGGAACGCGCAAGGTTAAGGTTTGCTCTTGATAGGGTTTCTTTCTCACCGGTCTCATAGTGTAGTTGGAGACCGGTTTATAGTTTAGTTGCCGTACTCTCAAGAGGGCTCTCGAGTGAGTAACTCGATCGTATCGTTCGGAGAGAGCTCAAACCTTTGCATCGTTGCATCATCTTTCTTGGTTGTTATTTGGATCTTATCCATGTGATGTTTTAGAGCTTGTGCTTATTCTCATGACAAGCTCTAGTTCATCGAAAACGGATTTTGCATAGATCACTTGTTGCGTTTTCGAGTTTGGTGATTTTCTCGGTTTCTCATGTTGAGGTGTTGCACCTCTAAAAATAATAGAAAATCACCCCCCACTGGTTTCCATATTTCCAATTTTTGTTGGGTAGCTCTTGTCGTCCTCTTTCCAACAAAATTGGTTTCACTCAATTCGGAGCTACCAATCTTTAGATATTGATTTTACAAGTTTCACCTGGCCGGATTTTCCGGGCCGGATATTTGCAAAATATCCGGCCCCTGAAATTTGGCTAAGGACTTTTCGAAAAGCAAGTCCGGAACAGGGCCGGACATTTGCCCGGAATTTCCCAAAGGCCGGATTTTCCGGGGGGCGGATTATCCGGCCCCTACTTAGGCCGGATTATCCGCCCCCAATTTGCTGCAACGGCTCGATTTTTCGGGGGTATAAATACCCCCTTCTTCCTCCTTGGGCTGCAGCTCTCTCACTCTCTCTCTCCTCCATTGTTGTTCTTGAGAAGCTTGCCCTTTCTCTCTATCCCTCCATGATTCTTGCCCCCTTTTGAGGGAAAAGAGAGGAGATCTAGATCCACACTTTGACCAAACCATATCATCTCTTTGTGAGTGAATCTTTGGGATCTAGATCTCGGAGAATTTTGTGTTCTCCTCTTTGTTCTTCCTCTCTTATTCCCCCAATAGCTTTTGTAGCTTTGTTGGAATTTGAGAGAGAAGGACTTGAGCATCTTTGTGGTGTTCTTGCCATTGCATTTGGTGCATCGGTTTGAGTTCTCCACGGTGATTCGTGGAAGTGAAAGCAAGAAGGTTGTTACTCTTGGGTTCTTGGAACCCTAGACGGATTCTAGGCCTTTGTGGCGATTTCTTGGGAGCCTCCAATTAAGTTGTGGATGCGTGCCCCAAGCTTTGTGTAAGGCCCGGTTTCCGCCTCGAAGGAAATCCATTAGTGGAACCGTGACCTAGGCCTTTGTGGCGAGGGTCACCGGAGAATAAGGTGAGGCGCCTTCGTGGCGTTCGGTGTGTGGTGTGAGTACCGCATCTTGGGGTGAGGCCTTTGTGGCGTTGGTGTGCATCGAGCAACCACACCTCAAGGTGAGCCTCTTGTGGCGTTCGGGAGCACTAAGCCACCGCACCTCTCCAACGGAGATTAGCACTCGCAAGAGTGTGAACTTCGGGTTAAATCATCGTCTCCCGCGTGCCTCGGTTATCTCTATACCCGAGCTCTTTACTTATGCACTTTACTCTGTGATAGCCATCGTGCTTGAAGTTATATATCTTGCTATCACATAGTTGCTTGTATTTCTTAGCATAAGTTGTTGGTGCACATAGGTGAACCATAATATATAGGCTTTGGGCTTGACAAAGTAAACGCTAGTTTTATTCCGCATTTGTTAAGCCCATCTCGTAAAAGTTTTAAATCGCCTATTCACCCCCCCCCCTCTAGGCGACATCCGTGTCCTTTCAAACCTTCGCTGGGTCGACGCACCCGTCACCAAGCCATAGGCGGCCATGCTTCAAGCCTTCTCCCGCAAGCACCGCAACCTCAGGGTCAAAGTCCTCGGCCTCTGGGTTGGCGTCCTCGCCGTACTTCTGCTTGAACTTGGAGACATACGACGTACACTGGGTCTCGGATTGCGGGTTAACCCACACGGACCCCGTCTCAGGATCCGGCGTCTTCCTTTGCTTCATCTTCTTTAGCACGGCAAAGACGTTAGGCTTCACTCCTGTCCTGACTTCCTGCAAAAGAGAACATGTAATTAAGTGAAGTGGCACACCCTTGCGGAGTTAACAATATATAACGTGAATTCAAAGAATGAAGGAACCATTAATTTGCTCACCTCGTTCTGCAGGTGAAGAGAGATGGAGATGCTGCCTTGGATATGCGATCCACCTCGCATCTCTGCCCGCTTCTTCTTGCCCTCCTCGTGCTTCTGGAGGTACTGGGGGCATGTCCACCACATGACCGTTGCCGACGTACTGAGGAGGGTTCTACATACACAAGATAAACCCATTATGGTAAAATAAACTACATGGCGATAAAGAAATCAATAACACATAAATGCAAATACCTGCAGGTACTGCCATGGCTGCATGAGCGTGTCGCGAGCGTCCTCCTTAGTCATATGGATGAAGCGGTCGGCGTGCCAGTTGCGGACGCACTGAACACGTGCCTCGTAGTGCATGCCAGTCACCCTCGTCCTTGCCATCTGGTGTAGGACATCATCGCACGCATTTTCCTTACCCTCGGCCTTCCGGAAGTATCTCTGCAACCATGCACATAGGTAAAACAAGGGGCATTAGTGCACGTACTGTCAACCAAGGAGACTGTATGAATGGTAAGAAGTCAAAAGTCACTTACCCAGAATTTGCCAACAACCATGTCCGCCATGCTGCCGAGGCCAAGAGGATCTGGCGCGAGACTGTAGTGCGCCCACCTCCAAGCTACGTTGCGGCCACCGGTAGGGAGATCGACTAGCCCAGGGAAATTCCTTCTAAGTAGGCCCCCAAGGATGTTCGCGTACCCGCGTGGCGGCCTCTGCGACGGGTCTTCAAACTTGAACGAACTGCACCATGAAACGACAACATCAATATGTATGTGATAATAATTTTGATAATGACAAAATTGCGATAACGAAATGCCAAAATTAACATGTACCTCCTCCCAGCGGGCTCTAGAACAACATGGCTGTAGCGCCACTCCTTCAGCAAAGGGAGCTGTGTTTTCCCACGCTGATATGGCCTCTTATCACGTGGCCTCAGCCTCTCCACAGCTGCAACGTACTGGTGCTCCGCCGGCGCTTCCCAAACTAGGTTTGGATCAGGCTCGAACGGTAAGTTCCCCAACCCCTCATCCTCCGAGAGGTCCTCCTCGTCCCCCTCCTCCTCGTCCTCCCCACCCCCGTACTGCTCCTGGTCCTCCCCACCCCCGTACTGCTCCTGGTCCTCCCCACCCCCGTGCTGCTCCTGGTCCTCCTCACTCCCATCCTCCACCTCATCATCATCATTGGCTGCGGGAGGGGGGCTAGGACTAGGAGTGAGTACCCGCGTCGCATTCTTCCTACGCGGCCGCACTGGGGGAGTGACAGGGGGAGCGACAGAAGGGGGGCTAGGAGGGGGGTAGCAGCTCGGTCTCCCCGCCTCGAAGTCCCCACACCTACCAAGTTCTTGAGCTTCTTTTTAAGACCGCCACCCCTTTTTTTTGGCGGCATGTTTCAATCACCTGCAAACACAAATGAAGAGAGTGGTTTATTAGTACACAATATTGTAAAGAGATGAATATTAGTGAAAGCAACAAAGATATAAGTAGATGAACATTAGTGAAAGCAACAATAATGCAAATAGATGAACATTAATTAATGGAAACAACAAATAGCTAGCATAGAGTTCTCTCAAACATAGCACGGAGTTCTTACAAATAACCTAGCTGAACAATCACTATTACACAGAGTTATTACAAATATGCTAGCCTCACAATTACTACTACATAGATCAGTAGCCTGTGTCGCCATCCGTGATTGGACCGCGTGTCTCGTCATCGTCATCAGGCTCGGTGAACCAATAATCATCAATGAAACCTGGAGGTGGTCCATCAGCATCGAGGTCAATCCCTGCTCTGAACGCCTCGAGCAAACTCAGGTCTTCCGGGGCACAAACATCCTCAGCTTCATCTTCTGCATTGTCTCCATCCATGCCCGCATCTTCTTGTTCATCGTCTACGACCATGTCATCGACAGCCGGCAAGCCGATTGTGAAATGGCCGGGGAGCCCTTCTTCCTGATAAAACTCGACATTCTTTGCTGAGGGGTCTACGCGGCGGTAATCGTCCTTGTTTGGCGGGGGCGGCCTATTGTGTGAAGGCACCGTCATCACAACATCCCATCAATGCAGACGTTTTGTCGGGTTTTTGCACGCGTACGGGAGATAGAATACTTGAAAGGCCTGGGTAGCCAAGATGTACACATCCTCTCCCTTATAAACAGAGTTCCTTTCAACTTCGACCAACCCAATTTCAGGATCCCGTCTCACCCGACGTGGGTCAAACCAATGACATTTGAAGACGACGGGATTTAGCCCTTTGTGAAACCCGTAATTCAGCTCGTATATACCCTCGACTCTTCCATAGTAATGGAGCCCATCATCACCTTGACATACCACCACGCTATTTATTGTCTTCGCGTTGGGCCGGCTTGTTGTGTATTTATGGGTCTGGAAGCGATACCCGTTCACGTCATAGGAGTTGAACGCTTCGACGGAATGGTCAAAGCCCCTAGCAATTTTTCTTAGCTCGACTTCATCTCTTTGTCAGTTCTTGCCTACAAGTTTAGCACGAGAAGTTTAGAACGAGAAATGACCGATAAATGTCGGAAGTGCTAGCTAATTTGGATAGAATAGTACCAAACCACAGAACCAGCTACTGAAACCGAAACCGCCGCCCTTATCGAAAATTTGCTTGGATTCTACCGGGGTAGGCTCCCTGTGGGTATTCTTCCAATGTATAGCCGTGAATTGCCTATACCGATGAAAAGAGGAAGAGTTAGCCACGAACATACGAGTGGATCAAGGCCGTGAATGTTTGCGAATAAGTAAATGGTTCGCACTTACTTGATGTACGGCTTCACTTCCACCATGGTGTTCAAGACAAGGAGTCCTTCATCCATTGGAAGACCTCCCTTTTGTGGGCCTTTGTGAGGCAGAACGGAGCGTGTGGCTTAGTCCATGTTTTTTTGGCACCATGAGGTGGCTGCATGTTCAACTCCGGCCTATCGCACCACCTTTCTTGATCAATTCGAGCCTTTATGTTATCCTTCGTCTTCTCAGTGTCCAGAATCGTGCTCCAAATGGCTTCACTGATATTCTTCTCGGTGTGCATTACATCAATGTTATGCGGGAGCTCGAGAAACTCAAAGTAAGGGAGCTTCCATAAGCACGGCTTGTGAGTCCATTGGTGTGTCTCCCCATATCCCAAGAAACCATTCCCATCAGGGCTAGGCTGAAGAGCATCTAACTCGGCCTTGATTTCCGTTCCGGTCTTCGGAATTGGCTTCGGGCCACGGACAACACGGCCTTTCTTGAAACTCTTTACATCACTCCTGTATCCATGCCTCCGCTCAAGGAACTGTCGAGCTTCATCAAAGCATGAATACTTGCCTCCCTTGTTTAGCCAGAAGAAAGTCACGGCCTGCCTGCACTGTGGGCAAGGCCACTTCCCATGTGTACACCACCCGCAGAACAAAGCACGTGCTGGCAGGTCATGCAGGGACGTGTGGTACCAGACATACATATCGAAGTACTCCTTCTTTGATGCATCATATGTTCGGATCCGTAGATTGAGTACGTTCTCCCAGCTCTACCCCGATCCGTAGATTGAGTACGTTCTCCCAGCCGCCGGATCCGTAGATTGTGTACGTTCTCCCAGCTCTACCCCGATCCGAGACAGAATTTCGGCAGCACCTCCCCGCTGCTCTCCCGATACACGTCTCGGCAAAAAGCCGAGAGGGGTGTGCATCCGGAGAACAACGGGGAGGCGCTACCGAAATCTTTTCTCGGATCGGGGTAGAGCAGGGAGAACGTACCCAACTACGCATCCGTCGGCTGTCCCGATAAATACCGTAAGAGTTACGGTTCATAATATGCGAGACCACTAATGCATATTTATCCGCGTAACCCTTACGGTCGGGAAGAGACGCCTAGGTATCGCGACAGACTTGGTGATCTAGACCCACAAAAAAACCTAGGTACAAGAGAGGCGAACGGATTCTCACCCTCGAAGCGTGATCGACAGCCGGCGAAGAAGACCAACGACCCTCTGAGAGAATCGCCGAAGAAGATCCGGGACGCCCCGTCAAACACCCCCGCGACGCCGCCCCTCGTGTCCACCTCGAAGCATCGCCTGCATAACGAAAAAATAAAATAGTCATGCAAGTGAACAAGAATTTTTTACAATAGTGGTATAACAATATTACTTCATCATAAAGAATTTCCTTGCAGCACATTATCTTATTTTTGCCATATGGGCCTAGTTTTAACATATCCGAATCATAAACACCTTTTTCAAAACTAAATTCCTATTTCTAATTTATACTACACACTAAAATCTTATACTAAACTAAAATCCTATTTCTAATTTATACTAAACTAAAATCCTATTTCTAATTTATACTACATTAAATTAACTAAATCCTATATACTACACTAACATTACCACTAACCTTGAGCAGCGACGCGGGATCGGAGGGATCGGAGGCAGGGCAAGCTGCACCGACGCGGAATCGGAGGCAGGGCAGGGCGGCTCGACAGGGGCAAGGGTGGTAGGGCAGCGGCAGGGCAGGGGCGGTGGCGACGAGGGAGGGCCAGGGGCGGTGGCGACGAGGGACGGACTAGGGGCGGCGGTGGCGATGAGGGACGGACCAGGGGCGGCGGTGGCGACGAGGGACGGACCAGGGGCGGCGACGGCCTAGCTACAGAGCTCGGCCGCGGCGGCCATGGCGCGCAGGAGGAGGGGGCGACCGGATGCAGCGGGCGGCCGGCCGGAAGAGAGGGCGAAGGCGTGGGCAGGGCAGCGGAGGCGTGTGTGGGGCCAGCAGCGGCGGCTGCGTGGGCGGTGGGGGCTGGCGGCGGCGGCTGGCCGGAGGGGCAGAGGAGCAGGAGGTGGGCGGCGGCGCTGGGCGCGTGTGGGTGGAGGAGGGTGGCGCGGGCGCGTGTTCGATCTGGCCAAAATCACCTGGTCGGATCGACGGTATTAGGGTTATGTCCGGCCCTTTGCCGTGTGGAGGTCTTTGCCGTGCGGCAAAGTCGCTTTGCCGTGCGGAAAGTACTTTGCCGTGCGCAAAGTGCACTTTGCCATGCGGCCAAGCCTTTGCCGTGCACAAATGTGCCTTTGCCGTGCGGCAGGCTTCTTTGCCGTGCGCTTATGCACGGCAAACCTTTTTTTTACCATTTTTATTATGAACAACATTTAGTGTTATTTCAAAATTATATTAAACCTATTTTTTCAACATGTGTATTATTTAGTAATGTATGTATCATGCTATACAATGAAAAATTACATTGGTCGAACCTCGCGCGGAGAAATCTAGGGGGGTAGACCCGCCGGGGCACACATACCGTTGTTCTTGGGGGAGGAGGGGGAGAACGACCGCCGGAGCACCGGAACCCCACCAAATCTTGCATGTGGACCTATGATATGTGTGAAAGTGTGGTGCAAGGTGTAATGGTGCAAAAGTAGGGAGGCTTCGAGCCCTTAAACCCCTGGACCCTAAACCAT
The DNA here is from genome assembly GCF_022539505.1 of Lolium rigidum. Classification (NCBI taxonomy): domain Eukaryota; kingdom Viridiplantae; phylum Streptophyta; class Magnoliopsida; order Poales; family Poaceae; genus Lolium; species Lolium rigidum. The sequence continues at coordinate 39,147,706 of NC_061511.1, read as the reverse complement.
TAACTACACGAGCTGACACCGGAGCTGCAAAACCATGCATCATAAACCCTAACCCTAAACCCTAAACCTATACCTAACCATAAATCCTTACCTTGAACCTAAACCCTAGCCCTACCCCCTAAACCCTAGCCCTAACCCTAACCAGTAGATCAGGCACACCCTCGATCGTGTGATAATGGCTCCAGCTGCGGGGTATATGTGCCAAAGGGTCCCAATCTTGGTTCTCCATGTGTTTATGTCCTAAACAAACCTAAAAGAATGAAAAAGTACATTGGTGCACCCTCGCGCGGAGAAATCTAGGGGGGTAGACCCGCTGGGGCACACATACCGCTGTTCTTGGGGGGGAGGGGGAGAACGACCGCCGGAGCACCGGAATCCCACCAAATCTTGCATGTGGACATATGATATGTTTGAAAGTGTGGTGGAAGGTGTAATGGTGCAAAAGTAGCTCCCCTAAACCCTAAACCCTAAACTGGGGAGGCTTCGAGCCCTAAACCCCTAGACCCTAAACCATTAACTACACGTGCTGACACCGGAGCTGCAAAACCATGCATCATAAACCCTAACCCTAACCCTAAACCCTAAACCTATACCTAACCATAAATCCTTACCTTGAACCTAAATCCTAGCCCTACCCCCTAAACCCTAGCCCTAACCCTACACCTAACCCTAACCAGTAGATCAGACACACCCTCGATCGTGTGATAATGGCTCTAGCTGCGGGTATATGTGCCAAAGGGTCCCAATCTTGGTTCTCCATGTGTATATGTCCTAAACAAACCTAAAAGAATTAAAAAGTACATTGGTGCACCCTCGCGCGGAGAAATCTAGGGGGGTAGACCCGCCGGGGCACACATACCGCTGTTCTTGGGGGGAGGAGGGGGAGAACGACCGCCGGAGCACCGGAACCCCACCAAATCTTGCATGTGGACCTATGATATGTGTGAAAGTGTGGTGTAAGGTGTAATGGTGCAAAAGTAGCTCCCCGGAACCCTAAACCCTAAAGCGGGAGGCTTCGAGCCCTTAAACCCCTGGACCCTAAACCATTAACTACACGTGCTGACACCGGAGCTGCAAAACCATGCATCATAAACCCTAACCCTAACCCTAAACCTATACCTAACCATAAATCCTTACCTTGAACCTAAACCCTAGCCCTACCCCCTAAACCCTAGCCCTAACCCTACACCTAACCCTAACCAGTAGATCAGGCACACCCTCGATCGTGTGATAATGGCTCCAGCTGCGGGGTATATGTGCCAAAGGGTCCCAATCTTGGTTCTCCATGTGTATATGTCCTAACCAAAACCTAAAAGAATGAAAAAGTACATTGGTGCACCTTCGCGCGGAGAAATCTAGGGGTGTAGACCCGCTGGGGCACACATACCGTTGTTCTTGGGGGGAGGAGGGGGAGAACGACCGCTGGAGCACCGGAACCCCACCAAATCTTGCATGTGGACCTATTATATGTGTGAAAGTGTGGTGCAAGGTGTAATGGTGCAAAAGTAGCTCCCCGGAACCCTAAACCCTAAACTGGGGAGGCTTCGAGCCCTTAAACCCCTGGACCCTAAACGATTAACTACACATGCGGACACCGGAGCTGCAAAACCATGCATCATAAACCCTAACCCTAAACCCTAAACCTATACCTAACCATAAATCCTTACCTTGAACCTAAACCCTAGCCCTACCCCCTAAACCATAGCCCTAACCCTAGCCCTAACCCTAACCAATAGATCAGGCACACCCTCGATCGTGTGATAATGGCTCTAGCTGCGGGGTATATGTGCCAAAGGGTCCCAATCTTGGTTCTCCATGTATATATGTCCTAACCAAACCTAAAAGAATGAAAAAGTACATTGGTGCACCCTCACGCGGAGAAATCTAGGGGGGTAGACCCGCCGGGGCACACATACCGCTGTTCTTGTGGGGAGGAGGGGGAGAACGACCGCTGGAGCACTGGAACCCCACCAAATCTTGCATGTGGACATATGATATGTGTGAAAGTGTGGTGCAAGGTGTAATGGTGCAAAAGTAGCTCCCCTAAACCCTAAACCCTAAACTGGGGAGGCTTCAAGCCCTAAACCCCTAGACCCTAAACCATTAACTACACGTGCTGACACCGGAGCTGCAAAACCATGCATCATAAACCCTAACCCTAACCCTAAACCCTAAACCTATACCTAACCATAAATCCTTACCTTGAACCTAAACCCTAGCCCTACCCCCTAAACCCTAGCCCTAACCCTACACCTAACCCTAACCAGTAGATCAGGCAGACCCTCGATCGTGTGATAATGGCTCTAGCTGCGGGGTATATGTGCCAAAGGGTCCCAATCTTGGTTCTCCATGTGTATATGTCCTAACCAAACCTAAAAGAATGAAAAAGTACATTGGTGCACCCTCGCGCGAGAGAAATCTAGGGGGTAGACCCGCCGGGGCACACATACCGCATTGTTTTGGGGGGAGGAGGGGGAGAACGACCGCTGGAGCACCGGAATCCCACCAAATCTTGCATGTGGACATATGATATGTGTGAAAGTGTGGTGCAAGGTGTAATGGTGCAAAAGTAGCTCCCCTAAACCCTAAACCCTAAACTGGGGAGGCTTCGAGCCCTAAACCCCTAGACCCTAAACCATTAACTACACGTGCTGACACCGGAGCTGCAAAACCATGCATCATAAACCCTAACCCTAACCCTAAACCCTAAACCTATACCTAACCATAAATCCTTACCTCGAACCTAAACCCTAGCCCTACCCCCTAAACCCTAGCCCTAACCCTACACCTAACCCTAACCAGTAGATCAGGCACACCCTCGATCGTGTGATAATGGCTCTAGCTGCGGGGTATATGTGCCAAAGGGTCCCAATCTTGGTTCACCATGTGTATATGTCCTAACCAAACCTAAAAGAATGAAAAAGTACATTGGTGCACCCTCGCGCGGAGAAATCTAGGGCGGTAGACCCGCCAGGGCACACATACCGCATTGTTTTTGGGGGAGGAGGGGGAGAACGACCTGCTGGAGCACCGGAATCCCACCAAATCTTGCATGTGGACATATGATATGTGTGAAAGTGTGGCGCAAGGTGTAATGGTGCAAAAGTAGCTCCCCTAAACCCTAAACCCTAAGCTCGGGGAGGCTTCGAGCCCTAAACCCCTAGACCCTAAACCATTAACTACATGTGCTGACACCGGAGCTGCAAAACCATGCATCATAAACCCTAACCCTAACCCTAAACCCTAAACCTATACCTAACCATAAATACTTACCTTGAACCTAAACCCTAGCCCTACCCCCTAAACCCTAGCCCTAACCCTACACCTAACCCTAACCAGTAGATCAGGCACACCCTCGATCGTGTGATAATGGCTCTAGCTGCGGGGTATATGTGCCAAAGGGTCCCAATCTTGGTTCTCCATGTGTATATGTCCTAACCAAACCAAAAAGAATGAAAAAGTACATTGGTGCACCCTCGTGCGGAGAAATCTAGGGGGGTAGACCCGCCGGGGCACACATACCGCTGTTTTTGGGGGAAGGAGGGGGAGAACGACCGCTGGAGCACCGGAATCCCACCAAATCTTGCATGTGGACATATGATATGTGTGAAAGTGTGGTGCAAGGTGTAATGGTGCAAAAGTAGCTCCCCTAAACCCTAAACCCTAAACTGGGAGGCTTCGAGCCCTAAACCCCTAGACCCTAAACCATTAACTACACGTGCTTGACACCGGAGTTGCAAAACCATGCATCATAAACCCTAACCCTAACCCTAAACCCTAAACCTATACCTAACCATAAATCCTTACCTTGAACCTAAACCCTAGCCCTACCCCCTAAACCCTAGCCCTAACCCTACACCTAACCCTAACCAGTAGATCAGGCACACCCTCGATCGTGTGATAATGGCTCTAGCTGCGGGGTATATGTGCCAAAGGGTCCCAATCTTGGTTCTCCATGTGTATATGTCCTAACCAAACCTAAAAGAATGAAAAAGTACATTGTTGCACCCTCGCGCGGAGAAATCTAGGGGGGTAGACCCGCCGGGGCACACATACCGCTGTTTTTGGGGGGAGGAGGGGGAGAACGACCGCTGGAGCATCGGAATCCCACCAAATCTTGCATGTGGACATATGATATGTGTGAAAGTGTGGCGCAAGGTGTAATGGTGCAAAAGTAGCTCCCCTAAACCCTAAACCCTAAACTGGGGAGGCTTCGAGCCCTAAACCCCTAGACCCTAAACCATTAACTACACGTGCTGACACCGAAGCTGCAAAACCATGCATCATAAACCCTAACCCTAACCCTAAACCCTAAACCTATACCTAACCATAAATCCTTACCTTGAACCTAAACCCTAGCCCTACCCCTAAACCCTAACCCTAACCCTACACCTAACCCTAACCGAGTAGATCGAGGCGAGACCCTCGATCGTGTGATAATGGCTCTAGCTGCGGGGTATATGTGCCAAAGGGTCCCAATCTTGGTTCTCCATGTGTATATGTCCTAACCAAACCTAAAAGAATGAAAAAGTACATTGGTGCACCCTCGCGCAGAGAAATCTAGGGGGGTAGACCCGCCGGGGCACACATACCGCTGTTTTTGGGGGGGAGGAGGGGGAGAACGACCGCTGGAGCACCGGAATCCCACCAAATCTTGCATGTGGATATATGATATGTGTGAAAGTGTGGTGCAAGGTGTAATGGTGCAAAAGTAGCTCCCCTAAACCCTAAACCCTAAACTAGGGAGGCTTCGAGCCCTAAACCCCTAGACCCTAAACCATTAACTACACGTGCTGACACCGGAGCTGCAAAACCATGCATCATAAACCCTAACCCTAACCCTAAACCCTAAACCTATACCTAACCATAAATCCTTACCTCGAACCTAAACCCTAGCCCTACCCCCTAAACCCTAGCCCTAACCCTACACCTAACCCTAACCAGTAGATCAGGCACACCCTCGATCGTGTGATAATGGCTCTAGTCTGCGGGGTATATGTGCCAAAGGGTCCCAATCTTGGTTCACCATGTGTATATGTCCTAACCAAACCTAAAAGAATGAAAAAGTACATTGGTGCACCCTCGCGCGGAGAAATCTAGGGCGGTAGACCCGCCGGGGCACACATACCGCTGTTTTTGGGGGGAGGAGGGGGAGAACGACCGCTGGAGCACCGGAATCCCACCAAATCTTGCATGTGGACATATGATATGTGTGAAACTGTGGCGCAAGGTGTAATGGTGCAAAAGTAGCTCCCCTAAACCCTAAACCCTAAACTGGGGAGGCTTCGAGCCCTAAACCCCTAGACCCTAAACCATTAACTACATGTGCTGACACCGGAGCTGCAAAACCATGCATCATAAACCCTAACCCTAACCCTAAACCCTAAACCTATACCTAACCATAAATACTTACCTTGAACCTAAACCCTAGCCCTACCCCTAAACCCTAGCCCTAACCCTACACCTAACCCTAACCGAGTAGATCGGGCACACCCTCGATCGTGTGATAATGGCTCTAGGCTGCGGGGTATATGTGCCAAAGGGTCCCAAGATTGGTTTTCCATGTGTATATATCCTAACCAAACCTAAAAGAATGAAAAAGTACATGCGTGCACCCTCACGCGGAGAAATCTAGGGGGTAGACCCGTCGGGGCACACATACCGCTGTTTTTGGGGGAAGGAGGGTGAGAACGACTGCTGGAGCACCGGAATCCCACCAAATCTTGCATGTGGACCTATGATATTTGTGAAAGTGTGGTGCAAGGTGTAATGGTGCAAAAGTAGCTCCCCTAAACCCTAAACCCTAAAGCCGGGGAGGCTTCGAGCCCTAAACCCCTAGACCCTAAACCATTAACTACACGTGCTTGACACCGGAGCTGCAAAACCATGCATCATAAACCCTAACCCTAACCCTAAACCCTAAACCTATACCTAACCATAAATCCTTACCTTGAACCTAAACCCTAGCCCTACCCCCTAAACCCTAGCCCTAACCCTACACCTAACCCTAACCGAGTAGATCGAGCACACCCTCGATCGTGTGATAATGGCTCTAGGCTGGGGTATATGTGCCAAAGGGTCCCAATCTTGGTTCTCCATGTGTATATGTCCTAACCAAACCTAAAAGAATGAAAAAGTACATTGTTGCACCCTCGCGCGGAGAAATCTAGGGGGGTAGACCCGCCGGGGCACACATACCGCTGTTTTTGGGGGGAGGAGGGGGAGAACGACCGCCGGAGCATCGGAATCCCACCAAATCTTGCATGTGGACATATGATATGTGTGAAAGTGTGGCGCAAGGTGTAATGGTGCAAAAGTAGCTCCCCTAAACCCTAAACCCTAAACTGGGGAGGCTTCGAGCCCTAAACCCCTAGACCCTAAACCATTAACTACACGTGCGACACCGAAGCTGCAAAACCATGCATCATAAACCCTAACCCTAACCCTAAACCCTAAACCTATACCTAACCATAAATCCTTACCTTGAACCTAAACCCTAGCCCTACCCCCTAAACCCTAGCCCTAACCCTACACCTAACCCTAACCGATAGATCAGGCACACCCTCGATCGTGTGATAATGGCTCTAGCTGCGGGGTATATGTGCCAAAGGTTCCCAATCTTGGTTCTCCATGTGTATATGTCCTAACCAAACCTAAAAGAATGAAAAAGTACATTGGTGCACCCTCGCGCGGAGAAATCTAGGGGGGTAGACCCGCCGGGGCTCACATACCGCTGTTTTTGGAGGGAGGAGGGGGAGAACGACCGCTGGAGCACCGGAATCCCACCAAATCTTGCATGTGGACATATGATATGTGTGAAAGTGTGGTGCAAGGTGTAATGGTGCAAAAGTAGCTCCCCTAAACCCTAAAGCCTAAACTGGGGAGGCTTCGAGCCCTAAACTCCTAGACCCTAAACCATTAACTACACGTGCTGACACCGGAGCTGCAAAACCATGCATCATAAACCCTAACCCTAACCCTAAACCCTAAACCTATACCTAACCATAAATCCTTACCTTGAACCTAAACCCTAGCCCTACCCCCTAAACCCTAGCCCTAACCCTACACCTAACCCTAACCGATAGATCGAGCACACCCTCGATCGTGTGATAATGGCTCTAGCTGCGGGGTATATGTGCCAAAGGGTCCCAATCTTGGTTCTCCATGTGTATATGTCCTAACCAAACCTAAAAGAATGAAAAAGTACATTGGTGCACCCTCGCGCGGAGAAATCTAGGGGGTAGACCCGCCGGGGCACACATACCGCTGTTTTTGGGTGGATGAGGGGGAGAACGACCGCTGGAGCACCGGAATCCCACCAAATATTGCATGTGGACATATGATATGTGTGAAAGTGTGGTGCAAGGTGTAATGGTGCAAAAGTAGCTCCCCGGCGTGGCCTTCCTCACATTTGGGCGATTGCTCCGAAACCCTCATATATGTGGGAGATGAACATGGAGAGTAATATTGTATTGCACATTGTCTTAAGTAACAGTAATAAATAGTCATCAAAAAGTAAAACTAATTAAAAAAATAAATATAAGTATTAGATGAAATAAAATAGAAAGAAAAACAAATAAAATGAATGGTGGCGCACGGCAAAGAAAGAATGGCACGGCAAAGGCGCCTTTGCCGTGCGTCATGTCTGGCCGCACGGCAAAGGGGGCACCACGGCAACGTCCAGACCCTTTGCCGTGCAACGATTCTTTGCCGTGCAGCGTGCAGGGTCTTTGCCGTCACTCGTTTCTTTGCCGTGCGTGCTGCTTAGACTTTGCCGTGCGCGTGTTCGTTGCCGTGCGCCGCTGCTGTGTTTGCCGTGCTATTATTCGTTGCCGTGTGCTGCTATAAATCGTTGCCGTGCTTTTTGTCTTTGCCGTGCGTCCTACTCGCTGCGCACGGCAAAGATTTCTTTGCCGTGCAGCGGCTCACAGCAATGATTGCCTGCACGGCAACGGCAATTTTTCCCGTAGTGACACCGGCCCTTATTGCTCTCAGCCACTCCACGCAATTTGCCCGTACCTGCTAGCCAGGTCAACCAGATCATGGGATAGTTCAAAAAAAGTCGTGGGGCTCGGCTGCCAGGCCACCAACCACGCCTAGCTCGCCAACCAGAGTTCGTGTCGCGGCAGAGTAAACCGTTGGAATCGACTAGCTGGAGGGTAGAGCAGCTCTAGGGCAGCACGAGAATGTCGAGTGACCGGGACGAACGGTGACCGAAGGTGAGGAAGATGTTGACGATTTGCTCGTCCCGAGGATCCTCTGCTTGATTCACTGGGAGGGAGTGAACAACACGATTGTGCCCACGTGTTTGGTGAAGTGGCGAAGTTCGGCATCGAGCCTAACTGCGGCGGCAACAACGACCGAGATGTCAGCAGCGAGCTCTATGGTCCTTGTTGGAGCGGTTGCGCTCGCAAACGGACAACGACGATGGATCGTGTAGAATATAATTGCCTAACTCTCTTCTATTATATTGGTCTTTTAGTTGAATTGGCCAGAGCATGCAATTCCACATGGTATTAGAGCTACAAGATCCTAGGTTCAAATCATAGCCAACGCAGTCTTCGTCCGTCACGCTCATTCGAGAAAAAAAATTGTGTCTCCACTAAGCATTGGACTATCCAATATTTCGGTCCAAAGTCCGTTTAATATTCCATGTGTAGTTGAGGTCCAGTCCAACTACATCCACGCAATTTTAGTCGAATATCCCTTGAACTACGTTGATTTAGTTACAGATTTAGTTTCAGTTGTATGGTAACAAAAAAAAGTTTTAGGCTGAAAATATTTTTTCCGGATGATACACAACCTCACAACCCATCAGCCTGTGTGAAAATATAAACTTCATGGATATCTTGAACCAATAGATATGCAGCGGAAAAACAAACGTAGGCACAATGACACAAGGATTTACGTGGAAAATATACTCAACGTGAGGAGGGAAAACCACGGGTATGAACCAATCGGTCCTCGCAAGCTTCACTATAAGCAACGTGACACAAGTATTTCAAGTAATACGGGACTAACTTTATATCCCTTAGTGTTTTCTCTTGAAGTCGCTGCCATGAAAGAGTTAACAGTCAGCTCTCCGAAGTTCTTAAGAGAGGCTAGTTGTGGCAGGTGCTCAAACATAGCCTTGGTGGTTTTCATGAACCTACAAACAACATAGTACAAATAGTTAAATAAATAACTCATACAAAAACCTAAAAAACTTAGCTCTCGGTAATGGCGTCAGAAAATATCTTGATGTCTGTAAGATCATATGACGTATGTAGCTAGTTTCGAAAGTAAGAGTATTGAACCACACTGGAGGTAAAAGACGGCTTAATTGCTTCTTATTACGTTCACTTAAATGTACCAACAAGTTATCTAAAATTCTAAGCAAGATGTGTGACTAAAGTGATTGTGGTGTTGCGAATTGAGCAATAGCAGACCAACAAACAAAGAGAGCGATTGGAGTACGCGGTGTAAAGTGCTTAGAACTACAATGGGGATAAAGAGTTCGTGGTAAGTCACAAATTCACCACTAGCGTTATTAATCCATGATTAGGATATGCAACATCTTCATAGCATATTTTTAAGAGAGGAATCCCAAGTAAAGGTGCACTTCAAGTCTCGCGATTATGCACCCTGCGTAGCCACCGCTCTCTCATAGCAAACAACTTAGATTTAACAAGCAATTAAGGACATCCCCTGGTTACCAGTATGAGCTCTTGGATTCCATGATTCCCTCGTAATACATAGTTGATAGAGGCGACGGCTTCTCTCATTTACGCCCATGTTTCACCAACTACATACAACGATGATTTCCTCCAATCTCGCTAATGCAAATATTGTGTGGTCGACTTCACACAACATCATTGGAGAAGATCACGACAAACACATTACATAGGATGAAGCAATCTTTATTTCAATTTATCATATTGCTAGGGTTTCTCCATCTCCCAAATAACATATGAAACTACTCACACATGGAGGCAATCAATATCATCATGATTATATGAATGGAAGTACAAGGGATCAAATAAATGCAAATCCACAATAGGGCTTGGGAATACGACAAAGTGGATGAAGGTTGATGGTGTTGATGAAGAACGATGCCTATGCCTCAAAGATCCAACCAACGACGGTAATGGATTCTCTTTGCGAACTCCCCCTCCAGATCCCTTCCGGAGGTGAGGTTTTACGAACTGTTGTGTCTATACCACGGGGTGAAAGTATTTGATGAGATGAAGCCGTCACCACATTGTACGGTCATCCCGTACATGCGGGAATGACCGGATCGTTAAATCTCTGTAAACGTCTTCTCGCGGTTTTCTACATGTGCTCAACCCCTTGGTGCGTGCACACATGTTTGGAAGGTCTTAATGACTTCCAATTATCATAATCTTGCCCAAATATGATGCCTTTAGTTGATTTGTTCTTCAACCTCTTAATTTTCGGAATTGTGGTGAAACAAGTAAAATAGGTGCGTGCAAGCGCGATAAAATACTAAGATCCTACTACTTGTGTAAATACATAAGGAAAAATGTGGTGTAAAATGCACTTATCAGCCATCGCCGAGGTACCTAGGAAGAGGCCCCGATATGAGCGGCAAATAGCACTCACAGCTCCTACGTTTGAGGTCTTGCAACTGCGCCATCAACATTCACCTTGCAGCTACCCCTTAGTGGAGGGATCAACTTCAGCGCCCGCGTATTCTGATGGCCTCCCTTCCCCGTCATCAGTGGCATCTTTTCCTGCGCCATTACATTGTTTTGTTCTCTGAGAAAGTGAACAATTATCCAACAAAACAAAAAAGAAGAATGTGAACAATTCAGAAATTTATTGAGCCAAGGACCGAGGATTTCTCGAGAAGGTCCTAATTGCATCAGTGATAAACAACAAAAACAGTGTTTTCTGCACACATATGTTAAAGCCTCACAAGTTTGTTGATTTTTTTCATGGTCTGCAACTGTTATTTGTTAGATGTATATATTTGTATATTGTAGTTTCCCCATATGATAGGGGGCTTCCTGCATATTTGCACCTGTACCTGTACTATATATTGTGGCCTTTGGCCCCCTGGTAATACATACAGTCTATTACCCTAACATGGTATCAGAGCAAAATTTGGTCCTCTAGGTCCGTCAATCTGCCGCCGCACCCGACCGCCACCTCCCGGCCGCCGTCGCCGCTCGCCCTCCGGCCGCCGCCCCTCTGGCCGCCGCTCGTCCCACCCGGCCGCCGCCTCCCAGCCGCCGCTCCTCCGGCCGCCGCTCGTCCCACCCGGCCGCCGCCTCCTGGCCGCCGCTCCCCGGCCGCCGCACCCGGCCGCCGCCTCCCAGCCGCCCTCCGGCCGCCGCCTCTCCGGCCAGCTCTCCCCGCCAGCTCGCCCCGGCCGCCCAACTCGCCCCGGCCGCCCGCCAGCTCTCTTCGCCCGCGCCGTCCCCGTCTGGCGGCTCCGCCCCTGTCCGCCCGCGTCGTCCCCGTCAGCGTGCTTCTCTCTGATTCGATCGGGAGTTGACCCGATCTAGATCCCGTCTGAAAAAAAAACTATGTCTTCCTCGTCGGGCTATCTTGCGATTCCTCGCTGCCCGGTGATTTTTGATGGCGCGAATTATCCTGATTTCGCTGCCTTTATGCGCGTCCACATGCGCGGTCTTCGTCTTTGGGGTGTGCTTTCTGGCGAGGTCCCCTGTCCGCCGCGCCCCACTGCTCCTACGGCGCCTATTCCACCGACGCCCGTTGCCCTTGCCCCCGATGCTACTCAGGAGGTCAAGGATGCAGCCAAGAGTGCTGATGATACTGCTCTGGCTGAGTATGACCGGAAGGTCCAGGAGTATTCTGCCGCTGTTGCGACGTACCGGCTGGATCTGACTGACTACACTCAGTGGATAGATGAGGATGCTCGTGCTGCTGCTGTTCTCACTTCCAGTGTTCTGCCTCAGTATGCTGCTGAGTTCATGGGTCTTCCCACTGTTGCTGCTCAGTGGGCTTTTCTTCGTCAGCGCTATCAGCCGTCTGGGGATGCTCTTTACTTGTCAGTGGTTCGCCAGGAGCATGCTCTTCAGCAGGGTGATTCCACTATTGATGAGTTCTATACTCAGAGTGCTGCTATCTGGCATCAGCTTGATTCTCTTCGTACAGCTGTGTGTGCCACCTGTCCCTGCTGTCTGACTGTGCGCGCGGATCTGGAGTTTCAGCGCGTATTTGAGTTCTTGTCGCGGTTGCGCAAGGAGTTTGAGCTTCATCGTGCCCAGCTGCTTGCTCGTGGTCGTGTTCCGCTCTCTGAGGTACTGTCTGAGCTTCGTGCTGAGGAGACTCGTCTTCGTGGTGCTGGTCTTCTTGAGGTTCCCTCTGTACTTGCTGCTCGTGGTCCTCCTGTGCCGTCTGCTCGTGGTCCTCCTGTGCCGTCGGCTTCGTTGCGGTCCCCAGTACCGCCGATACTCTCTACTCCTCCGGTCCAGGGCCAGAGTCAGCCTCAGCAGTCTCGTGGTCAGATCCGCCCTCCTCGTCCTCCCTGCTCTTACTGTGGCAAGCCTGGCCACGATTTCTCTAGCTGCTGGAGGAGGGATCCCAGTTTACGTCAGCAGTACCATGCTCGTCAGCAGGCTGGTTCTTCAGGATCTTCTGCAGTTGCACTCTCTGAGCAGGACATTATCCGTGGTCTTCGTGGTCTGCTCGCTGCTACAGGCTCTTCCTCGTCGGGTACTGCTGGTTCTGTGCCTAGCTCTTCTGGCACCGCGCGACCACCATCTTCTACACAGTCAGGTACGTCATCCCCGTGGTATCTGGATTCTGGAGCTTCTTTTCATATGACTTCGCGTCTTCTATTCTTTCTCGCTCTTCGTTCTCTTATTTCTCCTGTCCGTGTTATCACGGCTGATGGTACCTCTCTTCTCGTTTCCAGTCGAGGCACCCTCTCTACTCCCTCTTTCTCTGTTCCTGACGTTTCTCATGTTCCTAGTCTTAAGATGAATCTTTTTGCTGCTAGTCAGCTTACTGATTCTGGTTGTCGCGTCATTCTTGATGCTGATTCTTGTGCTGTTCAGGACCGCCGTACACAGGCCCTGGTTGGAGCTGGCCCTCGCAGCCTTGAGTCTCCGGGGCTATGGGAGTTAGACTGGCTTCGCATTCCCTCCGCTGACACTTCATCGGCCAGTTCTCCTGCGGTTGCTGCTTCCGTCATTGGCTCTTTTCTGCAGTGGCATCATCGTCTGGGTCACCTTTTGTTGGAGATATGCCCAAGAGGCAATAATAAAGTGGTTATTATATATCTTTGTGTTTATGATAAATGTTTGCATACCATGCTATAATTGTATTAACCGAAACATTGATACATGTGTGTTATGTGAACAACAAGGAGTCCCTAGTAAGCCTCTTGTATAACTACCTTGTTGATTAATAGATGATCATCGTTTCATGATCATGAACATTGGATGTTATTAATAACAAGGTTATGTCATTGATGAATGATGTAATGGACACACCCAATTAAGCGTAGCATAAGATCACGCCATTAAGTTCATTTGCTATAAGCTTTCGATACATAGTTACCTAGTCCTTTGGACCATGAGATCATATAAATCACTTATACTGGGAAGGGTACTTTGATTACATCAAACGCCACTGCGTAAATGGGTGGTTATAAAGGTGGGATTAGGTATTCGGAAAGTATGAGTTGAGGCATATGGATCAACAGTGGGATTTGTCCATCCCGATGACGGATAGATATACTCTGGGCCCTCTCGGTGGAATGTCGTCTAATTAAGCTTGCAAGCATATGAATGGTTCATAAGAGACCACATACCACGGTACGAGTAAAGAGTACTTGTCGGAGACGAGGTTGAACAAGGTATGGAGATACCGATGATCAAACCTCGGACAAGTAAAATATCGCATGACAAAGGGAATCGGTATCGTATGTAAATGGTTCAATCGATCACTAAGTCATCGTTGAATATGTGGGAGCCATTATGGATCTCCAGATCCCGCTATTGGTTATTGGTCGGAGAGAGGTCTCAACCATGTCTGCATAGTTCGCGAACCGTAGGGTGACACACTTAAGGTTTGATGTCGTTTAAGTAGATATGGAATATGGAATGGAGTTCGAATGTTTGTTCGGAGTCTCGGATGGGATCCAGGACATCACGAGGAGGTCCGGAATGGTCCGGAGAATAAGATTCATATATAGGAAGTCATTTTCTAGGTTTGAAAATGATCCGGTATTTTTCTGGAAGGTTCTAGAAGGTTCTAGAAGGGTCCGGAAGAAATCACCATGGAAGGTGGAGTCCCAGAGGGACTCCACCCACCATGGCCGGCCAGCCTAAGGGAGGAGGAGTCCCAGGTGGACTCCTCCAAGGGTGGCCGGCCAGCCCCACCAAAGGAAGGGGGGAGTCCCACTCCCCCTAGGTTTGGCAATATGGAAGGTTTTGTGTTGGGGTCTTATTCGGAGACTTTTGACCTAACCCTTGGGGATCCACCTATATAATGAGGGAGAGAGGGAGGGGGGCAGTACTTCATTGGCCGCACCACCCCTGCCCCCTTTGAGGCCGGCGCCCCAAGCTCCCCCTCTCCCAAACCCTAGCCACCCCCTCTTCCACCGGCAACTCCAGCAGCGCTTAGGCGAAGCCCTGCCGGAGATCTCCACCACCACCGCCACCACGCCGTCGTGCTGTCGGGATTCCGAGGAGGATCTACTACTTCCGCTGCCCGCTGGAACGGGGAGGAGGACGTCGTCATCAACACCGTACGTGTGACCGAGTACGGAGGTGCTGCCCGACTGTGGCACCGTCAAGTTCTTCTACGCGCTTTTGCAAGCGGTCAAGATCTTCTACGCGCTTTTGCAAGCGGCAAGTGATCGACTACATCCACCACGAGATCTAATCTCGTTAGGTTTTGGAAATCTTCGAGGGTTAGTCTCATGATCTTCTCGTTGCTACCGTCTACTAGATTAGATCTTGGCTTGTGTTTTCGTTCTTGCGGTAGGAAAAATTTTGTTTTCTATGCTACGAATCCCATCAGTGGTATCGAGCCGTGTCTATGCATAGATTGGTTGCACGAGTAGAACACAATTGTTTTGTGGGCGTTGATGCTTTGTTGTCTTTAGTTCGTGTACTTTGCATCTTGCGGCATGGTGAGATGAAGCGGCCCGGGCTAACTTTACATGACCGCGTTCATGAGACTTGCTCCACGCTCGACATGCAACTTGTATTGCATAAGTGGCTTTGCGGGTGTCTGTCTCTCTCACCATAGTGAAGATTCAATTTACTCTTTCTATTGACAACACTAGTATCACCGTTGTGGTTCATGTTCGTAGGTAGATTGGATCTTACTCGAAAACCCTAAACCACGTAAAATATGCAAACCATATTAGAGGCGTCTAACTTGTTTTTGCAGGGTTTGGTGATGTGATATGGCCATGATGTGATGATGAATATGTATGAGATGATCATTATTGTATTGTGGCAACCGCAGGAGCCTTATGGTTGTCTTTATATTTCATGTAATAGTATTATTTCAAAGTAGTTGTAATAGTTGCTACATGGAGAACAACCATGAAGACGGCGCCATGGACCTTGACGCTACGCCGACGATGATGGAGATCATGCCCGTTGATGATGGAGATCATGTCCGTGCTTTGGAGATGAAGATCAAAGGCGCAAAGACTAAAGGGCCATATCATATCACATATGAATTGCATGTGATGTTAATCCTTTATGCATCTTATTTTGCTTAGATCGCGACGGTAGCATTATAAGATGATCCCTCACATTAATATCAAGATAATAAAGTGTTCTCCCCTCGTATGCACCGTTGCTACAGTTCGTCGTTTCAAAGCATCTCGTGATGATCGGATGTGATAGACTCTACGTTCACATACAACGGGTGTAAGCCATGTTTGCACACGCGGAATACTTGGGTTTGCTTGACGAGCCTAGCATGTACAGACATGGTCTCGGGACAACGGAAACCGAAAGGTTGAACACGAGTCATATGGATGATATGATCAACATGTTGATGTTCACCATTGAAGCTACATCATCTCACGTGATGATCGGTTTTGGTGTAGCGGATGTGGATCGTGTACCACTTAACAACTATGAGGGATGTTGTATTAAGTGGGAGTTCATTAGTAATTAGATTAAAACATGAACTAATTATCATGAACATAGTCTGAATAGTATTTTGAATTAAATTTGTAGAATTGGCATCCATTATCTATCATGCGCTAGTCTTATAATTGAGATAGAAATACTGTTAAGTCTGACAAGAAACTTTACGGACTGGTACCGTATTGTTAAAGAATCAAGTAATGATTAAGTCCTATTGCAAACTTTTGGTAAAATCACTTTAGAGCAATGGTTTCAATTAGTACCTAAAATCATCTTGTCTCCATGAAACTTGAAGTTCAAATCCGTTTGAAAAGTAAGGAGCTGGAAATTTCGTTTTCAGAAATAAGCGAGGTATGAGATATATGTGATATCTAAGACCTTATTGCAAGATGATAGAATATAATCTAGTGAGACTACATAAACTCATAAGTTTTATGGGAATGTACGAAGGTTGAAGACGCCCGGCGTCTCAATCCTCCAACTAGTTGGGCACTAACGATATTCGCATATCCATGAAGTGATCGTCCTTAGTATGCACCGTTGCTAAGACTCGTCGTTTCGAAGCATCACGTGATGATCGGGTGTGATAGATTCTACGTGTGCATACAACGGGTGCAAGCCAGATTTGCACATGCGAATACTGAGGTTAAACTTTACGAGCCTAGCATGTACAGACATGGTCTCGGAAAGTCGTCATGATATGATGGATAAAATTATGAGTGAAATTGTTCATCATATTACAAAGTTACTAATAGTGAAATCTGGAACACTTGTCATATGATGATCAACTTCAAAGTAAGAACCTCAAGGTTATTAGTATTTGACCAATGGACCTAGAAGTTATTGAAGGTGAAGTGTTTTCTGAGAATGAGGAAAGCTAAAAGAGATACTACAAAAGATATTTTGGCAGAAAGAAAGAAAAGACTAGAAAGTCTAGCTCAGGTGTATATAAATGATATACATGTTATGGATATATTCCTTGTTTGGTCACATAATGAAATTCTTGGGTATTTGTACCAGATTGGTTGGTATGAGATGTCATACAACGCAATACAAGAATACGATGGCCTAAGTGACTGATAAGGAATATGGTAATAATGCACGTCTGGAACATAATAAAGTGTTATTATGTTTGTCGTTGGCATTCTACCTAGCCCTTAGGATTTATAATAAAGAACTTAATAATTGTTATTTTGCTCTGGTCAAATGAAAACAATGAGTTGTTCAAATTATGACCTTACTCCATGTACGATGGATAAGTTATTATAAATCTTAATGGTGAAACACACATGCATAACACTGACGCTAAAATGCCGTAAGGCAAATGATTTGAATTCCACTTATTTGTGGAACCGCCATTTAGGTCATGTTAGAAGTGAACGCATGAAGGAACTCCATGCAAATGGATTTTTGGAGTCATTTGATTTATGAATCATTTGGCGCTTGCAAATCTCTTCTAAAGAGAATGACTGAAATACCGTTCATAGGCCAAGAGTTGAACGGACAATCAACTTAGTGGAAACATACATGATGATGTATGTAGTTCACTGGACATAGTTGTGTGCGGGAGATTCTTTTACTTCATGAAAACTTCCAACAATGAATTGAGTATATATATGTGGATATATTTATTCGATAAGGAAGAAGTTTGAAACTTTTTGAATGGATTCAAATAAATTTCAGCATGAAGTGGAAATCATCGTAAAAGTCAAATATCTATGATTGGATCATGGTGGAAATATTTGAATTACGATTTTTAGCGAACATCTAAGAGAGTTATGAAATTGTTCTACAACTCACGTTTCTCGGAACACCATAGTTATGATGGAGTGTTCGAGAGACGTATCCAAACTTTGTTGGATTAATGATGATATATTTGATGCCATTACATTTGTGGATTATGCTTTAGAGACTACCGCTTTTACACTAAATAGAGCGTCATCATAAATCCGTTGAAATGACACCATACGAGTTATGGCATGGGTATAAACCATAATAGTCCTTTCTTAAATTTTGGTATGCATAGCATAAGTAAATAAGTTTACAACCAAAATCGGATGAATGTCTTTGTTGGTTATCCCAGAGATTTGATTGAGAATTCTTCCCACTATGGAGACAAAGACAAAAGTGTTTGTCAATGTTTCTTATTTCCAAGAAATTGTTTCTAGCGAAGTATTTGAGTGGGAGGACAATAGAACTTGATAAGGTTTATGAACCTGAGCATAATGATCAGAGTAGCGCAGCATCGGAAATGGTTCTGGAAGCGGCCACGACGATCATGGCTCCCATGACTACAAAGTGTTTTAGCCATGGAGATCGAAGTACCTATTGAACCTTGTAGGTTTGATTTACTTTGTGATCAAATAAATGATTTGTGGACAAAGGATTGATTTTGAACAATGATAAACCAACTACATACAAAGAAGTTATGATGGGCCCTGACTCCGTTAAAATGGCTAAGCGCCATGGAATCCAAGATAGATGAACACTTTTTGAAAGTAAATAGATCTATAAATTTGATGGACTTGGATAAGAATATCCTTGAAGAAGCTCGACTTGTCGAAAAGTTGTTTACGACAAAGTTCAAAGAGTTGACTACGATAAGATTAGATCTTCCGTAGCGATGCTTATAGTCTATACGGATTGTTCTAGTAATCGCTACATATTTCTTTTATGAGATATGATAGTAGGATGGCGAAATACATTACTTAACAGAAGTGTGTATTAAAGGTGTATACAAGATACAACCAAGAGTTTTGCTGGTCCATGGAATACTAGATAGGTATACAAACTTCAATTGGATGAAGTGAGTATCACGGAGTTGGAATCTTCACCGGATGAAATGATCAAAGAGTTATGATTTCATCAGAGACGATGAAGAGGCTTGCATTTGCAAGAAATTAAGTGGGAGCGCTGAGACATATTTGTAATACTTTATGTAGATGACATATCGTTGATTATAAATAATGTAATTGTGTAATTGATTAAAAAGGTTTCATTGAGAATTAACTTCAATGAAAGGATATGAACTGAAACATATTTAGTGTCAAGATCTATGAAGATAGATTGAAACACATAATAAGTTTAAGTTAAAAGTACATAAAATGAATATTGAAGTAGTTCAATACAATAAATTAAGAAGATGTTCTTTTCATGTGAAGGTTTAATAAGACTTGAGTGTATCTGACACTCAATGAGTAAAAACACATGAGTGATTTTAGATCACGAATAAAATGTACACAATCAGATGTCCTGTGCTCTAAAGAGTTAGAAGCATATACCAAAATGATTCATGTGATGATCATTGGACAACAGTAAAAATATCCCTGAGTTCTTTAGAAGAACCAAGAATATATATAGTTTTGTATGGGTAATGACAAACAAATCGATGTAAAGTGTTGCACCGATATTAGTTTGGTCACATATAAAAATAAAATTTCAATCTCAATTAGGCTAAGTGTTGTTTAAAAGGTAGCACAATGAGCTAGAAGATGTCTATGCTGGATTTAGATGAGTTCTAAATATTGTGACGGATTCTACAAACAAAGGCAGAATATGTCATTGTTTTGATAATGACTGAGGATGTTTAAAGTCGATAAGTTCTTTGAACTTGGTGTAGTTCCGATAGTGTCAGAACTTTGAAGCTATATTGTGTATGACAATATTAGTGACATTTTTCAGACCGCGGAATTAAGGTTCCACCAGAAGACTGAACATATATGATGTCAACACCCGGATTTTTTAAGTCCAGATGCCTATTATGCCATTCCTCGCAATCCCAGGAATATTGTTTTTGCGAGACATAATAGATTGATATCACAACACATCATTCATTACATACCATAATCGTCTTACAAATAAAGGATCACATGATCCAGTCTTAATACAACATAATAGATCTAGAGATCCAAATACAAAACACATAGCGGAAGCGAAATAGTAGCGGTCTTGGTCCATCTGTTCCACAGGCAACGGTTGACGTCAGGAGTGATCCTAGTTGTCGTAGACGTCCTGCTGTCCTTCTTCCGGGTTCTGGTATTCCTCTTCATAGTCTGGCCATTTGAATAGCCAGGGACACAGCCATGAGTACCTTTTTAAAGTACTCGCAAACTAATACTAATGTAAAAACTATCAACTATAGTAAGGGGGTTCTAAGCTCTAGTTTCATTTGCAGAAAGCCAGTTTTATTTCATAAGCACTTTAATAAACAACTCCTCATTTGACTAGCTTAACTCAAGTGGGAACATTAGTGTCATTCCCACAACTCAGTTGTGATTCCAGTCAAAATCACCTTTCAATTCAAGTCACCAGTCACCATTCATATTTTTAGAAAAATTCTGATGACGGAACAGTATGGCCTTTCCAACTGTCCATGACCGCGGACGCGGCTATTCGAATAGGTTCAACTCTGCAGAGGTCGTACACTTGTGCCACAACAATTGCAATAGTTCGTCAGGGGTAACTGGCCCTGATTTATCGTACGCAGTACGCGAACTACCAATCCTAACCTTTCATTTACATACCCTAGTATAGGCACCTCTCCCCGTGAGCTTGGCCTCCCGGTGGAAACAAACCGTCAACCCGGGAACTGCACAGGGCTTGGGTAGGACATTCACCTCATTTCACGTCATTTCACATTCAATGGAGGCAGCCTCGGCATAACCCCTATGACGCTTGTTCAGAGGGAACCCATACTAAAATACATAAGTTTCCAGCTAAGCCTTACCCAGATTCAGGTATTGTGGGGGTACTTGTAAAATTGGAATGGTATCGCACCCGAACCCAACCATCAGATTTTTGGTAAGTTTCACCAAGTCATTCACAAGTCACATTCACCTTCAAAAATCTCTCAATAGAATGACTCTTCATTCCAAGGTTTTCAAAGTCATTTCAACTCACAAGTTCCCCACTAGAGTAGTCACTTTTAATGTTTAGCACTAGCAACTAGTCGTGAGGGGTGCTAAATAATTTGTAGCTATCTAGGCTAAGTTTGATACTCTTGTAACACTCTATACTTAGACCAAAGTTAACTATAAAAGTAAGCTTTAATAAACAAAGTAAAAGCTTATAAGGATAAAACTTGGGAAGTAGGATCATTAAGCATAAAGTAAAAGGTAATGGTGCCTTGCTCTTGTAGAGCTTTGCACATGGGAACTTTGCAAGAGTGTTAGCTTGCCTTGGTTGGTGAGGTGATCAAAGTTCTCTTCTTCTTCTTCAAAGCAGACCTCCTCCTCTTGATAGTCTCCGGTACTAGCGTCTATAAACGAATACGAGGATACAATCACCAAACAATTCTTAAGTGGACTTAATTTGCCTTATTGGCTCACACAATTGATCTAGCATCACTACTTAACATTTGTTCACACATTATGCTAGGGTTTCTTACTTAGCATTAGGAGAAAAATAATTTCCTCCCATTGAAATGGGAATTAGGGTTTCTATTTAGTTCTTTGGAGAAATAATTTTCTCTCATTGAATCTTCTTAAGATTTAATCTTCTCAAATAACCATGTATGATCACATGTTGACCCAGGTCAACACTTCACACTTATTATTTGAGAAACAAGATTTAAATGAGATTCATCATCTCATGTGATTTAAATACCCATTGCAATTTAAATACTATTTTGATTTAAGTTCCCCAAGTGAGTAAATATGAGATCATGCAACTAAGGACCTCACCTTACTTCATCACACTTGGGAAAGTGATTTAAATGAGGTGCTATACCTCATGGATTTAAATTCCTAAAATTTGAAAGGGTTTAAAGGGGCTAGTTATTGACTACATAGCCAATATTTTGCTTATAGCTCAAGATCATGTACAGAACCCATATCATATTTTTGCATAGTAAATTAGAGTTTGTGAAATGTGAATTATAGCAATTGGATTCACTTCAAAATTCAAATTTGTTGATTTTTAAGATTTATTTGAAAACTGAAAAGTCTCTGTCTTGTTAATTTTACTATACAAATTCTACACAAGGTATGGGGTTGAAACCAGTGGCAAAATGTAGATAATTTCATAAGCTTTCTGGAACAATTTGATTCACTAAATTTGGATTTGTAGATTTTGAACTATTCAATTTATAGCATAGATCAAAATGGAATTACTGCTGAAATGGATTAATACAAAATTTAAAGTGTTGGGCTGCGCGGGAAAACAGATGGGCCGAAATAGGTTTAAACAGAGAAGCAGCCCAGTAACGGTTCGGGCCTGCTGACATGGGGTCCCACACGTCAGTGGCTTTAAATCACCGAAACGGTACCTGGCAACGTCGTCCGTTAGATTAGAAGATGATCGCACGGCTGTGGTTCGTCGTCACCGTCGGGGGAGAGGAACTTGCTGCGCCGGCGAGGTAGGGGGTCGGCGGCGTGACGGAGGTTCCCGCGGGGCTCTGCTGGGTGCGAGGCGATGTTGTCGACGACGAGGGACCGACTGGTACCGGCGGCTGAGCTTGAGGTGGGCTAATTTGACGGCGGTGCGGAGCTACTGTGGCGGTGGTCGGCGATGAAATTGGAGCTCTCTGTGGAGTAATCCGCGGGGAGAAGAGGTGGAGGAGGTCGAGGAGAGGGAGGGGAGCAGATGGTGTGAAGGAAGAAGGGGCGGGGGAGCTCTATTTATAGGAGGGTGAGGAGGCCGGCGGGTGCTGTGAAGGGTCGACGACGACGAGGTCGTTCCAGGGAGCGAAGGTGCAAACTAGGGGGCGCGCGAGGTAGGCGATGACTAGGCGGTGCTCTGGGTGTAGCTGGCGTGTCCAGGGGATGATGGGAGCGCTCGGCTTGCTTCTGCGACGAGGACGGTCCTGGCGGCAGATCGTCGATCATGGCGACGGCGACAGGGCAGGCGCAGGCTAGCGACGTTGTCTAGCTCGTAGAGGGTGGCGAGTGGATGCTCGATGCGGTGGTAGCTGGTGCAGGGGAGGACGAGGGCGACGGGTCGCATGGCGCTCTGGCGCGTCCAGGACGCTGTCTGGGCGCGCTCACCGCGTGTCTGGCACGCCGTGGCGAGGTACTGGGCGCGCGCGTTCTGGCCACTAGCGTGCGTCTCTTTGCTTAGGGCTGGTACGAGCGTGCTTAGGGTAGTGCAGAGAAGCTAGTTGACATGGTGAGGTGGTTTGGAGGGGACCAGAGAGGAATGGAGTGAGGGTGGCCGGCATGGTACATGGCATGGAAGAAATATGATCATGGCTTCGCTTTCCTTAGGGATGCAGGGCATAGGATGATGCAGAGATGGTACCAGAGCAACAATGATCAAAGAGAGAAAGGGGTTTAGGCTAGAAACTACTGGGTAAAGAGGTGTATTACAATTCCAGAATTGTGCCTGCAAGGTGCTCGACACAATGGCCGCATGAAACTTCTTTTCAAATTTTGAAATTCTTTTTGGTGGATCTCCAACATATAATCAAAGAGGAAGAATGGTGGTGGTGGTGGTCAATTTGATGAAGATTTGCAAGATTTCAAAATTGGTATGATCTTCTCATAGTTTCAAAGTCTCCACTTGTCAAAACTATACTGGTCAACCTGGTCAAAGTTAGGTATGGTGGTCAACATGAAAGTGGTTTACTTTGACAAGGTCTTGGATGACATGGCAATGGTTGACCAAGGTTGGTTTGAAGAAAAGTCAAAACCAGGGGGTAAAGTAGGGAACATTTTATAAAAGTCACTTTGGACCATTATCACATGTATGTTGGTTTTGAGATTTTCTTGGATTTGATTCTGGTTTCTTTGATGCATTTGTGTTTGTTTATCATATATAAGTGTTCTCCAAGCAATAGATCAAGCAATGGTGGCCTTTGGGGAAGATTTGCAAAATCGGCCTTATGTGTATGTGAGTGAAATTGGGATTTTCTCACTATTTGATTTATCTCCCTTTGATTTGACTTTTCTTGACTCTAAAGTGATTCTTATTAGTTTAGAAACATTTTCAAACCATTGAAACCATTTCAAATGGTCTTGTTCAAAGATTTGCAAAAATGGCCATAACACATAGGAGATGATGTGTCAAATTTCATTATTCTTGTAAATTGTTCCTCTTGCTTGACTTGGGCATGGGTTAGGGTCAATTTAGTATTAGAGTAGGTTTAGCAATGGTTTCACACCCTTTGGTCAAGGTTTAAAGGCATAGAGCAAGGTTTGGGTAAAATGGCTATGTGCCACATATGCCTCTATGCACATGTTGCATTTGATTTTTAATTTGACTTGGCTTGACCCAATTTATGTTGTTGAGTGTTGAAATGGTATAGAGGAGTGATCCAACCATTCACCACAAGTCTTAGGGTCAAGATCCTTAACTTCGCAAATTTGCATTTTACTCTCATATGCCTCTATGGCATTTTTAGTTTCTTTTTATTTTTTTTGGATTCCCTTTGGATTTGGTTTGATAAGTGCTAGGTAAGGTTTAGGAAGGTTTTCCAAACCTCTCAACAAAGTAGAAAGGCCTAGGGTAAAGTTTTCCCAAAAATAGCCATAGGCACATAGGCCTTTTTCTTATTTAAATTCTTTTTATTTTATTTTAACTTGGGTGGTGAAAAGAGGGGTGAGGTTTTAGGGTTTAAGATTATTTCAAAGTAGTTCAACAAGCAATCATGGCAATAGCCCAAGAATTAAGCATGCTCACTATGCAACAAACTTCATTTAATAAAAGTTTTTGTTGGTTCCAAAATTTGGAAAAAGGGAAATTCATTTTCTTTGTTTTGAAATTTTTGGGATGTTACATATGATTAATGCCGACTCATTTGGAAAATGAGTGATGCGTTGAGACGCAAATGAATTGCAAAATACATACGTTTCTGAATGTGTCAGATCCGTTGACTAAAACCTCTCCCGTGAGCAAAACATGATAAGCACCAGAAGGCCAAGGTGTTATATCTTTACAAATGTAAACTAGATTATTGACTCTAGTGCAAGTGGAAGACTGTTGGAGATATGCCCAAGAGGCAATAATAAAGTGGTTATTATATATCTTTGTGTTTATGATAAATGTTTGCATACCATGCTATAATTGTATTAACCGAAACATTGATACATGTGTGTTATGTGAACAACAAGGAGTCCCTAGTAAGCCTCTTGTATAACTAGCTTGTTGATTAATAGATGATCATCGTTTCATGATCATGAACATTGGATGTTATTAATAACAAGGTTATGTCATTGATGAATGATGTAATGGACACACCCAATTAAGCGTAGCATAAGATCACGCCATTAAGTTCATTTGCTATAAGCTTTCGATACATAGTTACCTAGTCCTTTCGACCATGAGATCATATAAATCACTTATACCGGAAGGGTACTTTGATTACATCAAACGCCACTGCGTAAATGGGTGGTTATAAAGGTGGGATTAGGTATTCGGAAAGTATGAGTTGAGGCATATGGATCAACAGTGGGATTTGTCCATCCCGATGACGGATAGATATACTGCGGGCCCTCTCGGTGGAATGTCGTCTAATTAAGTTTGCAAGCATATGAATGGTTCATAAGAGACCACATACCACGGTACGAGTAAAGAGTACTTGTCGGAGACGAGGTTGAACAAGGTATGGAGATACCGATGATCAAACCTCGGACAAGTAAAATATCGCATGACAAAGGGAATCGGTATCGTATGTAAATGGTTCAATCGATCACTAAGTCATCGTTGAATATGTGGGAGCCATTATGGATCTCCGGATCCCGCTATTGGTTATTGGTCGGAGAGAGGTCTCAACCATGTACGCATAGTTCGCGAACCGTAGGGTGACACACTTAAGGTTTGATGTCGTTTAAGTAGATATGGAATATGGAATGGAGTTCGAATGTTTGTTCGGAGTCTCGGATGGGATCCAGGACATCACGAGGAGGTCCGGAATGGTCCGGAGAATAAGATTCATATATAGGAAGTCATTTTCTAGGTTTGAAAATGATCCGGTATTTTTTTCTGGAAGGTTCTAGAAGGTTCTAGAAGGGTCCGGAAGAAATCACCATGGAAGGTGGAATCCCGGAGGGACTCCACCCACCATGGCCGGCCAGCCTAAGGGAGGAGGAGTCCCAGGTGGACTCCTCCAAGGGTGGCCGGCCAGCCCCTAAAGGAAGGGGGAGTCCCACTCCCCCTAGGTTTGGCAATATGGAAGGTTTTGTGTTGGGGTCTTATTCGGAGACTTTTGACCTAACCATTGGGGATCCACCTATATAATGAGGGAGAGAGGGAGGGGGGAGCACAACATTGGCCGCACCACCCCTGCCCCCTTTGAGGCCGGCGCCCCAGGCTTCCCCTCTCCCAAACCCTAGCCACCCACTCTTCCACCGGCAACTCCAGCAGCGCTTAGGCGAAGCCCTGCCGGAGATCTCCACCACCACCGCCACCACGCCGTCGTGCTGTCGGGATTCCGAGGAGGATCTACTACTTCCGCTGCCCGCTGGAACGGGGAGGAGGACGTCGTCATCAACACCGTACGTGTGACCGAGTACGGAGGTGCTGCCCGACTGTGGCACCGTCAAGTTCTTCTACGCGCTTTTGCAAGCGGTCAAGATCTTCTACGCGCTTTTGCAAGCGGCAAGTGATCGACTACATCCACCACGAGATCTAATCTCGTTAGGTTTTGGAAATCTTCGAGGGTTAGTCTCATGATCTTCTCGTTGCTACCGTCTACTAGATTAGATCTTGGCTTGTGTTTTCGTTCTTGCGGTAGGAAATTTTTTGTTTTCTATGCTACGAATCCCATCACCTTTGTGGCTCCCGTTTATCGTCATTAGTTCGTCGTGGTCTTCTGGGGTCTGTCTCAGGAGATGTGTCTTTAAACTGCCAGGGTTGTAGGTTAGGCAAACAGATTCAGCTTCCATATCCTACTAGTGTGTCTGTATCTCAGCGACCTTTTGATTTAGTTCATTCAGATGTTTGGGGTCCGGCTCCCTTTGTTTCAAAAGGGGGCCATCGATACTATATTTTATTCATTGATGATTTTTCACGGTACACCTGGTTGTTTTTTGTGCGCTCTCGCAGTGAGGTGCTCTCTATTTATCAGCGCTTTGCGGCCGTTGTTCGTACTCAGTATTCCACGCATATTCGTGTGTTTCGTGCTGATTCTGCAGGTGAGTATATGTCCCAGCATCTACGTGGTATCCTTGCTGAGCAGGGCACCCTCGCTCAGTTCTCATGTCCCGGCGTGCATGCTCAAAATGGTGTTGCCGAGCGTAAGCATCATCATATTCTTGAGACTACCCGTGCTATGATGATTGCTTCCTCTCTTCCGCCGCATTTCTGGGCTGAGGCTGTCGCTACATCGACTTACCTCATTAACATTCAGCCTTCTGCTTCTCTTCAAGGTGGCATTCCTCTCGAGCGTCTCTCTGGTAGTTCTCCAGACTACTCGACTCTTCGTTTATTTGGTTGCGTTTGCTATGTCCTCCTACCTCCTCGCGAACGCACCAAACTGACCGCTCAGTCTGTTGAGTGTGTTTTTCTCGGATACAGTGATGAGCATAAGGGCTATCGCTGTTGGGACCCCGTTGGTCGTCGGATGCGCATCTCTCGTGACGTCACGTTTGATGAGACGCGTCCCTTCTATCCGCGCCCCACCTCTGGTACCTACCCGGTGGATGATATATCTTTTCTTCTATTTCCTGATGCACCTCCCGCTGTCCCTTCTCCTCGACCTCTTAGTTCTGATGCGCCCCCTTCGACCTCGGCGCCATCCTCTCCCCCGTCTAGTTCCCCTAGTTCTCCTCGTTCTCCGGCTTCGGACCCTTCCTCTGCTGTTCCTTCTTCCTCTTCTTCCGATGAGTCGTCCTCCGCCGATGAGCTTTCCTCTTCACGGCATGTTCGTCAGCATCGTGCTCCAGACCGTTACTCTCCTAGTCAGTATGGTCTCTCTGTTGCCTCCGAGCCGACTTCTTATCGGGATGCTGAGCGTCATCCTGAATGGCAGCTTGCCATGGCTGAGGAGATTGCTGCGCTTGAGCGCACTGGCACCTGGGATCTTGTTTCTCCCCCTCCTGGTGTTCGTCCTATCACGTGTAAGTGGGTCTATAAAATTAAGACCCGCTCTGATGGATCTCTTGAGCGCTATAAAGCGCGTCTTGTGGCTCGTGGCTTTCAGCAGGAGCACGGTCGTGACTATGATGAGACTTTTGCCCCTGTGGCTCATATGACCACTGTGCGTACTCTTCTTGCTGTCGCTTTTGTTCGACACTGGTCTGTGTCTCAGCTTGATGTTCAGAACGCTTTTCTTAATGGCGAGTTGAGTGAGGAGGTTTATATGCAGCCTCCTCCTGGGTATTCTGTTCCCGATGGGATGATTTGTCGTCTTCGGCGTTTTCTTTATGGCCTGAAACAGGCTCCTCGTGCCTGGTTTGAGCGCTTTGCCTCTGTGGTGACTGCTGCTGGTTTCTCTCCTAGCGCTCATGATCCAGCGCTGTTTGTTCACACTTCTCCTCGTGGACGCACTCTTCTCCTCCTCTATGTTGATGATATGATCATTACCGGTGATGATCCTGAGTATATTGCTTTTGTCAAGGCTCGTCTTCGTAAGCAGTTTCTTATGACTGATCTTGGTCCTCTCCGCTACTTTCTTGGGATTGAGGTCTCCTCCACTTCTGATGGCTTTTCTATCTCTCAGGAAAAGTATATTCATGATCTTCTTGCTCGTGCTACTCTTGGGGATGAGCGCACCGTTGAGACTCCTATGGAGCTTAATGTTAAGCTTCGTCCTACTGATGGTGATCCTCTTCCTGACCCGACACGTTATCGCCATCTTGTTGGGAGTCTTGTTTATCTTGCTGTCACTCGTCCTGATATCTCTTATCCTGTTCATATTTTGAGTCAGTTTGTCTCAGCTCCCACCACCGTTCATTACAGTCATCTCCTCCGTGTTCTTCGTTATCTTCGTGGCACGATCACTCGTCGTATTTTCTTTCCTCGTTCCAGCTCTCTCCAGCTCCAGTGCTACTCGGATGCTACGTGGGCGAGTGATCCAACGGATCGTCGTTCACTTTCTGCTTACTGTGTATTTCTTGGTGGTTCGCTTGTTGCTTGGAAGACGAAGAAACAGGTGGCGGTTTCTCGTTCGAGTGTTGAGGCTGAGCTGCGGGCTATGGCCTTGTTGATTGCTAAGGTGACCTGGTTACGGTGGTTGCTTGCAGATTTTGGGGTCTCTGTTACGACACCCACTCCACTTTTGTCTGACAGTACAGGTGCTATCAGTATTACACGTGATCCGGTCAAGCATGAGCTTACCAAGCATATTGGTGTTGATACTTTTTATACACGTGCTCAGGTGCAGGCTCAGGTTGTTGCGCTTCAGTATGTGCCTTCAGATTTGCAGTTGGCGGATTTTCTTTACAAAGACACAAACCAGAGCGCAGCATGACTTCTTACTCTCCAAACTCAGTGTTGTGGATCCACCATGAGTTTGAGGG
This sequence comes from Lolium rigidum, assembly GCF_022539505.1. Taxonomy (NCBI): domain Eukaryota; kingdom Viridiplantae; phylum Streptophyta; class Magnoliopsida; order Poales; family Poaceae; genus Lolium; species Lolium rigidum. The sequence continues at coordinate 39,118,221 of NC_061511.1, read as the reverse complement.
GGGTGTTAGATGTATATATTTGTATATTGTAGTTTCCCCATATGTTAGGGGGCTTCCTGCATATTTGCACCTGTACCTGTTGACATAGGCATCCCAAATGGGCCTGCCGAAGATAGTACCTGGGGTTTACTGAAGGCCCATTACCCGAAGAATAAGAAGATTCGGAAGCCCAAGATGTTATTAGGGAAAGCTAGAGTTGTAATAGGAAGTGTTATTTGTAATCTTACGGGATGAATTAGAAACCGTCCCGGACTACGTAACTTGTACAACACGAATCCCTCGGCTCCACCTCCTATATAAAGGGGGAGTCGAGGGACGAGGAAGAGATCGAATCGTTGTTTGACAAACCCTAGTTTTCTTAATAGTCGAGTACTTTTCGGCTGAAACCTTCGAGATCTACTTACCCTCTACTTCCAACTAAACCCTAGCCTACAATCCATAGGCATTGACAAGTTAATCCCTTGTCAATTGGCGCCGTCTGTGGGAATTAGAGGCGTAAGGATCTGATTTCGATGGCACGTTCAAGATCTTCGGCATCATCAACTGCAAGCAACACAATGGATCGAGGTAAACAGATCGCTGCTGGTCCTGTCGATTTTATTCCTCACCCACCCTCCCGTTTGGATGCATATGCGTATCTGGCGGAGCCTATGGAGATGACGTTCGGAAGATTTCGCTTTCGCGTCGAGAAGGAAGGATCGTATCGTGTCGAAATTCCGATTTCGTCGGGATCGTCGGCGGTCGATTCTGATTTTTCAAGCTATACATCGTCAACCGAATCAGGAGAAGAAGAAACTTCGTCGACACGCTACATCAGCACTAGGGCAAGAGAGAAACTCGCCAAGATCTTTAGCGACATGTCCTTCGAGTCGTCTGCGGACTCCAATATAAGCAGCGATTCTGACAGTGTCGACAGTCTCGATTTCATCGACAAATCCATTGCTATGGGAAAGGTCTTCGCCAGTCTACGCGACGGCGTCACCAATCTCGACAAAATAGAAAAAACAAAATATCATCAGATCTATGCGATCGGAGAAACAAGTCGACCTCAAGAAGAGACATCAGAAAACTTCGACGAGGCGGGAAATCCGTTCGTCGACCCCGCGGATCTCACGCGAGGCCTAGGGACAAAATATATCGGCACGACGACGCGAGAGATGGTGCGATTTCCGCATGCAGTATGGGATCGAGTGGAGAGAGCTATTAATGGCACAGAGCCGATGACCGTAATAGCAACGCCGGAGGAACTACAGGCATATCAATATAGGCTCGCGCGTACTAGGCGAGAACTTGAAAAACAGAAGATCGCGCTAGACAGGAGGCAAGAAGCAGCATCAGCGTCAAGTAGGCGAAGAGCGGAACAGAGTCGACAATCAGGAACTTCGGAAAGCAATCAAAGAGGAGCTCGCAACAGGGCAAGATCTCGTTTAAACAACATACCCGAAGCTGAGAGGGAGAATTTGGTCCAAAACCTCGACATGTCCTTTATGTCGATAGACACGAGGGGGAACATTATTCCTAAGACACCAGAAGCGGGGTATATGGCGACGCAAGCTTTTATCCTCGCGTCCAAACCACCTGCCGGAGATCCAAGAGAGGCATTGTACAATATGGCTATGGCAGGAGTTGGAGCTATGGGAGCAGCGTTTGCATCCACACCTCCCGAAGGAGCGGCAAGGCAAAATAGTCCACGACCTGCAGCAGCAACAGCGGCAGCCCCTGAAGGACCAAGTGGAGCAAGAGACACGGCAGCACAAGCAAGGGTCGATAGAGCGCGGCAAAGCAGAAGGGAACATCGGCCATCCCCGGAGCTTAACGACGAGGATATGTGTGGTTTGCCGTGCTTCACGAGGAGAGTCCGAAAAACTCGAGTCCCTTCAGGATTCAAGTTACCCGACAACTTCAAGAAATTCGACGGCCTCCAGGATCCAGAGGATTGGCTAGTTGATTATCTCGAGATAGTAAAGCTCACAGGAGGAACCAGGGCAACAGCTATGCAAAGCATCCAGGTGCATTTGAGTGGAGCCGCACGATCTTGGATAAAAAAACTTACTCCAGGATCCATCGACAGCTGGGAAAGCTTCGATGACGTGTTCATCAAGAATTTCAGGTCCACTTGCAAGAAGCCCGCATCACTAGAGGAGCTGAGGTCGTGTCGACAAAAGCATGACGAATCCATGAGAAAATATATCCAGAGGTGGAATATCATTAAAAACTCGGCAGAGAACATATCTGACGAGAGGGCAATAGATGCGTTTGTGGCAGGAATCCGGCGAGGTGATTTTGTCGAGGATTTAGGAAGAACCAACCCAAAGACAGTATCAGCACTGATGGAGATCGCAAACAGGTGGGCAGATGGAGAAGATGCCGTTCATAATAAACGACATAGGTCACCAGAGGAGGACCGTGGTCGAAATTTTCAAAATAGACGACGCTTTCCTCGACAGTACTCGAGTTACGACGCTCCTGGCCAAATATCGGCTGGTTTTCGAGGAAACAGTGGAGGAAGCAATAGAGATGATCATCAAAGAAGCAATGAGCAACGAGGCGACAATAGAGATGATTCCCGATATAACAAGCAAAATAGTGGACCAAGGTTCCAGCGACCTTATATATCTCCCGAGGATATGATGAACGGACCATGTCAGATGCATTTCTATCTCGACAACAACGGGAAGAGGCAGTCAGGACACCTGCAGAAGGATTGTCGAAATTTTCAAGCAATGTTAAGGTTTGCAGGGCAAGCCAATGCTCAGGCAGCAAGCAGACATCCTCAGGGACCAAGGAGTGAGATCCACCTACCACCCCCTCCCGCGATTACAGACGACAATCGACATCAGCTCAGAATAGCGGCAGCACCTCCACCACCGCCTTATGTTGATCCTAACTCCAACGGAGCGGTGTCGATGATTCAGAAAGGAAGGCCATCCAATAGAGCTCAGAAAGTAATCTCACGACAGGTGTTTATGGCAGAAAAGATGCCCCCACCAACAGTCGAGTATCTTAATTGGTCGAGGCAAGATATTGGCTTCACCATAGCGAGATCATCCGCAGCAAGTTCCTCGACCGGGACAATCAGCACTTATCTTACCGGCAGTTATCGCGGGATTTGATGTTTCTCGAGTATTCATAGACGGCGGCAGCAGCTTAAACCTTATGTATGCAGATACATTAAGGAAGATGAACATATCCTTAGCAAACTTGAAACCAACAGACACAAGGTTCCACGGTATCACGCCAGAAAAGCCGAGTTATCCGCTGGGAAAAATCAATCTCGACGTTCAGTTCGGGACCCGAGAAAATTACAGAATAGAAAAGTTGGAGTTCGAAGTCGTGGATTTCCCGTCACAATACCACGCCTTGTTGGGAAGACCGGCATATGCCAGGTTTATGGCGGTACCACATTACACGTACCTATTATGGAGGTTGCCTGGACCTAATGGACCAATTACAGTCAAGGGCAGTTTCGCGCTAGCTGATAAATGCGACAAGGATTTTCATCGACTGTCAGAAACTTTCGGGATGCAAGCTGAGTACCTGGCGTCAAGGAGTATGACTGACTACGACGTGCTGCCAGACGTTGGAAGGCCAAACAAAGAATCAACTTTCAACACCGAGAAAAATTCTAAGGAGGTGCAGATTCACCCGACAGACCCAAAAAAGACGACGTCCATCGCAAACGACATGGACCTCGCATAGGAAAGCGCGCTCGTCGAGTTCCTCCGTGAGAACTGGAAAATCTTCGCATGGTGTCCAGCTGACATGCCAGGAGTACCCAGGGAACTCGCCGAGCACCACCTAAACGTGGATCCAATTGCGAGACCAATCAAACAACCTTTGCGGCGTTTCTCGGAACCAAACCGCAAAGCTATGTTATCAGAAATTGATCGACTCAGAGAAGCTGGTTTCATCAAAGAATTACATACAGAAGCCACGTGGGTAGCTAACCCAGTGTTAGTGCCGAAGAAAAACACGAAAGTCCTTCGCATGTGCGTCGACTTCACGTGTCTCAATAAGCATTGTCCAAAGGATCACTTTCCCCTCCCAAGGATCGATCAGATTATCGACTCCACGGCAGGTTGCGAACGTCTTTCCTTCCTGGATGCATATTCTGGTTATAACCAGATCAGATTAAAAGAAGAAGATGAAGTCAAGACAGCGTTTATAACACCTTATGGGGTGTTTTGCTATAAAACAATGCCTTTTGGTCTAAAAAACGCGGGAGCAACATATCAGCGGATGATGCAGAAATGCCTGTCAACACAGATTGGGAAAAACGTACAAGTATACATCGACGACGTCGTCATAACAACAAAGAAAGGGTCCACACTGATCGATGACCTAAAGGAAACTTTCGACAACCTCGACAAGTTCTGCCTCAAGCTGAACCCGACAAAGTGCTCTTTCGGCGTCCCTGCAGGAGAACTCCTCGGGTTTCTAGTTTCAGCAAGAGGGATTGAAGCTAATCCAGAAAAAATACAAGCTATAGTAACAATGCGGAAGCCAACAAAGCTAAAGGAAATACAGCAACTAACTGGGCGAGTCGCAGCTTTGAGCAGATTCGTCGCCAGGTTAGGAGAAAAGGCGTTGCCGTTCTATGCCTTGATCAAGCAAGGAGAGAAGTTCCAATGGAACGAAGAGGCAGACAGAGCTTTCGAGGACCTCAAGCGCACAATTTCGACACCACCAATCTTGGTGGCACCTAAAGAAAAGGAACCTTTGCTGTTATACATTGCGGCCACACCTCAGGTGGTAAGCACAGCACTTGTTGTCGAAAGAGAGGAAGAAGGAAAAATTCATGGAGTACAGAGGCCAGTGTACTTCATCAGCGAAGTTTTATCACCTTCAAAACAGCGGTATCCTCAGTACCAAAAGCTAGCATATGGAGTGTTTACAACCGCAAGAAAATTGCGCCACTATTTTTCGGCACACCCGATAATAGTGGTCAACGAGGCGCCCTTGTCCAATATACTAAACAACCCAGAAGCTACGGGTCGTGTCTCCCTTTGGGGAATAGAGCTTTCCCCTCGGGACATCACGTATGAAAAAAGAAAAGCAATAAAGTCACAAATTCTACCAGAATTCATTGCAGAATGGATGGAGTTACAAAATACAGGACCACCGGATTTATCGAGAACTTGGACTATGAACTTCGACGGGTCCAAGAGATTAGAAGGAGCTGGAGCAGGCGTGATACTAATATCACCTGAGGGCGACAAGCTAAAGTATGTCTTGAGGATGACGTTCCCGAACGCATCTAACAATGAGGCAGAGTACGAAGCCCTCATACACGGGATGAAGATGGCGAAGGCTTGTGGCGCAACGCGACTAAAAATATTCGGCGACTCGCAATTAGTGGCTCAGCAAGTCATGAATCAATGTGACGCAGTCAATGATAGTATGATAGCATACAAAGAAGTATACAACGAGCTAGAGAAGCTGTTTGATGGATGCGAAGTAAATCATATCAGCAGGCTGAGCAATGATGAAGCCGACGTTCTTGCAAATATCGGGTCGCAATGTCTTGCGATTCCACCAGGCGTATTCTGGGAGGAAATAGCCGAGAGATCTACAAAGTCGAAGAAACCAAAAAAGAAGGAGAAGGACAAGAAACCCTCGGGGGCTGCAAAAGAAGCACCAGAAGAAGAAGAAGAGGAACAGGACCTAGTAATGATGGTACAAATTCCATGGATGCAAGCGTTCATATCATACATCCTAAGAAAACAAATACCCGATGATCCAGTTGAGGCGAGGCGAGTTATCAGGCGTTCTAAAGCTTTTACTGTGGTCAAAGGGGAGTTATACAAGCGAAGTATTTCGGGTGTGCTACAAAGGTGCGTCACACCTGAAGAAGGAAGGATAATCTTGAAGGATGTACACGAAGGAATATGTGGTCATCATGCAAGCAGTCGAGCTATAGCAGCCAAGGTTTTCAGAGCAGGATTTTATTGGTTGACAGCAGTCGAGGACGCGAAGGAAATAGTTCGTACTTGTGACGCATGCCAGAGATTTGCCGCAAAACCTCATTCTCCGGCAGCAGAGTTGATGCCAATACCGCTGTCGTGGCCCTTTGCTCAGTGGGGTCTCGATATGGTGGGAAAATTACACAAAGCTTCGCCAGGAGGATACGAGTACATGCTCGTCGCTGTCGATAAATTCACAAAGTGGATAGAAGCAAAGCCGATAAATTCACCTGACGGAGCATCTGCAATTAAGTTTGTGAAAAGCATCGTCTTCAGATTTGGAGTACCTCACAGCATCGTCACGGACAATGGTAGTAACTTTACATCCAAAGAATTCAAGGCATATTGTGCAGAGGTAGGTATCAAACTACACTTTGCATCAGTTGCGCACCCGCAAACCAATGGCCAAGTCGAAAAAGCCAATGGAATTATCTGCAATGGCATCAAGAAGCGTTTGTTGACACCTCTGCAAAAAGCTCGACATACTTGGCCTGAAGAGTTGCCCAGTGTGTTATGGAGTATTCGAACAACACCAAATACGGCGACACAGGAGACCCCGTTCTTTCTGGTCCATGGAGCGGAAGCAGTATTGCCGATAGAAATAAAACATGATTCTCCAAGGGTCATAGAATATGATGAAGAGGCCTCAAGAAAAGCATTGGAGGATGATGTCGACGCACTTGATGAAGCTAGAGATGAAGTGCTATCACGGGTCACCAAATATCAGCAAGACTTGAAGAACTACCATAGTCGACGTTTACGACCAAGATCCTTTCAGGTGGGCGACTTAGTTCTTCGGCTCACTCAAAAAAGTCACGAAAAACTCGAGTCGCCATGGCTTGGTCCTTACATCATCACAGAAGTACTCGAAGGAGGAGCATACAGGATAAAGGACAAAAAGACAGGGATTGCAGAGCCAAATCCCTGGAACGTGGCGCAACTCAGGCGGTTCTACGCTTAGAGTCAAAATATAGTTCTCATGTGTAAAAATACAATGTACTGAAACGCCCGCGAGCTTTCAGACGCACTCTTTTCCTTTTCAGGGCACCAAGTGGGGCTGGAAAGGTTTTTAATGAGGCGGGCTCGCGGTGCTGCAATATAGAAAAGATATTGATGATATACATTTTCTTTCTCGACACGCTCGGGGGCTTGCACCCAGCAGCTACCATATATAAACTATTGACAAAATAGAACTTGCAAAACAATAAACTTCGCCTTGGTGCAACACATCTCGCGAAACAATAAAGAGGCAGGAAGAATCAATAAAAGGCTCGGGGGCTCGTTGAAACAAAAATAGTTCGAAATAATTGACAACATATGTGTTATTTACAATATACAGGCGTTCTTCGACAGAGGAAAAACAACAAAGAAATTCTTCAATCAGCATTCAGTATAGCATCTATATTGATACCCTCGTTAGTTGCAGCACCAGTGCTATGTTCGGCATAACTACCCCTTACAAAGAATTCTGCATCTAGTCGAAGTAGTTCATCCATCATCTTTTCGGCTACAGGGCGCACAGTGTCGTCAATTTTGTCGACGTTTCTCCTTCGCTTCGCCTGTTTGGCCAGACACTTGTCGATAATTTGAGTAAGATCCAGCTTTGGGTAGCAGATTTGTATCATAATCATGGCGAACCTTGCTCCAGCTTCTAGTTGAGCCCGCACAAATTGATGAATACGAGGAGCATCTCGAAATTTCTCCATTAAGGCAGGAAGGGTGTCTGGGATTCTGTTGCGAGGAAACATGGTGCTGTAGACTAAAGATAGAGTTCTTGTACAGAAGTCGAGGAAATCGTGGACCTGACTTGCGCGATCTTGAAATCTGACTATTTGGCGAGTTCGCTCAGGAGTGACCCAAAAATTGGCACCATGCTCGCGAGCAAGTCTGATAAGCACATTGGTTCGGGCCTCAACACGTTGATCTTCGGCAGCAGTATCCAAGAAAGAACCTGTTCCACCAGAAGCTTCAGCAAGGAGTAAAAGATAGTAAGGTTAAACGAAAATACGACCAAGTTTTGCGGAGCATACCCGCCATATCCAAGCTAGCATCATTCATTAGCTCAAGCATATGATTCTCTCGGCGGGAAGCTTCGGTGGCTTCAGCAACTGCGGTCTCCTTCAACACCATGGCTTCTTGAGCTTGTTGAATAGCTCGTTTTTCATTATCAGAAGATCTTCGAGACTGTTCCATGATCACGAGAATTTGCTTTTTCTTCGCCTGGAGTTCTTCACGAAGCTCGTTTAGATCATCATGTTGAGTAGCAATCGATAAACCTCCAGTATATTCGACAGTGGAGAATCTTTTGGGGTAAGACGCCGCAGGCATGGCAGTTGAGGAATGAGGCCCAGTGGTATAGTTGTCAAAAATCAACTGGAAAGAAAATAATTCGGCATCAATATCTCGGCAACATAACTTTTTCATTAATAAGGACAGGTATTTACATGGTGGTTACAAAGTTCCTATTGAACTAATGGGGTAGTTGCCGCCAGAGTTACTATGGCGACAGCATCAAAAGAAAAAGCACAGCAAAAGAAAAACAAGGTAATCTACTTGACCTCCGGCTTTGACGAACTAGGAGCCGGAGTTGGCTTGAACCCAAGGAAAGAGAGGATTTTCTTCGAGTTTGGCTTGGAAGCCTTGATCAAAGATTGCCACCGCTTTGTTTCCATCTTCTGCACATCGCCAACTTTGGACCAGTCGACGTTTTGTTGGCTATCCGCAATCAAGGCAATGGTTCCTTCAACACCAATCTTCAAGCCTTCTTGTCGAAGATTATGTCCAAGATCTTCTTCAACATTGAAGCACTTGGCAAGCTCAGCAAAAGTTTTGGGTTCTTCCTTCTTCGAGAAGAAATATGGAAAAAGCTTCGTCAGGCCTGAGTCAGCATCATCAATGCCTTGGCGTGCTTCGTCTCCATGAATCTCGAGTAGGGAGAGCGCGTCGAAAAGATCATCACCTTCAGGAAGTTCGAGTTCGTACTCTTGACGCGTCCTCCCTGACGATGGAAAAATACCTTGTTCAAAGAGGTGCGTTAAGGAAAGGACGGTACTCGAAGAATAAGGAAACAATTAGAGCACTTACTGACAAAACGTCGACTTTGCGCTTCTAGTCGAGAGATAATTGTTTTCTCTCGAGCAGTCTGCTGAGTAATATTGTCACTCAGAGAATTTTCTGCGTCGTGAAGTCTTTTTCGAAGATCTTCAAGAACGGCGGCGTTTGATTCAGCTTTCTTGCGAGCCTTTTCGCTTTGCTCCAATTTCAGAGCAAGAGCGTTAGCACGTTTGTTGGCCTCCGCAAGGTCAGCTGGAAACATAATGGACAGTAACAATTGTCATGACAACAATCGTGATGCAGAACATTCAATCAAGAGAAAAAGCTGCAAAGATAATACCTTCAAGCCTGTTAGCATGATCACGGTACCCGATGAATTGGGTACCAAGGCGAATAAACTCCTTCATCAAAGGCTGCAAAAGAAAAGTCGAGGAAGAAAAATCAATATAGAAATTGAAAAGTTCGACAGTAGCAAGCAAAAGAAGCAAAAATAGAGGGGAGTCAACAGTATTGAAATCTTCGAAACACAGGAAAAGAGTGAAGTACTTACATCATCCAGTGAAGGAGTTGAGGAACTGCCAACTAAGTGGGAGGTTTCCTTGGTTGGCTCAACCCTAGCTCTCTTTGGTGAAGAGGCACGGGGGCTCTCAATTGGAGCAGTAAGCTCAACGTCCTGCTGAGGAGGCGAAGTTTCCTCTTCATCAGGTTGCGCTTCGGCGATAACTAAAGTATGCGACGTACTCGTTTTAGCAGTCGCGGCAAGAGGCGGATTTTCATCCTCGTCGTCACTACAATAAAAGACGACAAAGTAAGAGACAACATAGACAAAATATCGAGAGCAAACAACAAAGAGCAATAGAAAACTCACGAGCTGACGAGGGCATCCTCGTAAGGGTTGAAAGTTGTCCTTTCTTCAGTAGGAACAACTTCTTCGGCAGGAGGTGCGCCGGTCTTGGAGGTGCCAGAATCGTCAACTTCATCCCTTTTCCTCTTGTTCCTTGGAGAAACAGCGGAGGGGAGGGAGTGTGTCGATGCGGTAGCCTCAGAATCTTCTCTTTCAGAAGAAGCCGCGGATTTCTGAGAACCCGCGATTTCACTCTCAGGGCGAGAGGTACCCTGGTTGTCGTCAGTGACAACAGCCTGTTCTTCGACTTCTCCATCTTCGGGAAGAGGAGGAAGAGAAGCTAGAACTGGGTGATTCTACAGACAAGAAGTGTCGACAAAAAAGTTATGCAGGGAACATCAGCAAAAATACCAGTCGACAAAAAGTAAGAAACTCGGGAAGACAAAATAATAGTTGGAGAAGATACCTTGGGAAGAGGGTTGGAGGCGCTGTATGGCTCCACACGGCAAGAAGACGGAATGGGATCTTTCTTGCTGAGCGACGAAATTCTTCGGATAAGTTTTTCCAAGTCCTTTACAGAAAGGTCCTTGGAAATCCTGTTCGCATCTTTTTCGCCAGCATACGTCCAAAGGGGATTTTTGCGAGCCTGCAGAGGCTGCACCCTAATCCTAAGGAAGTAGGCTGTGATTTGGATACCCGACAGTTCCTTGCCGCGGGTATTCTGAAGCTCATGTATACGGGACATGAGGGCCTCTGTCGCCGTTTTTTCTTCATCGGTAGCTTCAGCATCCCAGGAACGGCGGCGAAGAATTTTGGCGCTTCCATCAAAAGGAGCTATGTTGTGCTCGACGGAGTTGGCACTTTCTTCGTGCACATAGAGCCATCTTTTGCGCCACCCTTGGACGGAGTCGGGGAATTTAACGTCAAAATATTCAACGTCAGAGCGGACGCAGATAACAACGCCGCCTATGTTGTAAGTGGCGTTGTGGGAGCCATTGCGGCGAAGACAAAAGATACGTTTCCACAGAGCCCAGTTAGGAGGGACTCCGAGGAAGCACTCGCATAGAGTGATGAAAATGGCGACATGGAGGATGGAATTGGGAGTTAGCTGGTGCAGCTGAACCCCATAGACAAAGAGGAGGCCGCGGAGGAAATCATGAATAGGGGCGGAGAGACCGCGGATGAGGTGGTCGACAAAACTAACCCGATACTGGATTGGAGGAGAGGGGTAGCTTTCTTCGCTAGGAAAGCGAATGGCGCCTTCCTTCTTCATCAGGCCCAGCCTCTTCATCAGGTTGATGTCCTGGTTGGAGATTTTTGACCTCTCCCATTCCAGATCTTCAGCGGCCATCTTGGATTCGGGCGTGCTGTGGCGAGAAAGCCGCGCGCGTGGTGGCATCAATGGGGGTGAAAGAGCGGAGCTTGTGCGTGGATGAGCTCTGGAAGCAATGGGCGTAATGGAAGTCTCTTGCAGAGGGGAACAGAGGTGCGGCGCGAGCGAAGGTATGACTGGAGGAAGAAGAAGGATTTATATAGGGATTTCACAGATCAACGCATCGTTGGATGGAGAAATCGTGCGGTTGAAAATGAATTCATAATGAGAGGGTAAAAAGGTATTTTTACTGTGAAGCAACAGAACGGGCGCTACAGGAGGTGCGCCAGGAAAAGTGGAGAACGTGTGTCCCCCACTTGCACGACGTGTCAAACTGACAAGAAATTTGGACCCACCAGGCAGAGAGAGAGTCGCACTCGCATTTTTCTGGATGCGACGATTGTGGCTATCGTTAGTAATAAGGTTACTTTGGTTAAGGGAAAAAATTTCGACAAGTAAAGAATAAAGAAGATTGGCGGCAGAGAAAGTTCTTGGTTATTTTGGGAGCCTTTGATCAAATACAAAGTTTTTGCCCAAATGCTCGGGGGCTACTTCGGAAAAAAGTAAAGTTCGAGTTTGACAACATAGAAATTGCGAGAGCCTATGATCAAACGCAAGCATTTGTTCATAGCCTCGGGGGCTACTCCCATCGGGAGCGCTGTTCGCGCACCCGAGAAATTATAAAACTTCGGGAGAATAAAGGAAATATGTCGGCATAAGGTGTGGAGCCTACACCCAAGTACAAGTCCTTGGTTGTAGCCTCGGGGGCTACTCCCATCGGGAACGCTGTTCGCGTACCCGATGGAATTGAAAAAAAAAAAAAAAAAAAAAAAAAAGAGAAAGAAAGAGAAAAAAGAAAGATAGAAGAGCAAAAGAGTATATTTCGAGTTATAATAAACTCTACATATACTCCCATCGGGAGAGCAATATAAGTCATCTTTGACTCGATAAAATGTGCCATTTAAACAGCCGAGAAAGCACTCGACAATATATTCTCAGAACGCCAAAGTTGCGATCAATTTCTGAATGCCGCAAGTTTGCGAAGGTAAGACCCCAGATCCGTTCTGTTGGGCGTGGCATCGCCAAAGACTGCGCTCTGCTACTTTTATCCGTATCAACAGATACGAAGAAAAATCCTAACGGACGCGTTAGGTACCCGATAAACTTACCGGGACTCGACAGAATGGTAAGACCTTAAGCGGCACCTGTCGAAGTTTACACCGGTATCCCGAGATCATGTCCAGGGACGTGATCTTGAAGTAGGTTTTTGCGGATTGCCACTAGAGCAGTTAACTAGTACCTGATCCGTCAGATGAACTAGCCCCAATTACCATTATCCCTGTACAATATAAGAATCAATGAGGAAAAATAGAGAAAAGTTAAAGCTGTCGAATAAGAATAAACAGTGGAGATTTTCCTTGACCCTACGATTCAAGCAAAATCTCGGGGGCTACTGACATAGGCATCCCAAATGGGCCTGCCGAAGATAGTACCTGGGGTTTACTGAAGGCCCATTACCCGAAGAATAAGAAGATTCGGAAGCCCAAGATGTTATTAGGGAAAGCTAGAGTTGTAATAGGAAGTGTTATTTGTAATCTTACGGGATGAATTAGAAACCGTCCCGGACTCTGTAACTTGTACAACACGAATCCCTCGGCTCCACCTCCTATATAAAGGGGGAGTCGAGGGACGAGGAAGAGATCGAATCGTTGTTTGACAAACCCTAGTTTTCTTAATAGTCGAGTACTTTTCGGCTGAAACCTTCGAGATCTACTTACCCTCTACTTCCAACTAAACCCTAGCCTACAATCCATAGGCATTGACAAGTTAATCCCTTGTCACCTGTACTATATATTGTGGCTTTTGGCCCCCTGGAAATACATACAGTCTATTACCCTAACATTATTGAATACCAGAGATGAATTCTTCCGTGCAAAAAGGTTTCTGATTTGCAAATAAAATTATGGCCCAGTCATGTTCTTTGGCTTGTTTAATTTTCAGAGTATAGCTTGCTTGAAACGCCATGGTACCGGATGGCAGACTATACCAAGCTAAAGGCATGAGCGCATTAATAAATTGTGCACTTCCACAGTAAAGGTAATGCTTTTATTTGAATTCACTTGTGAGTAATGCACAAGATTAAAGGAAGAAAATATTGCTTTTGCGTTTCCTTGTCTGTGACAATAAAATGTGCTATGTAAAAGATGGATTATAGATTCAGCACACAAGATTTGAGACATCATTTCTTATCTTGCAATCCTCTTCCCTTTCCCCGTTTACTTCAAAACTTCCACAAAGGCTAATGTCGCACCAAATTATGTTATCCTCGCGTGCATGTTTAGGAATGCGCAAACATCCAATTATAGGACCACTAGGTAGCCATAGACTGATTCGTATCATCAACCACATCGATTACCTAGCGGTACAAGAGTGCAGAGTTGAAAAAGTAAACCCACAACCATGGAATCACAGAGCTGAATTTATACCATAGGCAAACAAAAAAATAGTAGGCAAAATTACAGTTCAGATAATGTCTTTTTGGCATGGATCCACATGGCAAGTTATCCCTTTCTTCTTTATTCATTCATGACTCGTTTCCTTCCTTTAACCTTTATGAAAGAGCAAAGTTCATTCTTTACTTGTTTCTGTAAACAAGCATCCCATCTTTGGTCTGATTGAAGTTTCCTTTTTCTTATATATATATAGTTATATACAAGTCGCAAAGGGCAACCGTTGAAACCCCTCGCCCTCCACCAATCTTCTTCCCAGCCATTTATTTCTCCTGCGACCACTTTTGTTTTTCATTATGCCTTCAGTTGTATTGTAGCTACATATAGACCTAATTTCCTTTTCCACTGATAAATACTCAAAAATAACAAAACATATTTGCTTCTCCCGTTTGTTGTTTCCTCAAGTTTTTAATTTTCTTGTTTTTCTAGTTGTCAGTTCCACCAAATACACAAAAAAAGGTCATTCACTGCTCCGACTATTGAGATTAGTAAATCTAGTTGTTCAGATCGATCATCTGTTGACATTCATATTACCCACATACAGTGCAATATTCTTCCACCAGGTACTTTTTTCCGTTATTTCTCATTTATTTACTTCTTGGCCATATAACAAGTAACATCAACTACTTCTATCAAGGGAAATGAAAGTGAATTAATATTTATTTGGCAGCCTTCAGTTTAAGGGTTGCTGAATATTGTTCTTGTGATCTTCTAAGATCCTGCACGTGCCAAGTTACTCCGTGTTCCTTTTGGTCAAAGCATCTCAGAAGGGCAGAGCTGATCATCTGAGAGGTAATGATGTACCGTATATCATATACGTTGATGCACAACAGTGTGTGGTTTATATAATTTCCACTTGATTGATCGAGCAACAGTCTCGATGTCTTCAACATTGCTTAAAAAAAGTTAGGTCTTTGTTTATCTAAAAGTATAAAAAATCCTAATACTAGAAAAGATCTGCGTGTTGCTAAATAGAAATACAATAACATTTAGTTTAAATTGGCTATCATTGTGTGAGAGGAAATGGCTCATACCTGCCCTTATCTCAACTGTTTGTCCCAGATCTAGCATGTGGTGTAGCCAAAAGTGAATATGCCGATGATGCCACCAGCTGACACTATTATATAGGGCAAATGTATCCGAAGAAATACCCTAATTTTTTTATCTAAAGAAATATAGATAACAAAATAGGATATATGTCCATAAAAACATTTAATTACCAACAAAATTTGCAGCAGCGACGGACACTCGTGCTCCAAACTGAACTGGTTTCCCATCCTCCTCTCCACCGCTCGCTCCCAAGCAAAGGAAGCACTCGCCCAGAAATATCAAGAGGTCCTCCTTGTTCTCCTTTAGCCTCCCAAAATTGCAGCGACCACCATGGAACTAGTGTGCAGTAACTCATCGCTCAAGAATTAGTGTGCGGTTTTCAGTAGTATTTTCGTTTCAACCCTTGCTTAGCGTAGTATGTCTTAGACGCGAACTATATTTTCATATCTTCACAAGTTTATTTGTTACAAACGCGATAGGCAATAACGAAGAACGAAAAGGAAATAATTAACAACATGATTTTAACGTGGAAAACCCTCTCCAAAGAGAGTGTTTACAAGCGTCGTGGGTTATCTTATGAAGCGATTAACCTTACAAGACGTATAAATAGGCGGTGATAACGATCAGTACCGACAAGCGGCTCCCCATGTTGTGAGCCTACCGGTGACGGGCCTCGCTCCGCTCATCAGAAGTTAGCCTTCTTATGAATTTGAATCACAATATAAAATTATTTGTTTAACACGTGTGATTTTTTTTTTGCTATAGTACTATCCATTTAACGAACGTTATATAGAAATTCCATTTCCATGCTTATGCTAGCGATCACGACCTTCTCTCTGCGTTCGGACTCACATGGTAGGTTCACCGGGTATAGTTGGGCATAAACCCATGACCCACATCATAGGTCCACAGGATAGGCAAAGGAAAAGATCAGATCCAGTGCTTAAAAGGGAAATAGAATCCATCAGTTAGCATTGAATTTATTCACTGGACAAGATGAAGAGGATGTTTAGATTGGTTCATTTCTATGCTCTACTACCCAACCCCAGAATTTTGGCAGCACCCACCCATTGTTCTCGAAATAAACGTCTCAGCAAAAGGACAAGAGAATGTGATCCGGAAAACAACGAGGAGTTGTTGCCGAGGTGTTGTCTCAGATCGGAATAGAGCATTGAAACGAACCCAATCTACACATCATCGAGCTATACAAACAATATGGACAATTTGAAAGATTTACGATTATAAATATGAAAATACTTCCACATTTCTAAACATAACCATTTCGAATGGGAGACGCCTAGGTTACACGACTAGGTATGAAAAATATCTAGTGCCATAACATTAAAATCTAGTGTTATCGGCTCGATGGCAAGAAAAGAACAAGGGAGATATAGGAGGAGATAAAATTTGAGCTCACCGCCGTAGACCAAAAAAGAATTAGTCAAATGTTCGCGTATCGGGACCATCTGTGGTGTCTGAGGTGGTGGGGAGCTACTGGACCAAAAAATAAAAATAAAATGGGCAAAAATATTCATTACATGCATAAAAGATCATCAAATTGCACATTAGAAAAACTAACGTATACATATATATAATCTCCAATGAGACACAAAATACGTATGTTTTGCTATGAATTATGCACACCCAAGGAGAATACATACTTATGTTACTTACAAAGTTATACATAGCAAAGTTACACGTACCTAATATACATATATATGTATGTATATATTTTCTACATACCTAGGTATACGTGCTAGAAAAATATCATACCTGCGTATATGTACCTCATTCCTGGCTATTAGGTACATACAAGCCATACATATCTCGGGTATGTAAGATTCAACACGTATTTTGCGAGTATTGAGTATGGTGCCCTAGCACCATGGTGCACCATTTATAGGCATATCAGAGAAAATGTGTTTGACATTTTATATATTACTAATTTGGTGAACATGACACTGCATATGTATTAACACATCAACGCTCAGTTGTCAAAATACCAAAACAAAACTAGCTGTCCTTAGCACGAAAACTTCCCAGATATCATATTTTCATTCTGGACCACCACATGTGTGTGTACTACAAGCATCTACATCTACATACTGATACATTCGATCTTGGGTATGTGGGTGTACTACTAGCGCGTCGTTTTCTTGGTCGGTGCAGAACAACAACAGGTCGACAGAGGCCTGGCATGGTGACCACCAACAGTAGGTCAGGTGGTGACCAACAGGTGGTGTGGTAACCGGAACTAGAGCCCCCGTCATGGTGCGAGCGTGTCTCGTTACCGTTCCCGATACCGGAGGCCTTGTGATCGAGCGAAGTGGATGTGGCAGTAGCGAGGCAAGGGTGGCCAACAAGGGCCACCACCAGTGAGTTGACCTTGTGGTTCAGGAGAGAGCGTCGAGTGGGGTGGAAGCCAAAGAGGTACAGAAGGTGACTGCAATGGTGGAGGAGGAGGGTTGTGTGGGGCGGTGGCCAGAAGTGGATGAGAGCTAGCGCATGCATCAAGCGTATAGGAGGAAGCATATGCGAGAGAAGAAGTGGCGGCATGAAGTGGAGGGCTGTGGGGTGAGCCATGAGTGGAGAAAGAGGTGGATTGATAGCTTTTTTAATGGTGCTAGGGTAGGGTGGTGAATGCGTGGTGGAAGAGAGAGGCCCGACAGAAGGAGGCGCGAGAATGGTTAAGGCAAGGAAAAAATGCGTCCGAGTAGGGTTTTCATCCCACCTAAAGGAAGTTTCTTGAGCGCCAAAAGGGGGGCACTTGCAAAAGAGATGGTTTGCTGAGTGCTTTCCTAAATACACTCGGCAAACATATTTTCCATTTTTGGAGGTTTTTTTAATTTTTTCTGAAACATCTAGTTTTAGGTACTCCCTCCCATCCCATATTAAGTGTTGGACTTTAGTTCAAATTTATCCAAATTTGAACTGAACCCCCAACATTTATTATGGACTGGAGGGCGTATTATTAATTATTACCTTTTTAATAGGTTTGCTTTTATCCTTTTTTTAATCATGAATATTGTCCAAACTCTTCTTGCGAGATAGTTCAGTTTGTGAAGAAGGTGTCACTTCAAACTTGGTATTAGATTTTAATCTTTAGCATCACCCTTCTATACCAGTACCCTTCAAACTTGGTATTAGAAAGGGGTTCCAATGATTATTGTCGTGGTTTCATGCATCCCCTGTTCTGCGTCCCTCGGAACGCGAACATGCCATCGTTTCATCAAAAGTTATCATTTCATGTGACTTTTGTATTTATTAGTGTCAAACTAAGTCATAGGAACAAAACGAACTAAAAATTAAGTCAATTACTAAAGTTGGTTTAGATGCTTTGAAGTGGGAGTTTTCCAATATAAGTAAGTAAAAATCATGTGAGATAGTCCTATTTGCGAAGCATCTACCACTGAAAAGTTCTGTATTGGCTTTTACTCTTTACAAAAAAAACATATATAGTCATATTAGGACTTAATGCCAAAGGGTTTCCAATGGTTTCTAGCGTGACTTTGTGCGTCCCCCTATTTTACGGGACCGGAGCGGGAACATGTTAGCTTTTCATAAAAATTGATGATTTCATCTGACATTGCTATTTTTTATGTGTTAAACTAAGTTATATGAACAAGATAGACTAAAATAGAAGCCAAGACCGTACAAAAGTTTGTTCATGTGCTTCTAATGGAAGTTTTCCACTTTAGTCTAGAATCCCAGTTTGTGAAGGAGGTGCCACTTCAAAGTTGTGTATTGGATATTGCTTTTTTACATCTCCTTTATATACCCATATTAGGATGCCATGCCAAAATAAAGGGTTTCGACCGTTTCTTGCGTGATTTCATATGTCCCCCTCCCCTGTTCTACGCCCCGCAGAACGTGAACACGCTAGATTTTCATCAAAACTGGTGATTTAATGTGACATTTCTCTTTGTTGGCGTTACACTAAGTCACTCGAACAACATCGACTAGACAAGAAGCCAAGTTCTTAAAAATAGTGGGTTCGGTTGCTTCAATGTCAGTGTTTTGCACTATAAGCTCGGAAACTTATTGCGAGATAGTCATTCTTCTGAAGAATATACCACTCCAAAGTTGTGTATTGGTCTTTTCTCTTTACACCCATATTAGAACTCCGTGCCAAAATAAAGAGTTTTCGATGGTTTTGGGCATCATTTCATGCGTGCCCATGTTCTACTGGCCAAAGGTGGTGTCGTTGGGAGTTATCATTTGTGACCATGCCGAGATCATCCTGTGATCATGAATTCATGATCATCGTCCAGTTAAGCAAGATCAATCTAGCTGAGCAGTAAGGTGCGCATATTTTAGCTAGCGCAGGTAGGAAACTTTCAGCTATGGTGGTCGAAGAGTGTAAGAACACTTGATCATAATCAGTAAATATCACATAATTAATGTATGCATCTTTTCAATGTAGAGACGGGAGGTCTCATCCTTTATTTTGAATAGAATTGTGACAGATCTCTTCACCCACCCTTATATTCCACTTTTTCAGAGGCTCAATGGATAGCACAGCGCAGACCATCCTGAGCAATGTAGGTCAGCTGGTGGGCAAAGAGTTTCAAAAGCTCCGGGCCATCGGCGGCGAGATTGAGGAGCTCAGGGACGAACTCTCCACCATGCACGCCCTACTGCGCATGCAGACTGAAGCGGAAGACGGTGCCGTGGACCACTTCATTCGGGAGTGGATGCGGCAGGTGCGCGAGCTCACCTACGACGCCGAGGACTGCGTCGACCTCTACATATTCCGCATTAGGTCACGTCCCCGCGACCGCTTTCTCGTATGGTCCAAACGCCTGGTTGCGACATTTTTCCCTCGACATCGCCTTGCTGGTAACATCAAGGCTCTCCATGAGCGTGCTGTCTCCATTAGCGACCGCCATGCTCGCTATGGCATCGGCCGGGAGGCGCTGCGAAGGTCTCCGTCGACAGCCCCGACAATGGCAGCATCGTCGGCCGCGCGAGGCATACGCTCTACCGACCACACTGGTCAGATTGTGGGCATGGAGGACCAGGCAAATGCCCTTGCAGAGAAGGTGAAGGCAGGGGTGTATGAAAATGGAGCAGAGCGTGACATGAAGCTCAAGGTGTTCTCCATTGTGGGGTTTGGGGGGCTTGGAAAAACAACATTGGCCATGGAAGTGTGCCGACAGTTGGAGGTAGTGTTCTACCGACAAGCGCAAGTGTCGGTGTCTCAGATGTTCAACATGGGGGAGGATCTAAAGGAACTGTTGAAGCGTGTCCTGCAGCAGATGTTCAAGAGGGAAGCAGGTAATGAGGAAGGTAACAAGGAATATGATCCATTGGCCGGCATCGACATGATGGATGCGGACCAACTCGGCTCCAAGCTCAAAGCCCTTCTCAACAACAAGAGGTACATATAAAAATAAAGTACATGTTATTATTAATTAATATTTTTATTTAACCAATTATACTTGTCTAATGACGTGAGCTGATGACAACCTTTGGGTTTGACAAAATTTCATGCTTCTTGAACTCCATCCAGATTACATTTTTAAAATTTTTTTTTTTGGAAATAGGGGAAACCCCTAGCCTCAGTGCCTCACTGATGCATATGGCCTTTTATTAACCTTATTAAAGCACAAAATTTCATTACAACTCACATGTCACATAAGGTTGAGACATTTATCAACCATCTAAACAGAAAAGAAAACATGTGTCTCCTATGCATCAACATATCAACATGTGAACAAAACGCGAGTTGAACTACTGGTTGTCTAAACCCCGCACAACCATTTTCAACCTGTTGCACCCAATATCCATATCGTACCACTTCTCTATTAGTTGCAGGTAAGATCACAAAAAAAAGTTGTAGGTAAGACCACATACGGATCAACTGAGTACCCAGCACGGTAACCTGCATAAAAGAGGTAGGCCTTGCATTGTTAGATATGACGTTATTGCGCATTTTTCATATAGCCCATAGTAAAGTGCACCTTCCAACTAGGATGTTAGCTTTATCATTTTTAGAGACACCCGTCAACTAATTCCTGAAAATATTAGTGGTGCTCGTAGGTGATGAAATATTAAAAGAAATATACACGATGCGCCAAATAATCTTTGGAAGAGGACAACAAATAAAAAGATGTTGAATTGATTCATCTTGGTCATAGGAAAAACACTTCTTATTCCCATTCCAAATTCTTTTAGCCAAATTATCCTTTGTAAAAAGAACTTTCCTAAGTAAAAACAAGATGAAAATCTTAATTTTAAGTGGTATCTTCATCTTCCTAATTTGTTTAAATAAAAAAGGTGTATGTCCATTTAGGAGATCAAGATACATGAACTTCACCAGGAGCTTGAACTTGTTAAACCCCACTGAAACTCTCTTGATCCTTGGTAAGATTAATTAAAATTAAACGCTGCAAGAGATGGATCCATCGCTCACATTTATGATGTGCCGATCCACCGAAAACTTATGGATGCTTCAAATATTAGCTACATGATTTTCATCATTGAAAATAATTGCCAGACAATTTGCTTGGTAGGCTGAGACAATTAAGGAAGAAACTAATTCTGATGTTCTAGTTGCACACAATTTACTTGTGTAGTCTAGGATGGTGTGATCTCATTAATCAGACGGCTAAAAAATAACGATGTGGACATTTGGATGGCTAAAAGAATAGATGATGTGGATAGCTTGTATGTAAAGATAAACAAATATTAATGAATATTAGTGGGTTGACGTTGACAATAGGATAGATGTGGATAGGTGGCATTATTAGATAGACTATCATTAATACAATATATTGATAGCTAAGATTTCTATGAACCTCAGTTGTAATTTACTCTATTATTGTATTATACATTATAAAAGCCAAGATCCAAAACATGTAACTTTGGCCTTATAATGGCATATGGAATTACCGCCTCAACCGGATGGATAGATATATGTTCCTTCTAATTTTAAATAACATGAATATATCATATTATTTATATATGATGGAACCTACACCGTTAAGTCCAAATTCATCAAAATAAAAAAGTCTAGAATTTTTTTAAACCATGGAAATAGGAACGACTGATCATTGTAGTTTGGCTTGACTTATTATATTTTCTCTTTCTCTTTTTATTTTATGATTGATTTGATTTTACTCAAAGTAAATTCATCCTTGTCAAAAGAAAAAGTGTAATACTTCTATATGTTTCCCTTCATTTACTATGTTGTAGTTTTCTATAAATATTGACCACCGTTTTTATGTATACAAATAGAGAATACTATAAGATGGCATGAAAACTAAAAACAGAGGCCGAGCTACATGTAGACATTTATTTTTAAATACACAAAATTTGTATTTTAGAATATCAAAAAAATCTTAAACAAAATTCTAGGGGTATAGATAATGATGTATATTACAAACATGTAAAATCTTCGTACGAGCTATTTTATATTCTAGGCTACACAAAATGACAAAATTGGACAAAGACAAAATTTGACAAACAGTGATTAGTGCATATTTCAAACACTATCTAATTTGTCAGATATTTTCATTTTTGTGTGTAGAATATAAAGTATTTTGTATTGAGATTTACGGGATCAGTATACATCATTGGCTACCCCTAGATTTTTGTTTGTGATTTTTGAAACTTTGAGATTCGAATTTTATTTGTTTGAAAATAAAAAGCTACATGTAGCTCAACCTCCATTTGTTCACTCTCGGGCAAAGATGGCATCATTTTATAATTTTACACTATTATAAGTTAGCACCATAATTTGATGATCGTCGTGAGATCCTTGTGTTTTCCTCCCAAATTAAATTTAGATTATTAGATAATTCCTATCTTTATGCCTTATGATTGTTTTGGATTGTTCTTTTCCCCGAACCCAAATGGGTGACTTAAATCACATGGAATGTTTCTGACGTGGCACCGTCCGTTAGTGCGGGATTCCGTCAATTTTTTTTGCCGTGTTCCGGGGTGGAAGGCACACGGCAAAGGCAACGCCGTGTTCCGGGAAGAAAGGCACACGGAAAAGGTGCTTTGTCGTGCCGTTTTTCTCCGTGTGGCCTTTGCCGTGCTCCGCCACACGGCAAAGGCATCGCCGTGTTCTGAAACACCTTTGCCGTGTATATTTCCAACACAACAAAGCCCTGTTTTCCTGTAGCGACCAGTAGATGTTGTTGCGTTAAATTTACAATATATAGAAAACGGTGACAAATCTTTTTGTGCTATTTCACATTACTGATCAAAACAGTATTGTACAACATAACATCGAAGTCTGGGAAACATGCGGCTTACTATTTTTCAAGTCGACATACTTATTTTTAGTATACGGTTGTTGGACATGAAATTTGATCTCGCTAATGCTCGAATATGAATGATGCAAATAGGTTCCTCATTATGATTGATGATGTATGGACAGTAGCAGCGTGGGATGCAATCCATTCCAAGTTTCCAAACAACAAATGCGGCAGCAGAATCATTGTAACTACTCGGATAGAGACTGTGGCCAAAGAATGCAGTGATCCAAGTGTTGACGAGTATTACATCTACCGCATGCAGCCACTCAATCCAGAATACTCTCGGAAGTTGTTCCTCAGTAGAGCATTTGGCACCATGGCTGCTCCTCCTCATGAACAACTTGAAGTTACAATGGACAATATTCTGAAGAAGTGTGCTGGGCTACCTTTGGCCATTGTTAGCATAGCCAGCCTCTTGGCTAGCTATAAATATCCAGAGAGGAAAGATATGTGGGAAACCATTTGCAAATCAATTGGTTCGCAGATGGAGAGCAACCCTACCCTCGAGGGGATGGGGCAAATACTCACACTCAGTTACAACCACCTGCCTTATCACCTCAAGGCTTGCATGATGTATCTTAGCCTGTTCCCAGAGGACTATGAAATCAACAAAAATAGGCTCTTGTACAGATGGGTCGCTGAAGGATTGGTTGAGGATAAGCGGGGATTGACTTTGTTGGAGGTTGCAAAATCCTACTTTGATGAGCTGGTGAGTAGGAGCATGATTATTCCAGCATCCTCTTGGGGGTACGCTGGAAGGATTGAGGTGTGTCGGGTGCATGACATGATGCTTGAGGTCATGGTGTCGAAATCCCTGGAGGCTAACTTCGTTAGCCTAGTAGGTGGGCACTATGACGGGATGTTTTATGACAGGGTTCGTCGCCTTTCCATCCAAGGGATAGAACATGAGAGGAGGCATAGCATGGAGCGGATGGACATGCAACATGTCCGATCGCTGAGCATGTTTGAGCTCAATGGGAAGAATTTATTTGATCGCTTGAGGGAGTTCACCCTGCTGAGGGTACTTGATCTTGAAGGCTGCCAAGGCCTTGAAAACAAGCATGTGGTGGTTATTTGCCAGATGTACCTCCTAAAGTTCCTAAGCTTAAAGGGTACCGATATCAGTGTGATGCCTAATAAAGTCGGTGAGCTAGAGCACTTGCAAGTTCTTGATGTGCGTGACACAAACCTTCACGAGCTGCCAGAAACAGTGAGAACGCTAGAGAAAGTTGAGCGCATGGATTTTTCCCACGGGAAAAAATGGATGATTTGGTGGACGCTTCCCAAGGGGCTCTCTAAAATGAAGGCGTTGCGCGAGGTGGCGCGTGCAGAGATAGATAATGTTGATGTTGCTCGAGAGTTTGGTGAACTAGGACAACTGCGTCACATATTCTTGTTTGTTAACGACCACATGCATGTTGACAAAAAAGGCGATCCGAAGATTCTCCGAGAGGTTGCCCTCTCCCTGAGCAAGTTATACTCCCTTCGGTTTCTCGGCATTGGACGCTTAGGGACCTGCGAAGGCAAACTGGATTTTCTCGATAGACTGCCCTCGCCGCCACGGCTCCTTCGGTACCTTTTCATCGATGGAGAAATCACAAAATTGCCACACTGGGTGAGCACACTATCACATCTTACCTTCTTTGGAGGTGTTTGGATAAACTTAAGCGGTGACCACATATTCGGCATCCTCTGTAAGCTGCCCAGTCTACAGAACATCAAGCTGTGGCGGGCTTGCATCGATGATAGTACACTTGTTCTACGTAGTACCCACCGGTTGCCAGTGTTGAGGGCCCTTTCTTTGTGTTCAACCTATTGCTTCTACCCTGAAGTGATCCAGTTCGAGAGAGGATGCATGGATAGACTCGAGGAGCTTTCGGTGACATTTCATGAGGGTAGAGGGAGGAGAATTGTTGGCATCGAGCACTTGAAAAACCTTAAACAGGTGCAG
Source organism: Lolium rigidum (assembly GCF_022539505.1). Taxonomy (NCBI): domain Eukaryota; kingdom Viridiplantae; phylum Streptophyta; class Magnoliopsida; order Poales; family Poaceae; genus Lolium; species Lolium rigidum. The sequence continues at coordinate 39,093,210 of NC_061511.1, read as the reverse complement.
CTTACTGGTAAGAGAAACAACGATTCACTGATCCTTGCACAGGAGAAGCTCAGGTCCGAGAGTAACAGACGCCCCAAGGCCAATCAGTTTAAGGTTATTGTAAGATACGAGTAATCACTCTCCTGTGAGTTGCATGCTCTTGTCATGCATGTTTGTTTTACTGCTATGTTGTTGTCTCTGTATAGTCGTTTCTGTACGTTTTATTTTATTACAACAACGTTTCTCATGTTATAATAAATAATAAAGCTCGAGTGCTTGATATTATCAGGTTTTTTGTCCCATAGTTTACAATCCATTGGGATCCAGTGTACACACTGGGTTTTCTTGGTATACACTGTCATGGATATGTCCACGGCGTGTGCTACAAGGGTAGCATTTGAGAGTTGCGGAGCTAGGGAAATGTAGCCATTTACGGATCGAGATTGCACGAAGACCAGGGTTTACCCAGGTTCAGCCCTTCAAGAGAACAGAAGGCCTACTTCCTGCTATCTGTATTGATTGGAGAGTTACAATGGGGTCCTGCAAGTCGGCTATGGTGACTCGCAAGGTAGTATGAAGGTGGAATCGTCGGTCTAGGGTTCCATGCCGCGTGTTTATATGAGCACCCTCGGTTAGGGTTTAAAGTGTACGAGCCTGTTAGCGACTCACAGGCCTAATGGGCCATGTAGCTATTCTCCTAGGCTACCTCCAGATCCAGCCGGCCCAGGCGAGTTAAGTCAGGCCCCTGGCCCTGGCCCTGTCGCCCAAGCGAGTCCTTCTGGTGATAGACCATGTGGGCTATATCTCCATCAGTAGTCCTTGAGTGCGCCATGGAGTCGTCGTAGGATTCGGGCGTCGGGCACTGCTTGAGAGTCCCGCGAAGGGAGCCATCGTCGACTCCAGGTGATGCTCAGTTGCACACCCCCGAATCGAGGGAGGGGTCGTACTTCTGGACGTCTCGTGGAGCCTTGAATCCCTTGGGATAAGGTTCGCCCTATTCCATCGTCAGGTATTTTCCAGATGATACACTTGTTTTGAGCTACCTTTGAGTCGCCATTGCCCACTTAATTATTGCATCCTGCATATGTCGCTTCGACGGAAACATGGCCCCTACGGCAATATTGTTCTGGTGATATTCCCAGTTAGAATCATGGCCATCGTTGACTGTCATTGCAGACGTAAAGTCTTGATTCCATCTGCCAGGATTAGGCACCTCCTCCTCAAATCAGACTCATCGGAATCATCAGCATCACTTTCACCTTATGTATCTTCCTCTTCCATCTGGTTCTGCATGTATCCATTTTCTTCGTCACCATCAACATCACCGTCTTCTCCTATGTAGCCATCAGCCTGACCACTATAATTATCTTCCGCATGGCTGCTCTGTCTAGGCTCGTAACCACTGCCACCGCCGGGTACTTGACTGCTCTGGCCTGATTCGTAACCACCTCCTGCACTGTAACCTCCTTCAGGAGGCGCTACCTCCTTCACCACCGGAAGAACTAAGGCGACAGGGTTAGTTCCTCTCCTCTCAGACCCTTTTAACCAGCTCACCCACTTTGAGGTATCATCTACATGCCTCAGATACCAAAAAATATTTGATAATGACAGTCCACAATGCATGCACACCCACTGTGTGCACTTCAGGATTAAGCCCGAAACATTCTATCAACCAGTCCTTCACCTCCTCAATTGTCCATGTTCTAGGGGCAGTCAAATCCATCTCTACCGATTTGAACTCACTCAGATCAACTCCCGTCTCATTTGATCGGATACTATCCAAACCATAGTAAAATACTATCTTCACTATATCTGTCATCTTTGCTGACCTAAAATTTTGTTCGTTCGCGTCAACAAATGTAACTACAACACAGCACAGAAATACACTAACACGTACAACAACTAGCATAAACCTACACAGTTAACACTAATATGCAAAGATTAGGGTTTACCCTTGTAGCGTGAGCACCCTCTCCAACAGCAGCAGCGCCAACAGCACGCAGCAGCTCAGCACCAGCACCAACCCGCACCAGCAGCTCAGCCCCTTACACCACCACCAACCTCCACCACTTCATCACCATTGCTGCTAAACAGCACCACCAATCGCCTCCAAATCCTAACCCATCTGTAGATCAGACTTCCCTCAACTAATAGCAGCAAAATGGTGAAGTTTTGGTGGTTAAATCAGTGGAAATCTGAGAAAATGGTGAAGTTTTTGCGAGCTGTTCTTGCTGCTCCGTTGAACAGGGAAGAGATGAAGGAAGGAGGAAGAAGAAAGGCCAGCGGCCGGGGGAGCGTCTGCGGGCCGGCAGGTCATGCCATGCATGGTCTGGCCACAACCGACCGATCGGCATGCTGGTGGCCGACAGGGGGCTGTCGGCTGCTCGGCCTGCGCTGCCACCTGCAAAGCCGGTAGTTGGCCGATCGGCCGGTAGCTGACCAGTTGGTCAGCTGACATCCGACCAAGTCATACTTTTGAAATTTTTTGAAATCACGTGCTACTCCTGTAAATAAATAAATAAATCATATTATCACATCAACATTCACCTTGCAGCTACCCCTTAGTGGAGGGATCAACTTCAGCGCCCGTGTATTCTGATGGCCTCCCTTCCCCGTCATCAGTGGCATCTTTTCCTGCGCCATTACACTGTTTTGTTCTCTGAGAAAGTGAACAATTATCCGTCAAAACAAAAAAGAAGAAAGTGATCAATTCAGAAATTTATTGAGCCAAGGACCGAGGATTTCTCGAGAAGGTCCTAATTGCATCAGTGATAAACAACAAAAACACTGTTTTCTGCACACATATGTTAAAGCCTCACAAGTTTGTTGATTTTTTTCATGGTCTGCAACTGTTATTGAATACCAGAGATGAATTCTTCCGTGCAAAAAGGTTTCTGATTTGCAAATAAAATTATGGCCCAGCCATGTTCTTTGGCTTGTTTAATTTTCAGAGTATAGCTTGCTTGAAACGCCATGGTACCGGATGGCAGACTATACCAAGCTAAAGGCATGAGCGCATTAATAAATTGTGCACTTCCACAGTAAAGGTAATGCTTTTATTTGAATTCACTTGTGAGTAATGCACAAGATTAAAGGACAGCGTTTCCTTGTCTGTGACAATAAAATGTGCTATGTAAAAGATAGACTATAGATTCAGCACACAAGATTTGAGACATCATTTCTTATCTTGCAATCCTCTTCCCTTTCCCCGTTTACTTCAAAACTTCCACAAAGCCTAATGTCGCACCAAATTATGTTATCCTCACGTGCATGTTTAGGAATGCGCAAACATCCAATTATAGGACCACTAGGTAGCCATAGACTGATTCGTATCATCAACCACAGCGATTACCTAGCGGTACAAGAGTGCAGAGTTGAAAAAGTAAACCCACAACCATGGAATCACAGAGCTGAATATGTACTATACTAACCGGCAACCAACATCTATTTTGTCATAATTTTGAGGTCTATTTCTGAATTACTGTGGTGTTGACACGTATGGGCTTGGTAGTTTCATTCCCGCAGTTATTTTCCTATGTGCACATTTGGTGCTCTCTAAGATTTTTATATAGGATGGAAAACACATATGCAGTTTTTTCTGGCTTCCTTCAGCGTGGCTGTAGCATTGTTAGATGGTCAAAGCGGTGCGCCCAGCCGCTTACCGCTTCGTTGCTCCCGAGCCGACCATGCTCCCACCTCTCATTCCCCACCTCTCCCCTCCGTGGGCACATCCGAGCCGCCGCCTCCTACTCCTCTTTCGATTCCCCGCCACTGCGCTGCTCGGCCGCGGCCCTACGTGCGCCTACGAAACACTAGCCCCGCCATGGGCTTGGTCATCGGTAGGGAGCTGGGTGGCGGCGCCGTCGTTGGCATGGACGAGGGGCAGCGAGACAAGCTGCTGGCGAGGTGCAGCCGGTGTGGTCGCGGACGCCGGCGTCCAGCTACGGCCGTCACGAGGGCAGAGTGGAGTAGTGGCGCTGGAGGAGAGCAGCAGGGGAGGGGGGAGGAGCGGCGCCGGCGAGGAGGCAAAGAACATCGGCCAGCATCGAGGTCGTGCGGAACATGTAGTTGATGAGGTGTGGTCGCGGACGTCCACGTCGAGCATCGCCGCCGACTCCTCTCTAATCCCCAAATTGCCATTAATTTCGTCCACCCATTCCCTCTGAGGCCGGTTCCCTCATCTTTCTTGCTGCAGCCTGTGACCCTGTGTGAACCAGGACATCCATCACGGTGAGGCGGGGCGCGGGCGGTGAGGCGGCGGTGCAGGTGCGTCAGTCAAAGGGTGAGGAGAGCCTGCCCCCGTCACTCTGAAGGGATGCAGACGCTACCAAATCGAAGGGCAGGTTGGTTATCTCTGGCCAGCGCTCTCTCTCCCGGCCCATGCGCCCGGATCCCGCCCCCTTGTTTATACCATAGGCAAACAAAAAAATAGTAGGAAAAATTACAGTTCAGATAATGTCTTTTTGGCATGGATCCACATGGCAAGTTATCCCTTTCTTCTTTATTCATTCATGACTCGGTTCCTTCCTTTAACCTTTATGAAAGAGCAAAGTTCATTCTTTACTTGTTTCTGTAAACAAGCATCCCATCATTGGTCTGATTGACGTTTCCTTTTTCTTATATACATATATATATATATATATATATATATATTCTTTTCATTATCTATCCAACCAGTTGCAGAATAATATTCTGAGCACCGAGTTGAACTTTCCTGTACACAGGGTTGAACTTCCTGGATAACAGGGGTTGGAGCTACTGATTCTACATCAAATTTCTCAACCTTTTGTCGAAATTGTGAAATGATATACCGTTGGATAGATAATGAAAAACCGTAACTTTTTCATGTTTACACTTTTTGCAGATTCTTCACGGTTTAAATTTAATTTTGAAAATACGAAACATTTCTATGTGGCCACAAAAAGAACTTTTAGTACGATTTTCGAACCGCTCATCCAAATGGTGCAAATGATATACCGTTGGATAGATATTGAAATTTCGCATCTTTTTCATGTTTTGAGTTTTGTGAAATTCCCAACAGTTTTTGAATAATTTTGATAATACCGAAATCCGGACGTATTAAAAAAACAGGCGAAGGGTAATTTCGAAAAAAAGTTTCAACCGTTTATCGGAATTATGCAAATGATATACGGTTGGATAGGTAATGGAAAACCACAACTTTTTTATGTTTACACTTTTCGCAGATTTTGCATGGTTTCAATTTAATTTTGAATATACGAAACGTTCCTATATGGCTAGAAAACAAATTTTTACTCCGGTTTTCGAACCCCTTCTCCAAATGATGCAAATGATATACCGTTGGATAGATAATGAAATTTTGCAAATTTTTCATGTTTTAAGTTTTTGAAATTCGACATAGTTTTTGAATAATTTTGAAAATACAATAATCCGAACATATTAAAAAATGGGCGGACGGTAATTTCTATCAATTTTTTCAACCGTTTGTCGGAATGATGCAGATGATATGTCATTGGAAAGCTACAGAGCAAACTCAACCTTTTCATGTTTTAAGATTTTTTCAAATTCCACACGCATTGAATTTCAAAAAACAGAGTATTGAACTGCCCGATGACATGCCCTTGCACTTCTCGTGCTATGAGGTTGAACTGCCAGACGCTGTTTTTTGAGTGATGGGGCACCAAAGGATTTTCCCGCAATTCTCAAATGATAAATTCAAAAAATGAGAATGATATATCATTGGAAATGTGTCAACAAGGCGCATCTTTTTTTGTATCTAACATTTGCCCCAAATTCGTACGGTTTAAACAAATTTTAGAAGTTTTAAAATCATGTTGTCGGTGTTCTTTGCGATATGATGACTTGAATTTGATGGGTTAAATCCCTTGATTTGTTGTTAAATGCAATAGGTAATTAAATTAGACTCATACTCTACCATATAAAGCTTTTGGTACCAACGATTGAGGTGATCGGTGATCAAAACGATGAGATTTACACAATAGATTTTCGTCCCGCAAAAAACAGAGGATTGAACTGCCCGGTGACACGCGATTGCACTTCTCGTGCTATGATGTTGAACTGCCCGACGCTGTTTTTGGAGTGACGGGGCACCAAAGGATTTTCCCGCAATTCTCAAATGATAAATTCAAAAAATGAGAATGATATATCATTGGAAATGTGTCAACAAGGCGCATCTTTTTTGTATCTAACAATTGCCCCAAATCCGTACGATTTAAAACTAATTTTTTAAGTTTTAAAATCCTGTTTTCGGTGTTCTTTTGCGATATGATGACTTGAATTTGATGGGTTAAATCCCTTGATTTGTTGTGAAATGCAATAGGTAATTAAATTAGACTCATACTCTACCATATAAAGCTTTTGGTGCCAACGATTGAGGTGTTCGGTGATCAAAACGATGAGATTTGCACAATAGATTTCCGCCCCGCAAGAAACAGAGTATAGAACTGCCCGGTGACACGCGCTTGCACTTCTCGTGCTATGAGGTTGAACTGCCCGACGCTGTTTTTGGAGTGACGGGGCACCAAAGGATTTTCCCGCAATTCTCAAATGATAAATTCAAAAAATGAGAATGATATATCATTGGAAAGGTGTCAACAAGGCGCATCTTTTTTGTATCTAACATTTGCCCCAAATCCGTACGGTTTAAAACTAATTTTATAAGTTTTAAAATCATATTTTCGGTGTTCTTTTGCGATATGATGACTTGAATTTGATGGGTTAAATCCCTTGATTTATTGTGAAATGCAATAAGTAATTAAATTAGACTCATACTCTACCATATAAAGCTTTGGTTGCCAACGATTGAGGTGTTCAGTGATCAAAACGATGAGATTTGCACAATAGATTTCCGCCCCGCAAAAACAGAGTATAGAACTGTCCGGTGACACGCGCTTACACTTCTCGTGCTATGAGGTTGAACTGCCCGACGCTGTTTTTGGAGGGACGGGACACCAAAGGATTTTCCCGCAATTCTCAAATGATAAATTCAAAAAATGAGAATGATATATCATTGGAAAGGTATCAACAAGGCGCATCTTTTTTGTATCTAAAATTTGCCCCAAATCCGTACGGTTTAAAACTAATTTTAGAAGTTTTAAAATCATGTTTTCTGTGTTCTTTTGTGATATGATGACTTGAATTTGATGGGTTAAATCCCTTGATTTGTTGTGAAATGCAATAGGTATTTAAATTAGACTCATACTCTATGATATAAAGCTTTTGGTGCCAACGATTGAGGTGTTCGGTGATTAAAACGATGAGATTTGCATAATAGATTTCCGCCCCGCAAACAACAGAGTATTGAACTGCCCGGTGACATGCGCTTGCACTTCTCGTGCTATGAGGTTGAACTGCCCGATGCTGTTTTTGGAGTGATGGGACACCAAATGATTTTCCCGCAATTCTCACTTGATAAATTCAAACAATGACAATTATATCATTGGAAAGGTGTCAACAAGGCGCATCTTTTTTGTATCTAACATTTGTCCCAAATCCGTACGGTTTAAAACTAATTTTAGAAGTTTTAAAATCATGTTTTCGGTGTTCTTTTGCGATATGATGGCTTGAATTTGATGGGTTAAATCCCTTGATTTGCTGTGAAATGCAATAGGTATTTAAATTAGACTCATACTCTATGATATAAAGCTTTTGGTGCCAACGATTGAGGTGTTCGGTGATTAAAACGATGAGATTTGTACAATAGATTTCCGACCCGCAAAAAACAGAGTATTGAACTTCCCGGTGACATGCGCTTGCACTTCTCGTGCTATGAGGTTGATCTGCCCGATGTTGTTTTTGGAGTGACGGGGCACCAAATGATTTTCCCCCAATTCTCACTTGATAAATTCAAACAATGACAATTATATATCATTGGAAAGGTGTCAACAAGGCGCATCTTTTTTGTATCTAACATTTGTCCCAAATCCGTACGGTTTAAAACTAATTTTAGAAGTTTTAAAATCATGTTTTCGGTGTTCTTTTGCGATATGATGGCTTGAATTTGATGGGTTAAATCCCTTGATTTGCTGTGAAATGCAATGGGTATTTAAATTAGACTCATACTCTACCATATAAAGCTTTTGGTGCCAACGATTGAGGTGTTCGGTGATCAAAACGACGAGATTTGCACAATAGATTTCCGCCCCGCAAAAAACAGAGTATTGAACTGCCCGGTGACACGCGCTTGCACTTCTCATGCTATTAGGTTGAACTGCCCGCCGCTGTTTTTGGAGTGACGGGGCACCAAAGGATTTTCCCGCAATTCTCAAATGATAAATTCAAAAAATGAGAATGATATATCATTGGAAAGGTGTCAATAAGGCGCATCTTTTTTGTATCTAACATTTGCCCCAAATCCGTACGGTTTAAAACTAATTTTAGAAGTTTTAAAATCATGTTTTCGGTGTTTTTTTGCGATATGATGGCTTGAATTTGATAGGTTAAATCCCTTGATTTGCTGTGAAATACAATAGGTAATTAAATTAGACTCATACTCTACCATATAAAGCTTTTGGTGCCAACGATTGAGGTGTTCGGTGATCAAAACGACGAGATTTGCACAATAGATTTCCGCCCCGCAAAAAACAGAGTATTGAACTGCCCGGTGACATGCGTTTGCACTTCTCATGCTATTAGGTTGAACTGCCCGACGCTGTTTTTGGAGTGACGGGGCACCAACGGATTTTCCCGCAATTCTCAAATGATAAATTCAAAAAATGAGAATGATATATCATTGGAAAGGTGTCAATAAGGCGCATCTTTTTTGTATCTAACATTTGCCCCAAATCCGTACGGTTTAAAACTAATTTTAGAAGTTTTAAAATCATGTTTTCGGTGTTTTTTTGCGATATGATGGCTTGAATTTGATAGGTTAAATCCCTTGATTTGCTGTGAAATACAATAGGTAATTAAATTAGACTCATACTCTACCATATAAAGCTTTTAGTGCCAATGATTGAGGTGGTCGGTGATCAAAACGATGAGATTTGCACAATAGATTTCCGCCCCGCAAAAAACAGAGCATTGAACTGTCCGGTGACATGAGCTTGCACTGCTCGTGCAATGAGCTTGAACTTCCCGACGTGGTTTTACGAAATGTTGAACTGCCTACCTGCAAGGTTGACCTGCGCGCCTGTCAAGGTTGAACTGCCTACCCGTTATGATTAAACTTCCTGCCGCTGTGAAGGTTGAACTGACTGCCCTATCAATCTAATTTTAAAAGTTTTACAATCATATCTCCGGTGTTCTTTGTGAGATGGCGACTTCAATTTGATGGGTAAAATCCATTTATTTATTATGAAATACATTAGTAATGAAATTAGACACAAACTCTCTACTATATAAATATTTTGGTGCCTACGATTTAAGATGTTCGGTGATCAAAACAATGAGATTTTCACAATAAATCTTTGCCCCACAAAAAACAGAGCATTGGACTACCCATGACATGAGCCTTCACTTCTAGAAGTGGTTTTGCGAAAGGTTGAACTACCTACCTTCAAGGTTGGCATGCACGCCTGTTAAAGTTGAACTTCCTAACCGTTATGGTTGAACGGCCTGCCCTATGAAGGTTGAACTGCCTATCAATCTATCATAAATTAGTGAAAAAGAGAAGGAAAGCAACAAAGGCTAGAATGAACTTTTAACCCGGTTCGCGAATCGCACCGAACAATCTGCATGTTTTAGAATTTTGACACTAAATTGTTGGTCGAATTTTTCAGGGACTTACAAAATAAACTTTGATAAAAGATAGTTTTATTTTTTTACTCCTCTTTTGTACTGCTCCGAACAAAGGAACCTAGTATATTGAATCTGCTGCGGGTGGAGTGCATCAGCATCAATTAATTATCTCAACACAGGCGAGTCAATGACCCTGGATGGCATACTCATTGACACGCACACCTGCAACACTCTAGAGACCCCGCTATGAGCAGCCAAATAGTGGCATGCTTCTCTGGTCGTCACACACCAAAACGAAGTCTGAAGAAGGCGAATTCATTAGTTTCTCATGGACCTGTTAACAAACACGTTCGGCGCACCAGCTCTGAACCAGCACATGAGCAAAGCCATATGGAGAAAAAGGAAAATAGTACATAGGAGTAGTTAGATTAAGAAAGAAAACTATTCTATCAATTTGTTCTCCATCTTGTGCAACCGAAACCAACACAATGTGTTTTCAATTAGAGTAGAATCCTGCAAACTGAGAAGATCAAAGCACAAAGAAGTGAACTTTTTCGATGGGGATGAAGCAAACTTCTGAGTATAGACAACTGAATTTGTCAAAAATAGCAATTGAACTGCTCAGTTTGTGCGATTGAACTACAAAGATGATACGAGTGTATTGCTTTAATTTAAACATTTTGTATCAGTCGGCACATTCAGTTTTGAATATCATCTGTACTTACCTAACCCCACGCTCGTACTTCCTAGTTTCAGTAAGTTGTACTTTGAACGTGAAGGATTGAACAAGAAACAGAGGGAGGATGAAGCATTCTTACACTGAATAATCAGAGGTAAAGCCGATGCTTTTCATCAATATATTTTCACCTAAACATGTCGCACAATTACTAGCTGTGCACGGCAAGAAGAATCTACCCCGTTCGCTTCTCTTCTCATATGCATTTATCTTTTCAATCTGTCTAAACCTGCAGAACATAATAGAAAAGAGAGAGAGCCGCAGTGAGAGCAGCTAGCAGCAACACGTGAATGCGGAGTAAAGGCAGTGAGAGCAGGAACAGCATAGGCGATGCTCGCGTAGAGAGATCGAAGCAGCTGCTGCTTGGCGCGTGGGCACTGCTTGGCATCGCATCTGACGGCGAAACTGGAAACCAACGTATGGCGTGAATGCAGCGACCAAGCAGCGTGCGGAGGCAGCCGCCGGGGACGGGCGCAGTAGGAGCTGCGCTAGATGCAGCGGCTGTACAACGCGTGTGAGCGGCAGCCTGCAGGGCAGCGTGACGATGCGACGGCCGGCATCGTGCGGAGGCGGTAGCCTGGTAGCGCGCCGCTACGACGGTCTAGTAGCGTACGGCCGGCAGGAGGTTACCGGCAGCGGGAGTGGGTGGGCTTTAGGAAGAGCGGTCTGGGGATTGGCTTGTGGCCGCGCCGGAGCTGGGGGAGAGGCGTGCCATAGCCAGGAATTCGAGCGCGCAGAGAACAAGGGAATAGGGCGACGCGGGGAATTGACGGCTCCGACGGAAGGGATGTGGGGTGGCGACGGCAAGGCCACGGCGGGAGGCCGGTGGCTCGCCGGCGGTAGGAGGCCGGGGGGCACGACGACAGCCGGAAGCCAGGGATGCGGGCGGTGTGTTCCCCCGGGCAACAAGGTTGTTTTGTTCGGTTTTTCCGGCCAATCTCTCCTATAGAGCCGAACGGTGCTCAAAATAATATTCCGAGCATTGGTTGCGGAATAGTGTATATATATATAGGTCTGCTATTGTCGAACCAGTTCGAGAATAACTATTCTCGAACCCTTTTTGAACTTCCCACTTTCTAGAAGTGAACTCCTCCTTCTCTGCATGTGAACTTCCTGACGGACATCAGAATTGCATGTCTCGGTGAACAGTGTTTTGGGGTTGATTTTCAAACCGTTTATCGGAATGATTCATATGATATACCGTTGGATTCGTAGGGAAATTTCGCATCTTTGGTATGTTCAAACTTTTCACGAATTCTGTATGGTTTATAACTAATTTCAAATATACAAAGTACATTTTAGCAGATTTCTGTATTTTAACGTAGTTGTTTGCTTAATTTTTCACAAACCGCTTATCGGATTGATGTATATGATATACCGTTGGAAAGATATGAAAATTTCGCAACATATTTATGTTGAACTTTTTTCCCAATTCTGTATGATTTAAAACCAATTTTAAATATACAAAACGAATGTTTTCAGATTTCCCATTTTTCGTACAGATTTTTGTATCTTTTTTTCAAACTATACCTCGGATTTAGGTAAATGATATGCCATTGGAAAGCTGTTGACTAGGCGCAACTTTTTCATGTTAAATATTTTTCCAAATACTTCACAGTTTAAGAGCAGTTTTGAAAATACATGATTTCGTTTTTCCGAGCTTATTTGTTTTTCGCACAATGTTTATATGATTATTTTGAAATCGCTTCTCCGAATGCTGCAAATGATATGGCGTTTGAAAACTAATGAATATGCACAACTTTTTCATGTTAAATATTTTTTCAAATTCTAAATAATTTAATCTTAATTTTAGAAATACGTGAAATTAGAGATGCAACCGATACCGGAACATTTTTAATTGGGTCAACTAGGTTGCTTATTTGTGACATGGCTATGTGAAGGAGTATTTAGTATAATTATATTATTGCTAATTGCATGTGGAGCTAGTCGATTTGCGCAACCGGATGCTGTGAGGATGATTTCTATGCGTACGATTTCCACCTAGGAAAATAAAGTACCTCAACTGCCCCGAATGTTCAAGTGAACTCCCACTTCTCAGCATGTGAACTTCCTGACGGACAGCAAAATTGCATGTTTCCGCGGAGATTGTTTTTGTATTGATTATCAAACTGCTTATCAGAATGATTCATATGATATACCGTTGGATTCGTATTGAAACTTTGCAACTTTGATTCTTTTAAACTTTTCGCAAATTCTGTACGGTTTAAAATAATTTTCAAATATACAAAAGTGCAATTTAGGAGATTTCAGTATTTTCGTGTAGTTGTTTGCGTAATTTTTCCAAACCACTTATCGGATTGATGTATATGATATACCGTTGGAAAGATATGAAAATTACACAACCTTTTTATGTTTACTCTTTTTCCAAATTCTGTACTATTTAAAACCTATTTAAAATATACAAAACGAAGTTTTTTCAAATTTGTAATTTTTTGTACAGTTTTTTGTATTTGTTTTTCAAACTAGAACTCCAATTGATGTAAATGATATGCCGTTGGAAAGAAGGTGACTAGGCGCAACTTTTTTGTGTTGAATATTGTTCCAAATTCCTCACGGTTTAAGAGCAGTTTTGAAAATACATGATTTCATTTTCCGAGCTTATTTGTTTTTCGCAAAATGTTTCTAAGATTATTTCCAAACCGCTTGTCCGAATGTTGCAAATGGTATGACTATTGGAAAATTAATGAATAGGGGTAACTTTTTCATGATGAACATGTTTCCAAAGTTTAAATAGTTTAATATTACTTTTAGAAATACCCAAAATCAGAGATGACACCGATACAGGAACATTTTGTAATTGGCTCAGCTAGGTTGTTTTTTGTGGCATGGGTATGCGACAGAGTATTTAGTATAGTTATATTATTGCTAATTGCATGTGATGCCGGTCGATTTGCGCAAATCGGATGCCACGAGGATGATTTCTATGAGTATGATTTCCGCCCAGGAAAATAAAGTACCTAAACTGCCCCCAAATGTAGAAGTGAACTTCCTGATGTCTGTTAGTGAACTTCAGGTCGCGATATAAAAGTTTCGGGCATGTTCAAAATAAACTTCTCACACGGTTCAAAGTGAACTTCCACCCTAATCAAAATGAACTTTGACAGAAGGAAATTTCCAACTTGATTGAATTGAACTTCTAGCACGTTCAAAATGGACTTTCGTGCGGTACAAGGTGAACTCAGTTTTGGGCATAGTGAGTTTCGTCAAAAAGTAATTTTCCTTCATGTTTAAAGTCGCGCGATACCAATTGAACTTCCATTTGGTAAAATGTGAACTTCCGTTTTAACTAAATTGAATTTTCGCAAAAGGTAATTTGCGGGCATGTTAACAGTGAACTTCCTCGAGGTACAATGTGAACTTCGGGACGTTACAAAGTGAACTGTCATTTTGACCAAAGTGAATTTCAACAAAATGTAATTGTACGGCGTATTTTAAACTGAACTTCCATGAGATGGAAAGTGAACTTTCACGCGGTACAAAGTAATTTTCTCGGCGTGTAAAAAGGTGAACTTCTACGTGGTGCCAAATGAACTTCCTCGCAGTGTACAAAGAGAACTACCGTTTTAACCTAAGTGAATTTTGACAAAAAAGTATTTCGGCTTGTTTGACAAAACATAATGTGAACTTTCGAAAAATGATGTGAACTTCCAGAAAAAGTAAAGTGAACTTCAAATAAAAAGTAAAGTGAACTTCCGAAAAATGAAGTGAACTTCCCAAAAAATGAAGTGAACTTTCAAAAAAAGTAAAGTAAACTTCCCAAAAATGAAGTGAACTTCCCAAAAACATGAAGTGAACTTCCGAAAAAAGTAAAGTGAACTTCCGAAAAATGAAGTGAACTTCCCAAAAAAATGAAGTGAACTTCCGAAAAAAGTAAAGTGAACTTCCGAAAAATGAAGTGAACTTCCCAAAAAATGAAGTGAACTTCCAAAAAAAGTAAAGTAAACTTCCGAAAAATGAAGTGAACTTCTCAAAAAATGAAGTGAACTTCCGAAAAAAGTAAAATGAACTTCCGAAAAATGAAGTGAACTTCCCAAAAAATGAAGTGAACTTTTGAAAAATGAAGCGAACTTCCAAAAAATGAAGCGAACTTTCAAAAATGAGGTCGACGGGATGTGGCATGGGTTTGACAGTAGGCGGGTTGGAGTCGGTGGGAGGTAAGGTAGGGTGGGGTCGTCGAGAGGTGGTGTGGGCGGGATCTTCGAAAGTTGGGGGTGTGGGGTTGGAGGGTGGTGGTTGTGGGGTAGGGTCGACGAGATGTAGGGTGAGGTCGACGAGCGGTGAGGTGGTTTGGGGTCGTCTAGAGGAGGGGTGGGGTTGGCGGGAGGTAGCTAGGTGGGGTGGGGTTGGCGGGAGGTGGGTGGGTTGGGCTGGCGGAAGGTGGGGTGGGATTGGGTGGTTGTGTCGGGTTTAGAAGGTCTTTAGAGATGGGTTGTAGAATAACTAGTCTATAACATCCAAGGGGGGTTCTAGAAGCTATTCTAGAACCACTCTTAAGGGGGGTTCGAGAATAGTCTTGCTATATATATATATATATATATATATATATATATATATATAAAGGGCAACCGTTGAAACCCCTCGCCCTCCACCAATCTTCTTCCCAGCCATTTATTTCTCCTGCGACCACTTTTGTTTTTCATTATGCCTTCAGTTGTATTGTAGCTACATATAGACCTAATTTCCTTTTCCACTGATAAATACTCAAAAATAACAAAACATATTTGCTTCTCCCGTTTGTTGTTTCCTCAAGTTTTTAATTTTCTTGTTTTTCTAGTTGTCAGTTCCACCAAATACACAAGAAAAGGTCATTCACTGCTCCGACTATTGAGATTAGTAAATCTAGTTGTACAGATCGATCATCTGTTGACATTCATATTACCCACATACAGTGCAATATTCTTCCACCAGGTACTTTTTTCCGTTATTTCTCATTTATTTACTTCTTGGCCACATTACAAGTAACATCAACTACTTCTATCAAGCGAAATGAAAGTGAATTAATATTTATTTGGCAGCCTTCAGTTTAAGGGTTGCTGAATATTGTTCTTCTGATCTTCTAAGATCCTGCACGTGCCAAGTTACTCCGTGTTCCTTTTGTTCAAAGCATCTCAGAAGGGCAGAGCTGATCATCTGAGAGGTAATGATATACCGTATATCATATACGTATATCATATAAGTTGATGCACAACAGTGTATGGTTTATATAATTTCCACTTGATTGATCGAGCAACAGTCTCGATGTCTTCAACATTGCTTTAAAAAAATTAGGTCTTTGTTTATCTAAAAGTATAAAAAATCCTAATACTCGAAAAGATCTGTGTGTTGCTAAATAGAAATACAATAACATTTAGTTTAAATTGGCTATCATTGTGTGAGAGGAAATGGCTCATACCTGCCCTTATCTCAACTTTTTGTCCCAGATCTAGCATGTGGTGTAGCCAAAAGTGAATATGCCGATGATGCCACCAGCTGACACTATTATATTGGGCAAATGTATCTGAAGAAATACCCTAAATTTTTTATCTAAAGAAATATAGATAACAAAAGAGGATATATGTCCATAAAAAACATTTAATTATCAACAAAATTTGCAGCAGCGACGGACACTCGTGCTCCAAACTGAACTGGTTTCCCAACCTCCTCTCCACCGCTCGCTCCCAAGCAAAGGAAGCACTCGCCCAGAAATATCAAGACGTCCTCCTTGTTCTCCTTTAGCCTCCCAAAATTGCAGCGACCACCATGGAACTAGTGTGCAGTAACTCATCGCTCAAGAATTAGTGTGCGGTTTTCAGTAGTATTTTCGTTTCAACCCTTGCTTAGCGTAGTATGTCTTAGACGCGAGCTATATTTTCATATCTTCACAAGTTTATTTGTTACAAACGCGATAGGCAATAACGAAGAACGAAAAGGAAATAATTAACA
This sequence comes from Lolium rigidum, assembly GCF_022539505.1. NCBI lineage: Eukaryota > Viridiplantae > Streptophyta > Magnoliopsida > Poales > Poaceae > Lolium > Lolium rigidum. Next base: position 39,076,874 of record NC_061511.1, on the reverse strand, counting down.
AACATGATTTTAACGTGGAAAACCCTCTCCAAAGAGGTAAAAACGACGGGCGCAAAACTTTACTATAGCAGAGAGTGTTTACAAGCGCCGTGGGTTATCGTATGAAGCGATTAACCCTAGCCGGTGGCTTACAAGACGTATAAATAGGCGGTGATAACGATCAGTACCGACAAGCGGCTCCCCATGTTGTGAGCCTACCGGTGACGGGCCTCGCTCCGCTCATCAGAAGTTAGCCTCACTAGTGGAAAACGGGGCTATAGGCCCGGTCCATTTGGGCCTTTAGTCCCGGTTTCCAAACCGGGACCAATTAGGCGGGACTAAAGGGTCCCCCCTTTAGTCCCGGTTCAAAGTTGCACCGGGCCTAAAGGCCGCGCCACGTGGTGCGGCCAGGGCGCTCGCGGTGGAAGGCCTTTGGTCCCGGTTCGTGGTACGAACCGGGCCTAGGTTTCTCTGCCGCGGCAGAGAATTGCTATTTCTCTGCCGCGGCACAGGTTTAGGGTGGAGCAGCGTTTCTCTGCCGCGGCAGAGAAACAGGGCGTTTCTCTGCCGCGGCAGAGTTTCAGCAATGCATATATATCATTCAAGAAACCACAAAAAATCGTCATGAATATATATAGACATCGTCAACGGTACATGTAATGTATGCATATTTATAATATAAAGTCGGACCTCTTTACTAAATCTATTCCCACAATAATGCGTGACCACTACGTCGTTCAAGATCTACGAACTGCCGATAGTACTCTCCATTTGGGGCAAGGGCCTCGTTAAGAAAGAATCCCGCGAGTTCCTCTTGAATTGCTCGTATGCGATCCTCCGTTATGAGAGAGTCCCGCAGGCGTATCATCTATATTAAAAAAAGGAGATCAATATATATGAATGGAACTCAATACAATTGATGGTAATAAGATTAATTGTGAAATATTGTTCACGTACACGAGTGTGGTGTATAGCGTCCTCCGCATCCCTGTGACTTGCCATCTCACGAATGAAGTCGCAGACGTAGTATCCACATAAGTTATTCCCGGATTCCTGCCTCATACACTTTACGAAAAAATAGTTCGATCAAACGAATAATCAAGCATCGTATTGAAAGAAAATATCAAAGAGATTCACGGACATAGCTATATATATAGTACTACTTACAGGGTAATCTTTAAATGTAAGCTCCGGTTTCCATTTACCCGGAACAGTATTGATGAACTGTTTCCAAGCCCTGCCCGGCAAAGAAAAAATGAGTAAATGAGTTATTGATTAGTTGATGATATCGTCGAATTAGAACAGATGAAGATGCCGATACGAAATTGATTGAAATTACCTCTGGAGGATGGCAGCCATGTCCGCCCATTCCGCATGTTCTTTACGTTTCGAGTCCATGACATTTACGACTCCTTTCTTAAGATCAATGATTGGGAGAATAAAGTGGAAGCTGCACAAGCATAGCTCAATGATTACGAGAATAAAGTGGAAGCTGCACAAGCATAATGTATGTTATAACACTCACTTGAAGTTGTAGGGAAAGTATATATCCTCTTTGTTTGCTTGCTTCTGTAAAAACAGTAGCATGTTGTCCTCTGTGTCCTTGGGGTACTGTCGAACCGTGACTTCATGAACTGTGTTTGGGTCAATGAACCCGATGTCATGGAGCTTACCTCTTTTGCATTCGAGCTTCTTCATTCTGCATAATTAATATATAGCGTACACAAAGAATATAGTGAGGATAATTGTTAGTGCAAATGAATGAGCTGAGCTACAGACTTAATTACATAAATAAATCACTTACGAGCAGTAGCAACTGATGACAGCTTTGTCGAGGGCGTCTTGATTGAATAACTGAAACAGTTCTTCTAACTCAAGGTTTATCTCCTCCCGCCCCCGGAAGTAATGCTCATCTCTAAGATACACCGTGAGGTAGCGATCACCTCTTCGACAGGCTTTCAGGTACCATTCATGCAACCTTCGCATCTGAGTCCCTAGACGCGCGAGCTCGCCAGGTTTGACGAGATCATGTCCGTATCTATACTTGTTTACGACTTCAGCCGTTGGATAGTAATCTTCGTACTGAACATCTGCGCCCTGACGTCTAGCCTCCTGTTCGATCATCGATGCCGTCTCTGGATCATCATAGGACTGCACGACGAAGTGGGGTATGGACTGATTTCCCTGTTGTCCAAGCTGGGCGACTTTTTTCGCTTTGCTCGCTCTAGAGGACTGTCCAAGAGAGCGGTCATAATCACTTCTCGGCTCAGCTCTCTTTATTCTCGTCTCGGCAAAGTGCTTCATTGTATGTGGTGCAATAAACGTCTTCTTCGGCCCAAGAAACGCATTGTGCTCATCAGTCTGCTCATGTGGTAACAACTCTGGAGTCTGTGCCCTCATCGGAGTTGATGATCTCTTCGGAGCTGTAGGAGGTGCCGCGGTTAGCTTCCTCTTTTGCTTAGGTGGAGGCGGCGGAGTCTCCTGAGGAGGAGGAGGAGGAGGCGGCGGAGTATTGTCACGCGGAGGAGACTGCTCATGCACAGGGGAATCATCATCGCGCATAGGAGAATCATCACGCGGAGGAGACTGCGTAGGTGGCGGAGGAGGCGGACGAGGTGGCCTGCTTGGTGGCTTCTCACCTGGAAACACAATGTTCTCCTTCCGCCATTGCACGGTGGTTCTGCGGGCTTCTCCCAGTTCTTTGATTTCCCCATCTTCACCTGCAGGGTGCTCAAGCACCAACTCCTCATAATCTCTCAACACTTCATCCACCATCACAACAGCGAAGTCGTCTTGGACCGGACGGCAATGGTAAGTCCTTGTAGGTAAGAGGATGCCGACCGCCGCCTTGAACGATAGGTTGAAAACTTTAACATGCAGCTCACAAGGACGGCTCTCAGTGAGATCATCCACGGGGGGGTAGCGAGGAGGCTCGACCACCTGGTCATCATCATCATTAACCACCTGCTGAGTGGAAGCCACGCTGCTTTTCCGGTGTTGAGATTGCAGCGGGACGATAGCATTGAGCAATGCAGGATCTACAGCCTGCCCCTGAGCCATCTGGGATGTAAGTACTTGGGTTACTATGGTTAATTGGGCTTTCATGGTGCTCATAGAATCCTCTAAGGACGCTAGGCGGTCTGTTTCCCTTGCCTTTCTCCTCTCATGGCTTTTATCAGGAAATCTCTTCCTTTCCGCAGGAAAGCCATACTTCCACGGAACGGAGCCTTCTGTGCCCCGTGTTCGTCCGCCGTGTTCTTTGTTCCCAAGGGCGCGTGTCAGCTCATCGTTCTCTCTTTCGGGCTGGAACTTCCCCTCCTCCACATCCTTATGTGCTTGTTCCAGGGCTTCAATGGGATGCTTCAGATGAGCTTTCTTATAGATGCACTTCCCCGTTTCGGATCCAACTTTCCCCCAATCCCGTAGAACCACTCCTTCGACCGTTCGGTCCAACCGTGTGTCCCTAATCTGATCCCTTTCCCGGTCGGTTCCGCCTCAGCTGCCTGCCACTTAGGACGGTTAGCCCTGTATCCACCTGGACCCATAACTTGGTGATATTTCTTCAACGCAGCATTTGCCTTATTTGTTTCCGACCTTTTCTTAAATTCTTCTGACTCCGTGCTGTACTTCACGAATTCATCCCAGTGATTTTTTACCTTCTCACTGTCCGGAGTCTTGTCTTTCTTGATAAGGCCGCGCAATCTTTTCTTGTGGTTCTTGAATAGTTCGGCCATCTTCTTCTTGGCAAAGTCGCGGACTGCCTTCTCCATCTTTGCCTTTTCATCGGCATCCCCCTCTGGAGGTACTATGTTGAAATGTGCCATGAGCTTGGTCAGAATGCTGTCTTTGGCTACATCATCGATATAAAGACCTTGAGCTTCTTCCTCTGCAGACAGCACTAGTCCCTTCGGTTTGTTCCACTCTCGAACGGTGATCGGGACGTGGTCCCTAACAAGCACTCCGCATTGAGCTATAAATGACTTTGCATGGTTCTCGGGAGCAATCGGTTTACCATCCTTAGCGATATGGGTGATGTCGTGCCTAACACCGTCGTCCAACTTTTTGGCCGGGCCTCGCTTCTTCGACTTTACAGAAGAAGTGCTCGATCCGGAGGGCTAAAAAAGAAATAATTCATCGTCAGTACAATTTAATTAGTTAATGCATCTAGTCGATCAGCAGCGGCTTAATTTATATACCTGGGTGATAACTATGGTTCCGGAGCCATCTTCTGTTCGCTCAATATTCTCCGCTCCCTCACCGGAGTCATTCAAAAAAGTTGCGGTGACATCGTCACCGCCATCATCTGGAATAACGCCGTCGTCGCGATCATCCAGAGTACCGTTGGCTATGAGGTCAGCCATGAATTTTCTCGTGGCTTCGTCTCTGTATCCGTCCATGCTTTCTACAACGACTTGCAAGTTATATATAGGAACCATCATATGATCAAATTAAGGATAATGCAGAAAACTGAAAATGGAGTTACATATGTAGTTCTTAACTAAGGATCGATAATATAGTGCTGAAAGCAGATAGTGCAGTTACATGCATACATAGATCGGGTTCATGTTTATTTAACCCTAATACATCAATCACTACGTACTACAACCTCTCAACCGCGTCGACCGGGTCCTATACCGCGCCGACCGGGTCCTGAGCCGCGCTGGGTGAACCCCCAAAGCCACGGAACAACAACGGGAGCATAGCTAACATGAGATCCCTGCATAACCCGCCATCCGGTCCTATACATGGTGTCTAACGCATACATGTAACGGCGAACGTGCTCGTCCTCCGCTGCAATGCGCTGAGCTACCTCCTCCGGCGGGGCCGGCTCCCTCTGAAACGACCGTGGCCCATAAGACCTCCACCACAAAATATCCGGGTCGACGACGGGACCCGGATTCCGCACCAAGGTGCGCGCCCCGGAAGCTAAGACCTCCCAGTGCCACCCCGGCGGAGCCCAGTCCCGGACCTCCCCCATCTGCTGCATCTCCTCTAGAATAGTCCTACCACGACGCGGCGGCTGTCGCGGCATCGTAGCTACGAAAAACAAATCATATATATATGTATCAACGTTAACATAAAAAAAAATAACTTCACTACTTTTATGTTAGTCGGCGCCGGCACTACCGTTTGGGGGGCGCCGGCACTACATACTCTCTATTTTGGGGGCGCCGGCAGGGGCGTCGGCACTACCGTATTTTGGGGGCGCCATCGCGAGCGTAGTGGTTACCGGCGCGACGGCTCTCATAAACACTAACTATTTTTGTAACACTAACACTAACTATTTTTCTAATACTAACACTAACTATTTACTAACTAATCTAACAATTAACCTAACAATTTTACTAATCTAACAATTAACCTAACAAATTTTTCTAATACTAACACTAACTATTTACTAACTAATCTAACAATTAACCTAACAATTTTACTAATCTAACAATTAACCTAACAAATTTTTCTAACACTAACACTAACTATTTTACTAACTAATCTAACAATTAACCTAACAAATTAACTAATTAATCTAACAATTAAAAAAAAAAGAGGAGAGCGGGGTGGGCGGCGCCGGCGCTTACCGGCGGATCGAGGTGGCGGCTGGGGGCGCGGCGGACGGCGAGGAGGCGGCCGCGGGGACGGCAGGTGGCGGGGGCGGGCGGTGGGCGGGCGCGGGCGCGGGCGCGGGCGTGGCTCGGGCGCGCGCGACGGCGACGGCGGGCGCGCGGTGGCGGAGACGGAGGCGGTGGACGGCGGCGGCGGGCGCGGGCGCGGTGGTGACGGCGACGGCGGGCGCGGTGGCGGAGGTGGTGGCGCGCGGGAGGGCGGCGGCGATGGCGCGCGGCAGTTGGGCAGCCTGGCGGCGCTCTAGCGCTTCGTCTCCGCGGGATTGATCTCCGCGGAGACGAAGTGTTTTCTTTTATACTGGCCCCACCTTTGGTCCCGGTTCGTATTACAAACCGGGACCAAAGGCCCCCCTTTGGTCCCGGTTTGTAATACAAACCGGGACCAAAGGCCAATTTTTTTAAAAAAATTCGTTCCCGCCTTATTTCAAATCAAAAAAAGGCCACGTACTGGCCACCGCCGCCGCCGTGCCACCGCCACCGCCATGTACTGGCCACCGCCACCGCCGTGCCACACGTGTCCACCGCCGCCACCGCCATGTACTGGCCACCGCCGCCGCCGTGCCACACGTGTCCCTTCCCCGTGCCACGTGTCACCGCCGCTTCACGTGCCTCGCCCTGCCGCCGCCGGCGTGCGACGTGTAGATGCCGCTTCCACGTGCCACGCCCCGCCGCTTCCCCGCGCCACCTGTCGCCAAACTTGCCGCGCGTCGCTTCGTGTGCTATAAAGCGCCGCGTGCGCGCGCAACCACACGTCGCCGTCGCCTCCGCTCATTCGTCGCCGGGATGCCGCCGCGCCGTCGAGGCTCGTCCGGCTTCCGTGGCGTCCGAGCGCGTCCGAACGGTAGGTTCTACGCCGAGATGCGCGCCGGTGGCTTCCGGCTCACCCTCGGCACGTACAACACCCCGGAGCTGGCGGCGCGCGCTTACGACGCGGCCGCGTGGCGATTTCGGCGGCCACGGCGCGACATGAACTTCCCGGACGTCGAATCGCTAGAGGAGGCGGAGTTCCTCGCGCCAACGCCGTGCCTCGTCGACGACGAGGACCGTCGCCGCCACCGCCAGGTGCAGCGCCGGATCGCCATCGCCGAGCACGACGAGGAGTTGATGCGCCAGTGGAGGGCGCAGTTCCCCAACAACGTCGACAACACCGACGCGTTCTTCGCTGACCTCAGGGCACATCGCAGGTCCAACAGGCGCCACCGTCGGGCCGTCGCCGAGTTCGAGCTCGACAACCCGAATACAACTTGGGCCGACAACGACCCTCGGTGGGACGACATTTGGACCGAGACAACCTCCGACGACGAGTAGATCGACTAGACTAGTTGTTTATCTATTTTAATTGTATTTTCAATAAAGTCGTTGTGGCAGACGCTGATGATGAGAAAAGTTTCCCGCCACGACGGCGCACGGGAGGAAAAGGGCGGGAAACAATGGGCGGGAATAAAAAAATTATTACGATTGAACTGGAATTAAAGTACAGAGCTCAACTGAAAATTAAGATACATGGCCAGATTCGACTGTTCGAGTCATTCAGTCATACTCGTGCCTAGCCCTATAGTAGTCGCCACTATAGTCATCGTAGTCGCCGTCATCATCGTCGCTGGCATCGGGGTCGCGGTAGTCGAACCTCGGCGGGAGAGCACGCGTGGGCTGGGACTGAGGGTAGCGCAGGCGGGGGCCACGGTAGGCCATGACGCTCCGGAGAGTCCGGCCGCGCCACCACAGCCGACGGCCGGCCTCGTTGAAATTCGAAGGAGGCGGGCCGCCCTCCTCGTGCCTGGCAAGCGCCCTCTCACGCCGATTGATGAAGAAGCTTTCCCAAGTCGGGCTGTAGTCGGGATGCCACTGGGGATTCCTCCGCTGCTCTGGCGTGAGCTCGAAGTAGTAGTGGTTCGTGATGGCCATCTCGCGCGCCACACCTAGAGGGACAGGAGGGACCGGTACGCCTCCGATGCTCAGCAACCAGCCGGTCGGGACGCGGTAGCCCGGCGGGCAGGGGTAGTTCGAGGCGCAAAGCGCCTCCGCCTCCCGGAGGGTTAGAGATACGATGGAAGCCATGGGACAGAGTGATGAGGTTTGCAGATATGAGTCTAGATGTGATATGTAAATGGAGGCCAAGCCTACATATATATAGTGAAAAAATGGCGGGAGGACGGAGGCGGGAAGCGAGTGGAAAGCGCGGGAAGAAAAATAGGCGGGAACGCAGTGGCGCCGGAAACTTATCTGGGGGAGGCTTATCTGGTTTCTGCATTATCTGGGGAGGATTAGTCAGGCAAACATTAGTCCCGGCTGGTGGGTACAACCGGGACTAAAGATCCTTTTTTTGTCATCTAACAAAACCGTCGGTGGGATAAGGACGTGTGGGTAACCTTTAGTCCCGGCTGGTGGGTACAACCGGGACTAAAGATCCTTTTTTGTCATCTAACAAAACTGTCGGTGGGATAAGGACGTGTGGGTAACCTTTAGTCCCGGCTGGTGGGTGCAACCGGGACTAAAGATGTCGGCAGGATAAGAACGCATGGGTGGACGCACTGCTCGATGAGATAAAGCATGTAGCGCACGACGCCCTGTCGAAGGAACAAGACAAAGTAGAAGCGGTGTCGTGCCTATAAAAGGAGCATCGATATGCCTTGCCAAGCAGATCAACAAGCCAAGCAGAGTTTCATCCCCATGGATGAAGGAAAGGGTTGGGAAATCTCCCGTGGCGCAGTTTCTCGAAGATGTCGTTGGTGCACACGCCCTACGGCATCTTCGGAAGCTGCGCCTCGGAATTTTTTCCCTGCAAGCCCGTGAACGACTACATCTCCTCTAACAGTGTTGGGGAAAGGGTTGGGAAATCTCCCGTGGCGCAGCTTCTCGAAGATGTCGTTGGTGCACACGCCCTACGGCATCTTCGGAAGCTGCGCCTCGGAATTTTTTCCCTGCAAGCCCGTGAACGACTACATCTCCTCTAACAGTGTTGGGGAAAGGGTTGGGAAATCTCCGTGGCGCAGCTTCTCGAAGATGTCGTTGGTGCACACGCCCTACGACATCTTCGGAAGCTGCGCCTCGGAATTTTTCCCCGCAAGCCCGTGAACGACTACATCTCCTCTAACGGTGTTGGGGAAAGGGTTGGGAAATCTCCCGTGGCGCAGCTTCTCGAAGATGTCGTTGGTGCACACGCCCTACGGCATCTTCGGAAGCTGCGCCTGAATTTTTTCCCCGCAAGCCCGTGAACGACTACATCTCCTCTATATATATGGTACAAAAAGCCAACCACATCTCCACTTTTAATATCTTACATACAGTTACATGATTACACAAAAATAAATGGGAAATTGATTGCCATGTTGATGATTACATACAGTTACATGATTACATACAGTTACATTCTTCAATTAACTTGATGATGGAGCATCTTCATCATTTAACCTTCTTCGGCCGTAACCATGGAGCATCTTCATCATTTAACTTGATGCTTGGATCAATGTTCACTCTGAAGGGTGGAATTTCATCAAACTTATTATAATCTTCCGACATGTCTGTCTTGTCCTCCACTCCCACGATGTTTCTTTTTCCAGAAAGAACTATGTGGCGCTTTGGCTCATCGTTTGATGTATTCGTTTCCTTATGTTTCCTTTTTCTTGGTTTGGTAGACATATCCTTCACATAGAAAACATGGGCCACATCCTTGGCTAGGACGAATGGTTCGTCTCTATACCCAAGATTGTTGAGATCCACTGTTGTCATTCCATACAACTTGTCTACCTGAACCCCGCCTCCTGTTTTGTTGACCCATTTGCACCTAAACAAAGGGACCTTAAAAGAAGGTCCATAGTCAAGTTCCCATATATCCTCTATGTAACCATAATATGTGTCATTTGGGCCTTCATTGATTATTGCATCAAATCGGACACCACTCGTTTTGGTTGGTGCTCTTTTTATCTTGGGCGATCGTGTAAAATGTATTCCCATTTATCTCGTACCCTTGGAAAGTCACTACAGTCGAAGATGGTGTCTGGGCCAACAAGTACAGCTGATCTTCAATATCGATGTTATTCAGGAGATGTTTTTGCAACCAACCGCCGAAAGTCGACATGTGTTCACGTCTAATCCAATCGTTCGACTGCCCCGGGTTCTGGGAGCGTACAAAGTTCTTGTGGTCACCGATATACGGAGCCACCAAGGTGGAACTTTGTAGAACTGTGTAGTGTGCTTGAGTCAAAGAAATCCCGTCCCTACATATCATTGATTTCCTTCCTAGCGTGCCTTTTCCACTTAGTCTTCCCTCATGCCGCGATTCAGGAACACCAATCGGCTTAAGGCCAGGAATAAAGTCAACACAGAACTCAATGACCTCCTCTGTTCCATAGCCCTTGGAGATGCTTCCTTCTGGCCTAGCACGGTTATGAACATATTTCTTTAAGACTCCCATGAACCTCTCGAAGGGGAACATATTGTGTCGAAACACAGGACCGAGAATGGAAATCTCATCGACCAGGTGAACGAGGAGATGTGTCATAATATTGAAGAAGGATGGTGGGAACACCAGCTCAAAACTAACGAGACATTGGACCACATCATTCCGCAACCTCGGTAGAATTTCTGGATTTATTACCTTCCGAGAAATTGCATTGAGGAATGCACATAGCTTCACAATGGGCAATCGAACATTTTCCGGTAGAAGCCCCCTCAATGCAATCGGAAGCAACCGTGTCATTATCACGTGACGAGTCATGAGACTTCGGGTTCCGGAATGTTTTCTTCTCCATATTTATTATTCCCTTTATATTGGAGGAGAAGCCGGACGGGACCTTGATACTCGCTAAGACATTCAAAAAATATTTCCTTCTCTCGCTTTTGTAAGAGCGTAGCTGGATAAATGACGTCCTTTAACTCTCTCATGCAGCTTTTTGGGGTCTTTCCAACGTTGCTCGGTCCTCCCGTGCTTCGGTGTATCTTTTGTCTTCCCGTACACACCCGTAAAGCCTAGCAGGTTCACGCAAAGATTCTTCGTCACGTGCATCACATCGATTGAAGAGCGGACCTCTAAGACTTCCCAATAGGGTAGATCCCAAAATATAGATTTCTTCTTCCACATGGGCGCGTGTCCGGCATCGTCATTCGGAACAGACCGTCCGCCAGGACCCTTTCCAAATATTACATCTAGATCCTTGACCATACCAAATATATCAACACCATCACGATGGGGAGGCTTCCTCCGGTGATCAGCCTCACCGTTGTAATGCTTGCCTTTCTTTCTTACGGGATGGGTAATCCTAAGAAATCGACGATGCCCTGGTACACGACCTTCCGACCTTTTTCCAAATAATCACCTTCGAGCTCATGTAAACAAGTGTGTGCATGCATTGTATCCCTTGTTTGACTGTCCTGAAATGTTACCAAGAGCAGGCCAGTCATTGATGGTTACGAAAAGCAGCGCTCGTAGGTCAAATTCCTCCTGCTTGTGCTCGTCCCACACACGTACACCTGCTAGGGTCCACAGCTGTAGAAGTTCTTGGACTAATGGCTTCAGGTACACATCAATGTCGTTCCCGGGTTGCTTCGGGCCTTGTATGAGCACTGGCATCATAATGAACTTCCGCTTCATGCACAACCAAGGAGGAAGATTATATATACAAAGAGTCACAGGCCAGGTGCTATGGCTGCAGCTCTGCTCTCCAAAAGGATTCATGCCATCTGTACTTAGACCAAACCGTAAGTTCCTTGCATCCTGTGCAAAGTTTGGGAACTCTCTATCGATTTTTCTCCATTGGGAGCCATCAGCAGGGTGCCTCAACATCACGTCTTTCTTACGGTCTTCTTTGTGCCATCGCAACAACCTAGCATGCTCTTTATTTCGAACAAGCGTTTCAGCCGTGGTATTATAGGAGCATACCACATAACCTTGGCAGGAACCCTCTTCTCGGGGCGCTCGCCCTCAACATCACCAGGGTCATCTCGTCCGATCTTATACCGCAATGCAAGTGCACACCGGACATGCATCCAAATTCTCGTACTCATCGCGGTAGAGGATGCAGTCATTAATGCATGCATGTATCTTTTGCACATCTAATCCTAGAGGGCGGACAATCTTCTTCGCTTCGTACGTACTGGCGGGCAATTCGTTACCCCTTGGAAGCTTCCTCTTAATTATTGTCGACAACTTTCCAAATCCCGAGTCAGTTGACACCGTTCTCTCGCCTTCCATTGCAACAATTCCAGTGTGCTGCCTAGCTTTTTATGGCCATCTTCGCAAGTTGGGTATAACAATTTGTTGTGATCTTCTATCATCTTGTCGAAGGCCAACCTTTCCTTTTCAGTTTCACATTCTCTCCTTGCATCAGCAATGGCCCGGCCAAGATCATCATCGACAGGCTCATCCGGTGCCTCTTGATCTTCTACTTCATTGTCTTCATTGCCTTCTGCAAGTATCATCGTATTCGGGAAATTGGGATAACCGTCATCATCCTCTTCCTCTTCGTCATTGTCTTCCATCATAACCCCTCTTTCTCCGTGCTTGGTCCAACAATAGTAACTCGGGCATGAAACCGGATCGCAGAAGGTGGCTGTGAATGAGACTCGAGTGAGCGTAATTTACGGTATTCTTGCAGTCCACACATGGACAATACATGAAGCCACCATGTTTGTTTGCCTCCGCCACGGCCATAAAATTATCCAGGCCCGCGAGTGAACTCGTCAAACCGTCGGTCAATGTACATCCATTGCCGATTCATCCGCATGATATAATTAAGCTGATCAAAACCATTACAGAACATCACGATGTATATATACACATGCATTTTATCAATTGCGGATGAAAAGGATAAAGTTGTTAACCTCGATGAAGAAGAAAAAAGCAAGTTAAGTGTGGCTTGATTTGTGTAAACTCAAGTGGCAAATCCTCTTAAGCATTTCATCGAACACCTCTTGTGCATGTGAAGAAGAGAGGAGAGCAATACACCCCTCTTTTGAAGAAAGTGAAAAAATGGCCAAGTGTTTGGACCCTTGGGCAGGGGCAAGGTTATATAGCCAGAGGGGGGGGCCTTTGGACCCGGTTTGTATTACAAACCGGGACTAAAGGGTTCCCCACGACTGACACGGCCTGCGGCGCCCTGCGGTGGACCCTTTAGTCCCGGTTTGTAATACAAACCGGGTCCAAAGGCCACTACAGGACAGGCGCCAGCGGGTGGGGTCGTCCTGGGCAGAAACGAACCGGGACCAATGCCCCCATTGGACCCGGTTTGGTTCAGCACTGGGACATTTGCTTGGGACCAAAGGCCTCTTCTCCACTAGTGCCTTCTTATGAATTTGAATCACAATATAACATTATTTGTTTAACACGTGTGAATTTTTTTGCTGTAGTACTATCCAGTTAACGCATGTTATATAGAAATTCCATTTCCATGCTTATGCTAGCGATCACGACCTTCTCTCTGCATTCGGACTCACATGTTAGGTTCACCGGGTATAGTTGGGCATAAACCCATGACCCACATCATAGGTCCACAAGATAGGCAAAGGAAAAGATCAGATCCAGTGCTTAAAAGGGAAATACTTCCACATTTCTAAACATAACCATTTCGAATGGGAGACGCCTAGGTTACACGACTAGGTATGAAAAATATATAGTGCCATAACATTAAAATCTAGTGTTATCGGCTCGATGGCCAGAAAAGAACAAGGGAGATATAGGAGGAGATAAAATTTGAGCTCACCGCCGTAGACCAAAAAAGAATTAGTCAAATGTTCGCGTATCGGGACCATCTGTGGTGTCTGAGGTGGTGGGGAGCTACTGGACCAAAAAAATAAAAATAATGGGCAAAAATATACATTACATGCATAAAAGATCATCAAATTGCACATTAGAAAAACTAACGTATACATATATATAATCTCCAATGAGACACAAAATACGTATGTTTTGCTATGAATTATGCACACCCAAGGAGAATACATACTTATGTTACTTACAAAGTTATACATAGCAAAGTTACACGTACCTAATATACATATATATGTATGTATATATTTTCTACATACCTAGGTATACGTGCTAGAAAAATATCATACCTGCGTATATGTACCTCATTCCTGGCTATTAGGTACATACAAGCCATACATATCTCGGGTATGTAAGATTCAACACATATTTTGCGAGTATTGAGTATGGTGCCCTAGTACCATGGTGCACCATTTATAGGCATATCAGAGAAAATGTGTTGACATTTTATATGTATTAACACATCAACGCTCAATTGTCAAAATACCAAAACAAAACTAGTTGTCCTTAGCATGAAAACTTCCCAGATATCATATTTTCGTTCTGGACCACCACATGTGTGTGTACTACAAGCATATACATCTACATACCGATACATTCGATCTTGGGTATGTGGGTGTACTACTAGCGCGTCGTTTTCTTGGTCGGTGCACAACAACAACATGTCGACAGAGGCCCTGGCATGGTGACCGCCAACAGTAGGTCAGGTGTTGACCAACAGGTCGTGTGGTATAACCGGAACTAGCGCCCCCTCATGGTGCGAGCGTGTCTCATTACCGTTCCCGATACCGGAGGCCTTGTGATCGAGCGAAGTGGATGTGGCAGTAGTGACGCAAGGGTGGCCAACAAGGGCCACCACCGGTGAGTTGACCTTGTGGTTCAGGAGAGAGCGTCGAGTGGGGTGGAAGCCAAAGAGGTACAGAAGGTGGCTGTGATGGTGGAGGAGGAGGGTGTGTGGGGCGGTGGCCAGAAGTGGATGAGAGCTAGCGCATGCATCAAGCGTATAGGAGGAAGCATATGCGAGAGAAGTGGCGGCATGAAGTAGAGGGCTGTGGGGTGAGCCATGAGTGGATAAAGAGGTGGATTGATAGCTTTTTTAATGGTGCTAGGGTAGTGTGGTGAATGCGTGGTGGAAGAGAGAGGCGCGAGAATGGTTAAGGCAAGGGGAAGTCCGAGTAGGGTTTTCATCCCACCTAAAGGAAGTTTCTTGAGCGCCAAAAGGGGGGCACTTGCAAAAGAGATAGTTTGCTGAGTGCTTTCCTAAATACACTCGGCAAACATATTTTCCATTTTTGGAGGGTTTTTTTTATTTTTTCTGAAAAATCTAGTTTTTGGTACTCCCTCCCATCCCATATTAAGTGTTGGACTTTAGTTCAAATTTATCCAAATTTGAACTGAACCCCCAACATTTATTATGGACTGGAGGGAGTATTATTAATTATTACCTTTTTAATAGGTTTTCTTTTATCCATTTTTAATCATGAATATTGTCCAAACTCTTCTTGCGAGATAGTTCAGTTTGTGAAGAAGGTGTCACTTCAAACTTGGTATTAGATTTTAATCTTTAGCATCACCCTTCTATACCAGTATCATGACTCGTGCAAAATAGAAAGGGGTTCCAATGATTATTGGTGTGGTTTCATGCATCCCCTGTTCTACGTCCCTCGAAACGCGAACATGCCAGCGTTTCATCGAAAGTTATCATTTCATGTGACTTTTCTATTTATTAGTGTCAAACTAAGTCATAGGAACAAAACCAACTAAAAATTAAGTCAATTACTAAAGTTGGTTTAGATGCTTTGAAGTGGGAGTTTTCCAATATAAGTAAATAAAAATCATGTGAGATAGTCCTATTTGTGAAGCATCTACCACTGAAAAGTTCTGTATTGGCTTTTACTCTTTACAAAAAACATATATAGTCATATTAGGACTTAATGCCAAAAATAAAGGGTTTCCAACGGTTTCTGGCGTGACTTTATGCGTCCCCCTATTTTACGGGACCGGAGCGGGAACACGTTTGCTTTTCATACAAATTGATGATTTCATCTGACATTGCTATTTTTATGTGTTAAACTAAGTTATAGGAACAAGATAGACTAAAAAAGAAGCCAAGACCTTACAGAAGTTTGTTCATTTGCTTCTAATGGAACTTTTCCACTTTAGTCTAGAATCCCAGTTTGTGAAGGAGGTGCCACTTCAAAGTTGTGTATTGGATATTGCTTTTTTACATCTCCTTTATATATGTTGGAGATATGCCCAAGAGGCAATAATAAATCAGTTATTGTTATATCTTAGTGTTCATGATAAATGTTTACATCCCATGCTATAATTGTATTAACCGAAACATTGATACATGTGTGTTATGTAAACAACAAGGAGTCCCTAGTAAGCCTCTTGTATAACTAGCTTGTTGATTAATAGATGATCATGGTTTCGTGATCATGAACATTGGATGTTGTTAATAACAAGGTTATGTCATTGGGTGAATGATATAATGGACATACACCCAAATAAGCGTAGCATGAGATCAAGTCATTAAGTTCAACTTGCTATAAGCTTTCGATACATAGTTACCTAGTCCTTCGACCATGAGATCATGTAAATCACTTACACCGGAAAGGTACTTTGATTACATCAAACGCCACTGCGTAAATGGGTGGTTATAAAGGTGGGATTAAGTATTCGGAAAGTATGAGTTGAGGCATATGGATCAAGAGTGGGATTTGTCCATCCCGATGACGGATAGATATACTCTGGGCCCTCTCGGTGGAGTGATATCTAATTAGCTTGCAAGCATGTGACTAGGTCACAAGAGATGACATACCACGGAACGAGTAAAGAGTACTTATCAGAAACGAGGTTGAACTAGGTATGGAGATACCGATGATCGAACCTCGGACAAGTAAAGTATCGCGTGACAAAGGGAATCGGTATCGTATGTAAATGGTTCAAATCGATCACTAAGTTATCGTTGAATGTGTGGGAGCCATTATGGATCTCCAGATCCCACTATTGGTTATTGGTCGGAGAGGAGTCTCGACCATGTCTGCATAGTTCACGAACCGTAGGGTGACGCGCTTAAGGTTCGATGTCGCATAAGTAGATTCGGAATATGAGATGGAGACCGAAGTTTGTTCGGAGTCTCGGATGAGATCCAAGACATCACGAGGAGGTCCGGAATGGTCCGGAGAATAAGATTCATATATGGGAAGTCATTTTCAGGGTTACCGGAAAAGTTCAGGATTTTTCGGTATTGTACCGGAGGTTCTAGAAGGTTCCGGAGGGTACCATAGTGGGGCCCTGATACGTCTCCGACGTATCGATAATTTCTTATGTTCCATGCTAGTTTTATGACAATACTCACATGTTTTATATACACTTTATATCATTTTTATGCATTTTCCGGCACTAACCTATTAACAAGATGCCGAAGCGCCAGCTCTCGTTTTCTCGCTGTTTTTGGTTTCAGAAATCCTACACAGGAAATATTCTCGGAATTGGACGAAACAAAAGCCCACGGTCTTATTTTCCACGGAGCCTTCCAGAACACCGAAGAGGAGACGAAGAGGGGACGCGAGGCGGCCACACCCTAGGGGGCGCGGCCCCACCTCTGGCCGCGCCGCCCTATGGGGTGGGCCCCTCGAGCGTCCCCCGACTCTGCCCCTTCGCCTACTTAAACTCTCCGTCGCGAAAACCCTAGTACCGAGAGCCACGATACGAGAAAAGTTACGGAGACGCCGTCGCCGTCAATCCCATCTCGGGGGATTCAGGAGATCGCCTCCGGCACCCTGCCGGAGAGGGGAATCATCACCGGAGGGCTCTACATCACCATGCCCGCCTCCGGATTGATGCGTGAGTAGTTCATCCTTGGACTATGGGTCCATAGGAGTAGCTAGATGGTTGTCTTCTCCTCTTGTGCTATCATATTTAGATCTTGTGAGCTGCCTATCATGATCAAGATCATCTATTTGTAATGCTACATGTTGTGTTTGGTGGGATCCGATGAATATGGAATACTATGTCAAGTTGATTATTGATCTATCATATATGTGTTGTTTATGATCTTGCATGCTCTCCGTTGCTAGTAGAGGCTCG
This sequence comes from Lolium rigidum, assembly GCF_022539505.1. Taxonomy (NCBI): domain Eukaryota; kingdom Viridiplantae; phylum Streptophyta; class Magnoliopsida; order Poales; family Poaceae; genus Lolium; species Lolium rigidum. Next base: position 39,059,414 of record NC_061511.1, on the reverse strand, counting down.
GCCAAGTTGATACTTGTAACTCCAAGAGGGGGTATTTATGCTCGATAGTGGGTTCATGCCTCCATTGAATCGCAGGACAGATGACGAGAAAGTTCTAAGGTTGTGGATGTGCTCGTTGCCACTAGGGATAAAACATCAATGCTTTGTCTAAGGATATTTGTATTGTTTACATTACGCACGTACTTAATGCAATTGTCTCGTTGTTTGCAACTTAATACTGGAAGGGGTGCGGATGCTAACCCGAAGGTGGACTTTTTAGGCATAGATGCATGCTGGATAGCGGTCTATGTTCTTTGTCGTAATGCCCTAAGTAAATCTCATATTAGTCATCATGATATGTATGTGCATTGTTATGCCCTCTCTATTTGTCAATTGCCCAACTGTAATTTGTTCACCCAACATGCTATTTATCTTATTGGAGAGACACCACTAGTGAACCGTGGACCCCGGTCCATTCTTTACATCTGAAATACAATCTACCGCAATCATTGTTCTCTCGCTGTTCTTTGCAAACAAACATCATTCTCCACACCATACGTTTAATCCTTTGTTTTCAGCAAGCCGGTGAGATTGACAACCTCATCTGTTAAGTTGGGGCAGAGTATTTTGATTGTGTTGTGCAGGTTCCACGTTGGCGCCGGAATCCTTGGTGTTGCGCCGCACTACACTCCTCCACCAACAACCTTCACGTGGCCTTCATCTCCTACTGGTTTGATAACCTTGGTTTCTTACTGAGGGAAAACTTGCTGCTGTACGCATCACACCTTCCTCTTGGGGTTCCCAACGGACGTGTGCTTTACCGTCACAAGCAACTCTTTTTCTGGCGCCGTTGCCGGGGGATCAAGACACACTCGCAAGGGGAGTCTCTCACATCCAATCTCTTTACTTTGTTTATTGTCTTGCTTTACTTTATTTTATTTTCTGTCTTGTTTGCTTTCTTTATATCAAAAACACAAAAAAATTAGTTACTTGCATTTACTTTATTTAATTCAGTTTGCTTTACTTATTTTTATTGCTGTTAAAATGAATACTCCTGAGAACACTAAGTTGTGTGATTTCACTAGCACCAATAATAATGATTTTATATGCACTCCCATTGCTCCACCTGCTACTACAGCAGAATTTTATGAAATTAAACCTGCTTTACTAAATCTTGTTATGAGAGAGCAATTTTCTGGTGTTACTACTGATGATGCTGCTGCCCATCTTAATAATTTTGTTGAACTTTGTGAAATGCAAAAGTATAAGGATGTAGATGGGGATATTATAAAACTGAAATTGTCTCCTTTCTCCTTAAGAGGAAGAGCTAAAGATTGGTTGCTATCTTTGCCTAAGAATAGTATTGATTCATGGACTAAATGTAAAGATGCTTTCATTGGTAGATATTATCCTCCTGCTAAAATTATATCTTTGAGAAGTAGCATTATGAATTTTAAGCAATTGGATAATGAACATGTTGCCCAAGCATGGGAAAGAATGAAATCTTTGGTAAAGAATTGCCCTACCCATGGACTGACTACTTGGATGATCATCCAAACCTTTTATGCAGGATTGAATTTTTCTTCAAGGAACCTATTGGATTCAGCTGCTGGAGGTACTTTTATGTCCATCACTTTGGGTGCCGCAACAAAACTTCTATATGATATGATGATCAACTACTCTGAATGGCACACTGAAAGGACTCCACAAGGTAAGAAGGTAAATTCTGTTGAAGAAACCTCCTCCTTGAGTGATAAGATTGATGTTATTATGTCTATGCTTGTTAATGGTAGATCTCATGTTGATCCTAATAATGTTCCTTTAGCTTCATTGGTTGCTCAAGAAGAGCATGTTGATGTGAACTTCATTAAAAATAATAATTTCAACAACAATGCTTATAGGAATAATTTTGGTAACAACTATAGGCCATATCCTTCTAATAATAGTAATGGTTATGGTAATTCTTATGGTAATTCTTACAACAATAGTAGGAGTGTACCCTCTGGTTTTGAAGTCATGCTTAAAGAATTTATTAGTACACAAACTGCTTTCAACAAATCTATTGAGGAAAAGCTTGGTAAAATTGATGTTCTTGCTTCTAAGGTTGATAGTCTTGCTGCTGATGTTGATCTTTTAAAATTGAAAGTTATGCCTAATGAAGATAAAGATATTAAGTCATTTGCTACAGCAAATGCTATCCAAGTTCGAATTAATGACAATATTAGAATGATGGCTGAATTGCATGCTAGGTGGGAAAGAGAAGAAAAATTTGCTAAAGAGAATAATGTAGCTAAAGTTTGGACTATTACCACCACTAGTAATGTTGATGCTTCACATGTTGCTAAACCTCCTACTATCAATGGTAAAATAATTGGTGTTGGCAATGTTCCTACTTCTAATACAAAGCATGCAAAATTGCCTGAAACTCGCTGAAACTGTTTGTGATAAAAGTGCTGAAATTTTTCAGAGTATTGGGGACAATGATCCCATTGCTTTAGATCATAATGGTTTTGATTTTGATAATTGTCATATCTCTGAAGTTATTAAGTTCTTGCAAAAACTTGCTAGAAGTCCTAATGCTAGTGCTATAAACTTGGCATTTACAAAACATATTACAAATGCTCTCATAAAAGCTAGAGAAGAGAAATTAAAACTTAAAGCTTCTATTCCTAGGAAGTTAGAAGATGGTTGGGAGCCCATCATTAAGATGAAGGTCAATGATTTTGATTGTAATGCTTTATGTGATCTTGGTGCAAGTATTTCTGTTATGCCTAAGAAACTTTATGATATGCTTGACTTGCCACCATTGAAATATTGTTATTTGGATGTTAATCTTGCTGATAATTCTATAAAGAAACCTTTGGGGAGGATTGACAATGTTCACATTACGGTTAACAATAATCTTGTCCCCGTTGATTTTGTTGTTTTGGATATTGAATGCAATGCATCTTGTCCTATTATTTTGGGAAGACCCTTTCTTCGAACTGTTGGTGCTATTATTGATATGAAAGAAGGAAATATTAAATATCAATTCCCTCTTAAGAAAGGTATGGAACACTTCCCTAGAAAGAGAATGAAGTTGTCTTTTGATTCTATTATTAGAACAAATTATGATGTTGATGCTTCTTCTCTTGATGTTACTTGATTTACACTTTCTGCGCCTAGCTGAAAGGCGTTAAAGAAAAGCGCTTATGGGAGACAACCCATTATTTTATTTCTGCAATTTTTGTTTTATATTTGTGTCTTGGAAGTTGTTACTACTGTAGCAACCTCTCCTTATCTTTACTTTATTGCATTGTTGTGCCAAGTAAAGTCTTTGATAGTAAGGATGATACTAGATTTGGATTTCTGCGCAGAAACAGATTTCTAGCTGTCACGAATTTGAGCTGTTCTCTCTGTAGGAGAATCTAAAAATTCTGAAAAAATTCGTGAGTAATCCTCAGATATGTACGCAACTTTCATTCAATTTGAGATTCTTCATCTGAGCATGTTAAGTGCCTCGAAAAAATTCGTCTTTACGGACTGTTCTGTTTTGACAGATTCTGCCTTTTATTTCACATTGCCTCTTTTACTGTGTTGAGTGGATTTCTTTGCTCCATTAACTTTCAGTAGCCTTGGGTAATGTCCAGAAGTGTTGGGAATGATTGTGCCCTTTCTGAACATGTGAATTTTTGATTATGCACTAACCCTCTAATGAGATTGTTTTGAGTTTGGTGTGAAGGAAGTTTTCAAGGGTCAAGAGAGGAGGATGATATAATATGATCAAGAAGAGTGAAAAGTCTAAGCTTGGGGATGCCCCCATGGTTCATCCCTGCATATTTCAAGAAGACTCAAGCATCTAAGCTTGGGGATGCCCAAGGCATCCCCTTCTTCATCGACAACTTATCAGGTCACCTCTAGTGAAACTATATTTTTATTCCGTCACATCTTATGTGCTTTACTTGGAGCGTCTGTACGCTTTTATTTTTGTTTTTGTTTGAATAAATTCAGATCCTAGCATTCCTTGTGTGGGAGAAAGACACGCTCCGCTGTTTCATATGAACACTGGTGTTCTTAGCTTTACTTTTAATGTTCATGGCGAAGGTTGAAAACCGCTTCGTTTATTGCTATTTGGTTGGAAACAGAAATGCTTCATGTGGTAATGGGTATATTATCTTGAATAATTTGATACTTGGCAATTGTTTTGAGCTCTCAAATAGATCATGTTTAAGCTCTTGCATCATGTAGTTTGAACCTATTAGTGGAGAATTACTCGTAGAGCTTGTTGAAATTTGGTTTGCATGATTGGTCTCTCTAAAGTCTAGATATTTTCTGGTAAAGGTGTTTGAACAACAAGGAAGACAAGTGTAGAGTCTTATAATGCTTGCAATATGTTCTTATGTAAGTTTTGCTGTACCGGTTCATACTTGTGTTTGCTTCAAACAACCTTGCTAGCCAAGCCTTGTACTGAGAGGGAATGCTTCTCGTGCATCCAAAACATTGAGCCAAAACTTATGACATTTGTGTCCACCATAACTACCTATTATGTGGTATTTCTCTACCATTCCAAAGTAAATTGCTTGCGTGCTACCTTTAAAAATTTCATTCCTTGTCTTTGCAATACATAGCTCATGGGAAAGTAGCTTAAAAACTATTGTGGTAAAGAATATGTCGCTTATGTATCTTATTTCTTATAAGTTGCTTGTTGAGCGGTAACCATGTTTCGGGGACGCCATCAATCTGTTCTTTTGTTGAATATCATGTGAGTTGCTATGCATGTTCGTCTTGTCTGAAGTAAGGGTGATTTGCCATGAGTTGAATGGTTTGAGTATGCATATTGTTAGAGAAGAACATTGGGCCGCTAACCAAAGCCATGTATCATGGTGGAAGTTTCAGTTTGGACATTAATCTTCAATCTCTTATGAGAATATTATCTGTTGTTGAATGCTTATGCATTAAAGAGGAGTCCATTATCTGTTTTCTATGTTGTCCCGTATGGATGTCCTCAAGTTGAGATCTATCAAAAACGAGAAATCAAATGCGATCTATCTCCTTGGACCTTTGTACAGGTGACATAGAGGTACCCCTTTGTGATACTTGGTTGAAACATATGTAATGCAATGATAATCCATGGAAATCCGAGCTAATTAGGACAAGGTGCGAGCACTATTGGTATTCGATGCATGAGGCTTGCAACTTATAGGATGTTTTATGCATAACACATATGAATTATTACTACCGTTGACAAAATTGTTTCCATGTTTTCAAAATAAAAAGCTCTAGCACATGAGTAATCCCTGCTTCCCTCCGCGAAGGGCCTTTCTTTTACTTTATGTTGAGTCAGTTTACCTACTTCTTTCCATCTTATAAGCAAACACTTGTGTCAACTGTGTGCATTGATTCCTACATACTTGCTTATTTGCACTCATCATATTACTTTGTGTTGACAATTATCCATGAGATATACATGTTAAAGTTGAAAGCAACTGCTGAAACTTATATCTTCCTTTGTGTTGTTTCAAAACCTTCTATTAAGAATCTATTGCTTTATGAGTTAACTCTTATGCAAGACTTATTGATGCTTGTCTTGAAAGTACTATTCATGAAAAGTCTTTGCTATATGATTCAGTTGTTTAGTCATTATCTTTACCATTGCTTTGAATCACTTCATTCATCTCATATGCTTTACAATAGTATTGATCAAGATTATGATAGTAGCATGTCACTTCAGAAATTATCCTTGTTATCGTTTACCTACTCGAGGGCGAGTAGGAACTAAGCTTGGGGATGCTTGATACGTCTCAAACGTATCTATAATTTCTTATGTTCCATGCTAGTTTTATGAAAATACTCACATGTTTTATATACACTTTATATCATTTTTATGCATTTTCCGGCACTAACCTATTAACAAGATGCCGAAGCGCCGGCTCTCGTTTTCTCGCTGTTTTTGGTTTCAGAAATCCTACACAGGAAATATTCTCGGAATTGGACGAAACAAAAGCCCACGGTCTTATTTTCCACGGAGCCTTCCAGAAGACCGAAGAGGAGACGAAGAGGGGACGCGAGGCGGCCACACCCTAGGGGGGCGCAGCCCCACCTCTGGCCACGCCGCCCTATGGGGTGGGCCCCTCGAGCGTCCCCCGACTCTGCCCCTTCGCCTACTTAAACTCTCCGTCGCGAAAACCCTAGTACCGAGAGCCACGATACGAGAAAAGTTACGGAGACTCCGTCGCCGTCAATCCCATCTCGGGGCATTCAGGAGATCGCCTCCGGCACCCTGCCGGAGAGGGGAATCATCACCGGAGGGCTCTACATCACCATGCCCGCCTCCGGATTGATGCGTGAGTAGTTCATCCTTGGACTATGGGTCCATAGCAGTAGCTAGATGGTTGTCTTCTCCTCTTGTGCTATCATATTTAGATCTTGTGAGCTGCCTATCATGATCAAGATCATCTATTTGTAATGCTACATGTTGTGTTTGGTGGGATCCGATGAATATGGAATACTATGTCAAGTTGATTATTGATCTATCATATATGTGTTGTTTATGATGTTGCATGCTCTCCGTTGCTAGTAGAGGCTCTGGCCAAGTTGATACTTGTAACTCCAAGAGGGGGTATTTATACTCGATAGTGGGTTCATGCCTCCATTGAATCTGGACGATGTGACGTAAAGTTCTAAGGTTGTGGATGTGCTGTTGCCACTAGGGATAAAACATCAATGCTTTGTCTAAGGATATTTGTATTGTTTATATTACGCACGTACTTAATGCAATTGTCTGTTGTTTGCAACTTAATACTGGAAGGGGTGCGGATGCTAACCCGAAGGTGGACTTTTTAGGCATAGATGCATGCTCGGATAGCGGTCTATGTTCTTTGTCGTAATGCCCTAAGTAAATCTCATATTAGTCATCATGATATGTATGTGCATTGTTATGCCCTCTCTATTTGTCAATTGCCCAACCGTAATTTGTTCACCCAACATGCTATTTATCTTATTGGAGAGACACCACTAGTGAACCGTTGACCCCGGTCCATTCTTTACATCTGAAATACAATCTATCGCAATCATTGTTCTCTCGCTGTTCTTTGCAAACAAACATCATTCTCCACACCATACGTTTAATCCTTTGTTTTCAGCAAGCCGGTGAGATTGACAACCTCACTCGTTAAGTTGGGGCAAAGTATTTTGATTGTGTTGTGCAGGTTCCACGTTGGCGCCGGAATCCCTGGTGTTGCGCCGCACTACACTCCTCCACCAACAACCTTCACGTGGCCTTCATCTCCTACTGGTTCGATAACCTTGGTTTCTTACTGAGGGAAAACATGCTGCTGTACGCATCACACCTTCCTCTTGGGGTTCCCAACGGACGTGCGCTTTACCGTCACAAGCAGGCCCACCTATCCTGGACGACCAACATGGACCGGAGGGGGTCGCATAGGCCCACATGGGCCAGGCACACCAGCCCCCCAAGGCCCATGTGGTTGGATCAAGTGGATAAGATCAAATCCCTTGAAAATAGGGACTTAACTTAGGGGGGAAGTTGCCCCCCTTGTTTTGGCCGACCCTAGGGCTTTGAGGAGGGGCCAAGGCAGCCCCCCCACGCCTATATAAGAGGGAGGGGAGGGCTGGGGCGCAGCACATCATCCCCCCCCCCCAAGCCCTAGCCGCCCTCTCTCCCTCCTCCTTCTTCCTCGCGCAGGCTTGGCGAAGCCCTGCAGGAATTTCTCCTCCACCTCCACCACCACGCCGTCGTGCTGCTGGGATTCCGAGGGGATCTACCACACCTCCGCTGCCCGCTGGAACGGGGAGAGGACGGGCCTCATCGACACCGTACGCACGACCGAGTACGGAAGTGCTGCCGGATTGCAGCACAGGACGATCGACTGCATCAACAACGAGATCTAATCTCGTAGGCTTTGGAATCTTTGAGGGTTAGTCTCACATACATCTCGTTGCTTCGATCTTGGTAGATTAGATCTTGCTTCTTCCTAGATTGGATCTTGGTTTTTGTTCATGTTCACGGTAGAAAATTTTTGTTTTCCATGCAACGAACCCATCAATATACCCATATTAGGATATCATGCCAAAATAAAGGGTTTCGACGGTTTCTTGCGTGATTTCATATGTCCCCCTCCCCTGTTCTACGCCCCGCAGAACATGAACACGCTAGATATTCATCAAAACTGGTGATTTAATGTGACATTTCTCTTTGGTGGCATTACACTAAGTCACTCGAACAAGATCGACTAGACAAGAAGCCAAGTTCTTAAAAAAAGTGGGTTCAGTTGCTTCAATGTCGGTGTTTTGCACTATAAGCTCAGAAACTTATTGCGAGATAGTCATTCTTCCACTAGTAGAAAAGAGGGCTTTAGTCCCAGTTGATAAGGGCCTTCAACCGGGACTAGTCATCCGGGACTAAACGCCCTCCTCTTTAGTCCCGGTTGTAATACAAACCGGGACTAAAGGTCCCACGTGGCGAGACCTTTAGTCCCGGTATGTAACACCAACCGGGACTAAAGGCTATTTCGTCAATTTTTTTTTAATCCATTTTTTTCTAATTATTTTTCACTCCCTCTTTTTTTCTATTTTTTCAGAATTTCTAGTATTTCAGAATTTCTAGTTTAGGCTCTAACTACACTTAATCTCTAGTCAAATTACTTACTCGTGGTCAAACTTCCTGCTCGGTCACCCATCCTCCCACTACTCCAACACTAGCATGCTTAACTTCCGAGTTCCTTCCCGTCCCGCATCCAAGTGCTTCGCGCGCATGTTATTGATACTAGTATCATATCAATCCTATTAACATGTAGGTCGATGTCACACTTCTTTATTGTTTGAATTCCAAATAATTCTTTTAATAAACAAAAGTAATAATGTAATAATAATCTTGAACAAATAAAATAAACATTAACTTTTTTAATTTGTATTATTTTTAATTTTTTTAATTTTTCAATTTTTTTTGCCAACCCTAAAACCTGAAAATTTGAAAATCTAAAAAATGGCTAACCTTTATGGTTAAGTAATAGTAATCTTTATGTAGGATGAAATTATTAATTTAAAATTTAAAAAAATATAAAATCCTGAATTTCTGGCAAAAACTAAAATCTTCCTGCTTTCATATTTCCATTTAGAATTTTGAGAATCTAAAAATTCGGATGTAACTTTTTCCCACGATCATTTTGATATATTACACGTTTTTCGACGTTGTATGCAATCAGAAAAGTCGTTTTACCTTTTTCTAAACCTTTTTTTGCATAAAAAGTCGAAATTCAAATTTGTTAATTTCCCCTAATAGTAGGTTGCGTAAAATACACGAATCTCAAAAGATTTTTTTTTGAATTTTCTATCATTTTCTTTTGTATTTTACAAAGCTAAAAAAGGTGATCCGGGGGGGCGTGAAGGTGCGTGGGGAGCCAAAAAACGTAGAAAGCCTTTAGTCCCGGTTCGTATTATCAACCGGGACAAAAGGGTACATATCAATCGGGACTAAAGGCTTTTGCCCCGGAGGCAGCCTGCCGCCACCCCTTTAGTCCCGGTTGGTATTACCAACCGGGACTAAAGGTTCCAAACGAACCGGGACTAAAGCCTGCGCTGTTTGAACCGGGACTAATGCCACCCATTAGTCCCGGTTCCTATTTAAACCGGGACTAACGCTTCCAGGGGTGCTGGACGAAAGCCCTGTTTTCTACTAGTGTTCTGAAGAATATACCACTCCAAAGTTGTGTATTGGTCTTTTCTCTTTACACCCATATTAGAACTCTGTGCCAAAATAAAGAGCTTTCGATGGTTTTGGGCATTATTCCATGCGCCCATGTTCTACTGGCCAAAGGTGGTGTCGTTGGGAGTTATCATTTGTGACCATGCCGAGATCATCCTGTGATCATGAATTCATGATCATCGTCCAGTTAAGCAAGATCAATCTAGCTAAGCAGCAAGGTGCGCATATTTTAGCTAGCGTAGGTAGGAAACTGTCAGCTATGGTGGTCGAAGAGTGTAAGAACACTTGATCATAATCAGTAAATATCACATAATTAATGTATGTATTTTTTCAATGTAGAGGCGGGAGGCCTCATCCTTTATTTTGAAAAGAATTGTGACAGATCTCTTCACCCACCATTATATTCCACTTTTTCAGAGGCTCAATGGATAGCACAGCACAGACCATCCTGAGCAATGTAGGTCAGCTGGTGGGCAAAGAGTTTCAAAAGCTCCGGGCCATCGGCGGCGAGATTGAGGACCTCAAGGACGAACTCGCCACCATGCACGCTCTACTGCGCATGCAGACTGAAGCGGAAGACGGCGTTGTGGACTACTTCATTCGGGAGTGGATGCGGCAGGTGCGCGAGCTCACCTACGACGCCGAGGACTGCGTCGACCTCTACATATTCCGCATTATGTCACGTCCCCGCAACCGCTTTCTCGTATGGTCCAAACGCCTGGTTGTGATGCTTTTTCCTCGACATCGCCTTGCTGGTAACATCAAGGCTCTCCACGAGCGTGCTGTCTCCATTAGCGACCACCATGCTCGCTATGGCGTTGGTCGGGAGGCGCTGCGAAGGTCTCCGTCGACAGCCACTAGTAGAAAACAGGGCTAATATTTTTAGCTCCAAAGAGCATTAGTATCGGTTGCGCTACGAACCCAGACTAAAGGGAGCATTAGCACCGGTTCGTGCGGCCAGGACGTCGCAGGGGACCAGCAGAGCTTTAGCACCGGTTTGTAATGGGCCTTTAGCACCAGTTCGTGTCACGAACTGGTGCTAAAGGTTTGTCGCAAGGCACGTGGTAGGCTCGAAACCTTTAGCACCGGTTCGTGTCACAAACCGGTGCTAAAGATAAACATTAGCACCGGTTCGTGACACGAACCGGTGCTAAAGCCCCCCAGCCTATATATTCAGCTCACCCTAGCCAGCCCTCTCCTCATATCATTTTTCTTGGTGGAAGGTGTGAGGGTTGTGTACTTGTTTGTTTTTCTTTCCTATGCATAAGAGGTGCTTGATGAAATGCCTGAGAGAATGATGCCGCTTGATTTCACACAAAACAAAAATGATATGAGGTGCCGGAGCGACACTTAAGCTTTCTCCTCTTTCTTTCCTCCTCGATCAAGGTAAGCAACTTTACCCTTTCCCATGCACAAGTTGTGTTGTTTTATTTCTGATGTTTTGTAATGGTTTTTTGATAAACATAATTATATGATGTAGATGAACCGGCGGCAATGGATGTACGTTGACCGACGCCTACCCGAGTTCACTGCAGGCCTGAAAGATTTTCTCCGTGTGGCTGAGGAAAACCCACAGTCGGATGGTTTTATGCGTTGTCCATGTGTTGATTGTCGGAACTTAAAGCAATACTCTAAATGGCAAGTCCTTCACTCCCGCCTGCTTTGGAAAGGTTTCATGCCCAGCTATAATTGTTGGACCAAGCATGAAGAAAGAGGGGTTATGATGGAAGACAATGAAGAAGAAGAAGAAGAAGAAGAAGAAGAAGAAGAGGATGCTGATATGTACCCTAAATACGGTGATACTACAACGGGGCATGATGAAGATGAAGAGGCAGGGGAAGCTGAAGATGAAGAGGCATCAGATGAGCCCGCTGATGATGATCTTCGTCGGGCCATCCCTGATGCACACAGAGAAGCAGAAAGTGCAAACGAGAAGCTGAAGTTAAAGGGCATGTTAGAGGATCACAAAAAAAAGTTGTACCCAACTTGCGAAGATGGCAACACAAAGCTCGGTACCACACTGGAGTTGCTGCAATGGAAGGCAGAGGCTGGTATATGTGACAAGGCATTTGAGAAGTTACTGAAAATAATGAAGAAGAAGCTTCCAAAGGATAACGAATTGCCTGACAGTACGTACGAAGCAAAGAAGGTTCTCTGCCCTCTAGGATTAGAGGTGCAGAAGATACATGCATGCATTAATGACTGCATCCTCTACCGCGGTGAGGAGTACGAAAATTTGGAAAAATGCCCGGTTATGCACTGCACTGCGGTATAAGATCAGGCGAGATGACCCTGGTGATGTTGATGGCGAGCCCCCCAGGAAGAGGGTTCCTGCCAAGGTTATGTGGTATGCTTCTATAATACCACGGTTGAAACGTCTGTTCAGAAACAAAGAGCATGCCAGGTTGTTGCGATGGCACAAAGAAGACAGTAAGAAAGATGAGATGTTGAGACACCCCGCTGATGGGTCGCACTAGAGAAAAATCGATAGAGAGTTCCCGGACTTTGCAGCTGACGCGAGGAACTTAAGGTTTGGTCTAAGTACAGATGGCATGAATCCTTTTGGGGAGCAGAGCAGCAGTCATAGCACCTGGCCTGTAACTCTATGTATCTATAACCTTCCTCCTTGGTTGTGCATGAAGCGGAAGTTCATTATGATGACAGTGCTCATCCAAGGCCCAAAGCAACCCGGCAACGACATTGATGTGTACCTAAGGCCATTATTTGAAGAACTCTTACAGTTGTGGGCTAAACCAGGTGTACATGCGTGGGATGAGCACAAACAGGAGCCATTTGACCTACGAGCGCTGCTTTTCGTGACCATCAATGATTGGTCTGCTCTTAGTAACCTTTCAGGACAGACAAACAAGGGATACAATGCATGCACGCACTGTTTAGATGAGACCGAAGGTGCATATTTGGATAAATGTAACAAGGTTGTGTACCTGGGGCATCGTCGATTTCTTCCAAAGAGGCATGCCGTGAGAAAGAAAGGCAAGCATTTCGGAGGTGAGGCAGATCACCGGGAGAAGCCTGACCTCCGTACTGGTGATGCTTTACTTGATATGGTCAAGGACATAAAACTAATCTTTGGAAAGGGTCCTGGCGGTCAATCTGTTCCGAATGACGTCGCTACCGGACACGCACCCATGTGGAAGAAGAAATCTATATTTTGGGAGCTACCCTATTGGAAAGACCTAGAGGTCCGCTCTTCAATCGACGTGATGCACATGACGAAGAATCTTTGCGTGAACCTTCTAGGCTTCCTGGGCGTGTATGGGAAGACAAAAGATACAATAGAAGCACGGGAGGACCAGCAACGTATGAAAGACCCAGAAAACAAGCAACAACAAAACAAGACGGATAAAGGGCGTCACTTAAGTCCTACCAGCTACGCTCTTACCAAAGCAGAGAAGGAAATCTTTTTTGAAGTCCTGTACAGTATCAAGGTGCCGTCTGGCTTCTCATCAAATATAAAGGGGATTATAAATATGGCAGAGAAAAAATTTTAAAACCTGAAGTCGCATGACTGCCACATTATTATGACGCAGTTGCTTCCGGTTGCATTGAGGGGGCTTCTGCCGGAAAATGTTCGAATACCCATTGTGAAGCTATGTGCATTCCTCAATGCAATATCTCAGAAGGTAATCAATCCAGCTAGTCTGTCAAGGTTACAGAAGGATGTGGTGCAATGTCTTGTTAGTTTTGAGTTGGTGTTCCCGCCATCTTTCTTCAATATTATGACGCATCTCCTGGTTCACCTTGTCGAAGAGATTGCCATCCTCGGTCCTGTATTTCTACACAATATGTTCCCCTTCAAGAGGTTTATGGGAGTCTTAAAGAAATATGTTCATAACCGTGCTAGGCCAGAAGGAAGCATCTCCAAGGGATATGGAACAGAGGAGGTCATTGAGTTCTGTGTTAACTTTATTCTTGACCTTAAGTCGATTGGTGTTCCTGAATCGCGGCATGAGGGGAGACTAAGTGGAAAAGGAACGCTAGGAAAGAAATCAATGATATGTAAGGACGGGATTTCTTTTACTCAAGCACACTACACAGTTCTACAAAGTTCCACCTTGGTGGCCCCGTATATCACTGAACACAAGAATATTGTACGCTCCCAACACCCGGGGCAGTCAGAAGACTGGATTACACATAAACATATGCAGACTTTCGGCGGTTGGCTGCGAACACATCTCATGAATAACAACGATGTTGGAGATCAGTTGTACTTGTTGGCCGGGTCACCATCTTCGACTGTATTGACTTTCCAAGGGTACGAGATAAATGGAAATACCTTCTACATGATCGCCCAAGATAAAAAAGAGCACCAACCAAAACAGTGGTGTCCGCATTGATGCAACAAACAACAATGGGGAAAGGACACATATTATGGTTACATAGAGGAGATATGGGAACTTGACTATGGACCTTCTTTTAAGATCCCTTTGTTTCGGTGCAAATGGGTCAAGCTGGATGGAGTAGGGGTAAAGGTAGACCAGCTGTACGGAACATTGACACAACCATCGCGTTAAATGCTGAAGATGCTCCATGGTTACGGTCGAAGCGATCATAAGCAAGGGACATACGCGAAGAAAGGTTCATGGCCTCCAAGTCATTTTAGAAAATATGTCACCATATGTGTTATTAATGTATTAAATCTTTGCCCGGGGCTGAGTCTCGCTAAACTTGCACTGGATCTCTGATGAAATAGCATGTTGTGATCCCAAAAAAGATTTTTACAAAAAAGCTTGAGCATTATATCATGTACCTGTAGTTCAAATCTGGCCGGCCTCCTGCCGATTCGGCAGGAATTTGTCTTTTTCATGAGGGATAGACGGAAAGGTTCCAGATACACCGGTTGGGAAATTATCCATCTTAGGTGGTCTAGTATTTTTGAAAAATATGTTGGTACCAATGTGAAACTTGAATTTGGTGGTTGCTTCACAAAACACCCGCTTTTCGGCACCTCAAAAATGGAAAATGGTTTTTTCATGCGACGAAAAGAAAAACTTCCTCCTGCAACATTGTAAGACATCCCAAGATGCACATGTATGCACAATATTTTTCCGAGGCGGAACTGCCGAAGATGTCCTAGGGCGTGTGCACCAACGACATCTTCGAGAAGCTCCGCCACGGGAGATTTCCCAACCCTTTCCCCATCAATGTTACGGGAGATGGTGGCTTTAACGGGCTTGCGGGGAAATTTTTCCGAGGCGGAGTTTCCGAATATGTCCTAGGGCGTGTGCACCAACGACATCTTCGAGAAACTCCGCCACGGTAGATTTCCCAACCCTTTCCCCAACAATGTTACGGGAGATGGAGGCTTTAACAGGCTTGCGGGGAAATTTTTCCGAGGCAGAGTTTCCGAAGATGTCCTAGGGCGTGGGCACCAACGACATCTTCGAGAAACTCTGCCATGGTAGATTTCTCAACCCTTTCTCCAACAATGTTACGGGAGATGGAGGCTTTAACGGGCTTGCGGGAAAAATTTTCCGAGGCGGAGTTTCCGAAGATGTCCTAGGACGTGTGCACCAACGACATCTTCGAGAAACTCCGCCACGGGAGATTTCCCAACCCTTTCCTCCGACCATGGGGATGAAGCTCCCTACCTTCTAGGTTGGCTTGTTGAGCTGCTTGCCATGGCGATTAACGACGCTCAGCTCCTTTTATAGGCACGGCGCCGCTTCTCCTTCGTCTTGTTCCTCCGACAGGGCGTCGTGCCTTATCTCATCGAGCAGTGCGTCCACCCACGCCTCCTTATCCTGCCGACAGCTTCAGTCTCGGTTGCACCCACCAGCCGGGACTAAAGGTTACACGCACGTCCTTATCCCACCGATAGTTTTGTTAGATGACACAAAAACCCACCTTTAGTCCCGGTTGCACCCACCAGTCGGGGCTAAAGGTTAGATGGCCAGCTCTGGCTTCCTCTTCTTCGAGAAACTCGCCGAGCAGTGCGTCCACCCACGCGTCCTTATCATGCCGACAACTTTAGTCCCGGTTGGTGCCCACCTTTAGTACCGGTTGCACCCACCAGCCGAAACTAATGGCAAAATGGTTAATACTTTGGAATAGTTAGAATAGTTATTTTACAAACCATAAAATGGTTTTAGATTAATTATAAATTTATTAGTTGTTCTAGTTATAGTTATAATTTTAGTACTTTATTAATTATAATTTATTAGTTATTTGTTAGTTATAGTTATAATTTTATTGGTTTTTAGGTATAGTTTTTATTATTTGTTATAATTATAATTTATAGTATTTTATTAGTTATAATTTAGAATTTAGAATTATTTATTAGTTATAGTTATAATTTATAGTATTTTATTATTACTTACAATGTATCGTTATAATTTTATTAGTTGTGTTGTTTTATTTAGTAGTTACAAATAGGGAAACATTGAAAGTTTAAAAAGGCGGGAAACATTGAAAGTTTAATTTTTTGGAAAATTAACCACAAACCGGTGCTAAAGGGTGCCCTTGGCGCCACCCAATCGTGGCAGCCAAAAACACCCTTTAGCACTGGTTCGTGGCTGGAACCGGTGCTAAAGGTAAGACCTTTAGTACCGGTTGGTGGCTGGAACCGGTGCTCATCGGTGCTAAAGGGTCTTTAGTACCGGTTCCACCAACCGGTACTAAAGGTCCATCCCCTTAAATACGCGCGCCCCCTCCTCCTCTTCCCAGATCACCACATCGCGAAACGCCTAAGGACCTGCGCGCGAGGAGCTCAACCACGCCGTCAGGCTGCCGGATTTTCGCGCCGCCATCGTCCGCCCGTGCCACCGTCCGCGCCGCCCGTTCTGCTCCGTCGATCCGCGCGCGCCGGCCCAGCCCGCACGCCGCCGCCTCCTTCTCCTCTGCCGCCGCCTCTCTCCTCCGGCCCCGTCCGCCTCCGCGTCGACGCCTCCTTCTCCGGCCCGGCCGCCGGCAAGGTGAGCTCTCCAACTTTTTTCATTATTTTTATTAATTTGTTAGTTTATTTTAATTAGTTTTATTAGTTTTAATTAGTTTATTAGTTTGTTAGTTGAATATATGTATATATATATTTATTAGTTGAATGTATATATATGATTTGTTTTATTAGTTTGTTAGTTTATTATTTTTTTAGCTGAATATAATGTATATATATTTTGAATATATGTTGAATGAATAATATATGTTGAATCTGAGATAAAAAAAATTGTTAGGTTTAATTTATTTGTTAGGTTTATATTATTAGTTAGTTTATTTTAGTTAGTTTAATTAGTTGTTAGTTTGTTTGTATAGTTTTTATTTAGTTTATTTTAGTTATAGTTTATTTGTTAGTTTATTATTTTAGTTAGTTTATTTGTTTGTTTATTTGTATAATTAGTTAGTTTATTAGTTAGTTTATTAGTTAGTATATTTGTTAGTTTATTTGTTAGTAATTTTAGTTAGTGTAATTTTATTAGTTTATTAGTTTATTAGTTTATTATGTATAGTTTTTATTTAGTTGTTACAGTTATATTTATAATTTTATTAGTATAGTTCCGATGCCGATACCACACCCGCGTCGAGTTGGACTGAGCGGTGGCACCGTTCTGGAGCAGATGACCGGCGATGTCCGGGACTGGGCTCCGCCGGGCTGGCACTGGGAGGTGTTACCTTCCAGGGTGCGCAGCTTGGTGAGGAATCCGGGTCCCGCCGTCGATCCGGATCTTCTTTGGTGGCGGTCGCGTGGGCCACGATCGGTGCGGAGGGAGCCGGCCCCCGAGGAGGTGGTACAGCAGCGTATCAGAGAGGAGGACGAGCACGTCCGCCGTTACATGCATTTGTTAAACACCATGTATAGGGGCGGATGGGCGGTTATGCAGGGATCTCATGCTAGCTATATTCCGGTTGCTGTTCCGTATCTTTGGGTGACCACCGCCCGCGGCTCAGCACCCCGCGGCTTAGCACCCGGTCGACGTTGAGAGGAGTACTCTTGTAGCGATGTATTAGGGTTAAATAAAAAATGAACCCGAGCTATACGTGTAACTCCAATCTTTGATCATGTTTTGAGCATTATCCTTAATTAATAGCTATATATATATATATGTAACTCCAATCTTGATCATGTTTTGAGCATTATTATACCCTATATAAAAGGAAAACAAGTTTGGCAACCCAGAGTGACTTGGGTACCTCTGTAGATAGCCAATTTATTACCATTCCGGTGCATCCACGTAACTCTTTTTCCAGTCAACAACATAACTTACATTTTTTTTCTTACATTTTTTTGTGAGAGTTGTTGATCAAGGTTACCGGTTACCTCCCGGTTGCCTTTCTCCCAGTCCACGTTCCTTGATAATCCCTTCCTATCTTTGTGAGATGAGACATTAGCTTTGTTTTTAACTTTTTTATTTCTTCCTCGGATTTTTGAAGCTCAAGGCGCCTGCTGTTGTATTTTTCTCAATGGAGGCGCTGGTGGCCATTAGGATGGAGATGCAGACTAACTACAGGGCGCTGGACAACTGGGACATCAGCTCTGGCGACTCCTCCACAGCTGGGAATCTCTTCATACTTATCAGTATGTGGATTGTGGTGTCTACACGCCATATTTGTTTTTCATATTCATGCACAATGCATCAGAATAGATATCTGATCATTCAATTATAATACTGACTGAATGTTCTATTGTCCTTTTTAAACAAACAAATATTATACTGCCAGCTTTGATCCATTTCCAACTATTTAACCTTTATAGATCTTAATTCCTTTTGGTCAAAACATGTTGTATAGTTGCTTGGTTCAGTTAGCCAGATAAGGACATCCAAAACCTGAACTCATTTGTATTCGCTTGGGAACATAAACTATTTATTTGCAGGAGTATGTTTAATGTTTGACAAGATTGTTGTTAATATTACAGTCCTACTATCCTAGCATATTGAAAAATATTCATATTATTGGGCAGGTAGTAGCAAGTTCTGTTTCTTCTTCTTTCAATGCAGCCTTTTTCAGATGCTTTCACTAAGGTAGAAAAAAAATAATGCTGAAAGAGATTCCGGCTATTGGGCAAGTAGCAGCAAGTTGAGAAGATAAAGGGATGGATGACGTGGATTCTTGGCTGGATGAGATGATTCAAGCGCCTCCATGTAATGGAGCGGAATATGTGATTAATAACTTATGGGAAGGACTGCCTATAGCTTTGAGAGTGAAAATTTAGGTTTGTCATGACTCACAAGCTAGAAAAATTAAAAAGTAGGAACTTCTGGCCCATGAGTCAAGTCAATTGAAATTTTGATTTTATGTTTGCATTGTTTCTTTGTTAGGTATTTTTTGAAAAGAACATTTACATTATTTATTCTACATCGCTTACTCAGATGAAATGTTTCCATGGGATTTTGATCGTTAGCTAGCTGAGCCAAAACGAGCTTTGATGAACTCCAGGGATGGAAAGTCATGAAGCGGTGGACTGGAGCCACGAGGTCATTCAACAGACTTCTGACAAGGGCGAATGTCCAGTTCTCTATGGTGCAAGGCCACATGTGTCACTGTGGACATCCCCTGTCAGATAGAAAGCAAAAGAATGTCAAAATATGGGAACCTTTTAGCATACAATTCAGTTTATAGTGTTTCGCTTAACCTTTGGTATGCAGTTTAAGCTGCTCGATCACTTCTCTACAGACAGCGCGGAAAATATCTTTGATATTTGGATGATATAGGAGTGACCATGGTATGCATGTTTGGTTTCAAGACATTGCAGTCCAAATAGGTAAATAATTCCCCTATTTTGGTTTTTGACAAGACAATTCTATTGCAATAGTTGAAAAATAATAGTTAAAAAATAAACGATCCAACTTTGAGTTTAGGATTAGTCTAAACATGAGACTTTACAAGGTGGTTCACCTTAGATGGTTGCCTACAGGTGAGCCATCTCTAACTACCAACATCCCTAGCTTCACTAAACCAACCAAATAAACTAAGATTATTTTGTTGTCATTTAAAATAAAGATTCCAAAGGTATGTTTGGAGTTCATTTTAGATCTTGCTGAAAAATTTGGTGTTCTGATTCTTGCTTCTTTGTACTTGCACTCTAATTGCTTTCTTACAGATCTTTATTTTACTGACAGAGAATGCATCACCATGGTAAAAATAATTGAGAATCTTTATGGGGTTTATGCATTCATAGAATGATCTCTTCCATATAGCAATACCTTATCAGGTTAGATTTCATATGTAGTATACATCAAAAACATTCTAAATGCCAATTAACTATAACTGTTCTTAACATTTGTCTTATCAATGTAGGTGAACATATACAGGGAATTAACATTACATTGCTGCTTGGGTTCAGATTGAAGAAGCCACGCATGATATTGTTTTGTAATGAGGAGATAGTTTCCATGCTGCCAAAAAAGCTATACTGGCACAGATGTTATACCAGTTGTGCTTCAGATCCAGATGCTGCCATTGTGACTGATGGATTTGACCAAGGTTTCTACGGACGGCTGCCGCAAATACCCAACCCTGGATGTATCTATACAAACTGATAGAGCTCCAAGTGGTGAACATTTCGTTTAAATGACGCGCTTAGTTCCTATCTATCATGTAATATTTGTAGACTTATGTTGTATGGTAGTGTAGTCTTCTCTTTTTGTTGGAGTCATATTCCCTTTCTATGGACTGTATTGTAAGTTGCTAAATGTATGTTCATTCGTAGTGTACCACTTTTTACTTCCTCCAAACTTCGCTGTTTATACTTTTGGGCCAATCCAGGAGAAGCAATTTTCTCTATATTTTGCATTTTTCTTTTATCTAGCTGGCCGTTTCCACTTTCCTAACTACTCAACCGTGTCCCTCTATAAATAGTAGACCAGCAAAATCTACCTATCTTCTAAATTTCATGTCTTCTAATTCATTTGTTCATCTTGATGCCACAACCTGTGAGATGGAAAATTAAGTCAATACAGAGCTCCATGGCAGTCCAGAGCTATTATATTACCATTAGATGAATCTAAGGATAACATTATTCGCCATCCAGTTTTATATATCCTACTAATTCGTATACATGGATTATATCAGTTCTACAGGCAACATTGCGAACTGACTTGAAGCAAATGTGAAAGAACGAGCGACTCTTAACGGTCTAACCGAATAGAATCAACTGCTGATTTGCAGCCATATCTATTCACTAGTAGAAAAAGGGGCAACAATACCGGTTCCAGAGGGCCTTTTGTACCGGTTAAGCAACCGGTACAAAAGGTTCGGTACAAAAGCCCCCCCCCCTTTGGTACCGGTTCCTTACGAACCGGTATTAAAGGGCCTTCACGTGGGCACCCAGGAGAGCGCAGGGCTAGGGAGCTTTGGTACCGGTTTGTAATACGAACCGGTACCAAAGGTTGTCTGCCGCGGCAGAAAAAATGCAGAAATCTCTGCCGCGGCAGAGAATTCAGGGTTTAGGGTTTTAGGAGGGGTTTAGGGGTATCGAACCGTTTCATATCGCGTCGATGCGCCTGCTACGCGTTTGGGTTTAGGTAGTACATGAATATAAAGGTGATGCATAGCAACTTGGTGCATATAATATAACACATGTAATTGCATAATATCGCAAATTAAGTAGTACATGCATGAAGATCGATCTTCATGCATATATAGTGGTACTCTCCGAGGCATATACTATCTATTACATGTAGCATAGTGGTACTCTCCGAGTCAAACTATATGTTACATGTACATCTTCATTCATAGTGGAACTCTCCGAATGGCGGTATGACGTCCCGAAGAAAAAATCCCGCCAATTCATCGCCAATTGCTTTGAAGCGTTCCTCGATTGAGATCATGTCCCACTTTCTTGCCAACTGTAAAAGAATGAGATACAAATAAATACATAAGCTATGTGTGTGTATATATATCAAATCACAAACAAACAATTATTACTGAAACTAAGCACAACTTATGGTAACAAAATAAATTTGTGAATATTGTTTTCGTACCTCTTTATTTCTTTCATTATTCGTTCTCTCGCTGACAATTCTGTGGATGTACTCGCAAACGTAGTATCCACATAGATTAGTCCCCTCTGGTTGTTGCGGGTATTTTTGTACAAGAATATAATTCAATGAAACAATAATCAAGTATGATAAAGGTGTGTGGACCTAGGTACTACTACTTACTTTGTTCGCACGCCATATCAGCTTCGGTTTCCATTCATGGAACCGATCTTCCTTGATGAATATTTCCCATACACTGCCCGACAAAAGAAAATGCATAAAAGAGTTATCAATTAGTTGATATCAGGAAATTAACGAAAAGACCGATAAGAATTAAAATTACTTTTTGAGCATAAAAAAAGCCGTCTTGTATAGTATAGCCTCTTTGCTTTGTGAGTCAAAGACTTCAACCTCTCCTTCGTACATTTTAATGGCGATAAGAATAAAGTGGAACCTGCGCACGTTTAAATATGCAGTGTCATATATATAAGTCATCAGTTAAAATTTGAACTTCTCGTGAGCAAAATAGAATGTGTTATAAGACAGTAACACTCACTTGAAGTTGTAAGGCCAAAGTATTATCCTTTTGTCATGTTGTCGCTTCAAAAACCTTAGAAAAGTCTCCGGTTTATCCCTGTTATAGATGGGATCCTCTATGGTTTTTTCATGCATTGTATCCGGGTCAATGAACCCAATGTGCTTGATTTCATCCCTTTTGCATTCGAGCATCTTCGATCTGCATAATATAGCGCACAAAAGATTATAATTTGCAGACAATGAACGAGCTGAGCTAAAGACTTCTCAACTTACATAAATAAATCACTTACAGACAATAGCAACTGATGATTGATTTGTCGAGGGCCCGGAGATTGTATAACTGAAAAAGTTCACCGAAGTCAACGCTCACAGAGTATTCTTGGAAGTAGTGCTCTTCCTTAACTCGCACCATGATAGACTCGATCCCTTTCTTTGTGGCATTACTATACCACGCATGCAAATTACGCATACTTGTTGGTAGCTTCCTGAGATTCTCGACCAAATCTTTCCCTTGAACAAATTTATATTCTACTTCAGCGAAGGGGTAATCGATGTATTGTCGAGAACTTTGAACGGCCTTCTCGTCAAACACCATGAGAGGGGGGACCGATTGAACGGGTTGTTCTCCGAGCTGGTGCACTTCTTGTTTCCCTTTTTTCGCTGTGACACCCGATTGATTGCGTTTTTTCGCCTCCACCATCTTGTCATACGACCTTTCAATAGAACGCCTATAGTCAGATGGCGGCGATGGTACAGGGTCATATAGATTCTCAACGGTACGCACAACTTTCACCGGATCTAGTGTCTTCTCAAAAGGTATCTCTGGCGCTTTCTTAGCAAAAAAGGATTTCAGCTGGGACTTACAGCTTTGCTCATTTTCCTCGATACTCATTTCCCAAGGTAACTTCTCAATAGGCGGCAGTGGTTTCTCCATTCTAGATCTCTTCCTAGGCGGAGTACCGTTCCGCTTAATGGACGCTGTCTTACGCGGAGGATCTCGAGATGGTGGACTCACGCTGGGGTCTCTCTCAGGTAGGTGTGGACTTTGCTGCTCCTGTGGACTGCTACCAGGAGGAGTCGATGGCCTTTGCTGCTCATGTGGACCGCTACCAAGAGGAGTCGGTGGCCTTTCCTGCTCATGTGGACTGCTACGAGGAGTCGGTGGCCTTTGCAAAAGGACGATGTATTTCTTCGGCCATAGGGTGAAACCGTGCTTGACATCGGCCATTGTCCTCTCATCGTCACCTCTAGGAAAATAAAGCTGCACTGTTTCAAAACCCGGAACAACTTCATCCACCCCGACACGAACACAGCCAGGTGGAATGGGCATATGATGGTGTGTTGCTCCATCTTCATTAGGGTAAACATAGCCGACCGCCACCTTAACAGACGCGGTCCTGAATAACATATGTAGCTCGCAATCTGTCTTCTCCGTGACATAATCCACGGGGTAGCTTCCTCCACATCCGTCAAGATGCGTGGAACCCACACTGCTTCTTCGCTGAGATGGGGCGGCATCGGCTTGAGGATCCTGTAGAAACATCGGCTGATCAGGTGCCCTCTGATTTTTCTCAAGCGCCTCCACCCTATTTAACAATTCCGTTAACCTGTCCGACTCCTTCTTCTTCTTTCGCGAACGGCTTCTATAAGTGTCAGCGCACTCCGGCCACGCTTCCTTCAGGGTCTGACCTGGGCAAGCTCGAACCCGTCCAACGTGTTCAGGATTCCCCAAAGCGAGTGTCAGCTCGTCATTCTCTCTATCGGGAATGTACTCTCCCTTTCTGACCTTTTCAATTGCATCTACAAGCTGCTTCGTGATTGCTTCAATTTTGTCCTTCCATTTCCCCTGCGCAACGATCTGCCCTGTCTTTGGGTCCAACCCTGCCCCATGCGCGAACAACCAGAACTTGGACCGGTCGGGCCAGTCCCATGTCTGTGGAGTGATTCCGTTTTCCATCAGTTCATTTTCAAACGTTGTCCACTTCGAAATGGCAGTCTTGTAGCCACCTGACCCCAAATGATGGAAAAGTTTCTTCTTTGAAGCATTTTTCGTATTTGTGACCGATCGGGACTTAGCAGTAGTCGATTGCTTATACCTCTTAAATGCGGGCCAGTGATCTTTTATCTTCACTAGATTATCATCGAATACTGGATCTTCATGCTTATATTTGTCCCATAAATTTTTCTTCCATGTCTGGAATTGTGTGGCCATCTTCTTGAGAGTCCATTCCTTGACTTTCTTCTTCTGGCCTTTCGTCATTTCTTCCGGTAGGCTGAAGCGTGTCAGTAGAGTGTCCCAAAGAAATTTTTTCAGCACGTCGTTGACATAACTAGCTTCAGTCCCCGCGTTCTTTGGCTTATGCCACTCTTGAATGCTGATCGGTACATGGTCCCTAACAAGAACTCCAGCTTGATTTGTAAATTTGCGGCAGTGATCTTTGGGATGCATCGGTTCACCATTATCCTTAAATGCGGTGAGGGCTAACCTACCATCGCCCTTTAGCAGTTGCGTCGGGCCTCGTTTTGTTTTAACAGACTTGCTCGATGATCCAGAAGGCTAAAAGAAAAATGATTCGTTAATAAGTGCAATACAAATAAATGAATGCATCTACTGATGAACATAGACTTGATACATAAATATACACCTCGCCGGATTTTGTTATGGACACTTCGTTGTCTCTTCTAATCTCTTCAGACTCAAGTCCCTCACCGACATCGTTCAAAAAATCCGTGAACTCATAGTCATGTCCATCGGATTCCGGCCCACGGGCACTCTCAAATATCAATTTCTGCACCGCTTCTTCTTGATCCTCATCTCGGACGAAGGTGCCGTCCTCCATAGCTCAATGTCACTACAAAATTAAGAAAGCAATTATTTCATTCATCATGTCATGATCATAACAGATTGCTAGATGGATAACAATTGAAATGAAGAAAGCAATAACCCTAACCCTAACACTCGGCGCTACGGACTCGGTCACGGCCACGGACTAGGCACCGCCACGGACTCGGCCACGGCCACGGACTCGGCGTTTTCCCTCCTCCTCTCTCTCTTCTCTCTATGTCGCGGAGGCACCGCCACGGACTCGGAGCTACGGACTCGGTCACGGCCACGGACTCGGCCACGGCCATGGACTCGGCGTTTCCCCTCCTCCTCTCGCTCTTCTCTCTTTTTCTCGACCCTAACCCTAACACTCGGCGCTCCTCCTCTCGCTCTTCTCTCTATGTCGCGGCGGCACCGCCACCGACTCGGCACCGCTACGGACTCGGCGCTCCTCCTCGATGTCGCGGCATCCTATTTCTCGACCCTAACTCTATGTCGCGGCGGCACCGCCACGGACTCGGCCACGCGGACGACGCATCCGCCAAACTGTCGGCCCGCGACTTATCAACCTCCCAAGTCCGTTTCTCAACCTTTTCGTGCTGGAGTAATGACGACGGACCTGTTCGACAGAGCGCGTGGAGCGGCGGGACGACAGCAGTGGAGCTCCTGGCGCCTAAGCAGGAAATAGCTCCTGCCTCGACAAGGAAAATAGCAGCCCACGGCCCATGGCCCATGGACCAGGCACACCCGAAGGCCGACAGCCCGAGATTATAACGCCCCTGCTCACTCCACTAAAAAAAAACCTTCTGCACATCCACTGCCTCCTCACCGCCGGCGTGTTGACCCTGCCCCTCCCCTGCTGCGCGCTGCTCCGGCGAGGAGAGTGAACCCTCCCCTAACTCGTCGCAGCTGGCGCACGACGAATTCCCCCTCCCCTCCCTCCCCACGGATGCCCTCAACACTGCCTCCTTGCCGCCGGCGCTTGGACCCTCCCGCTCCCTGCTGCACGATGCTCCGGCGATGACCACTCCCCTGCCTCCTCGCTGCTGCCGTGACGTCCTCCACCTCGCAGTCAATTCATCGAACAAGTGGCAGGCGGCGGACGCGGTTGAGGGCGCCCGAGGGCGCCGCAGCACACGCCACTGCCCGTAGTCATTTAGTCATAGTCGTGCCTAGCCCTATAAACGTCTCCAGTGTAGTCGTCGTAGTCGCCGATGTCGTCATCGCTGGCATCGGGGTCGTGGTAGTCGAACCTCAGCGGGTGAGCACGCGTGGGCTGGGACTGAGGGTAGCGCAGGCGGGGGCCACGGTAGGCCATGACGCTCTAGAGAGTCCGGCCACGCCACCACAGCCGACGGCCGGCCTCGTTGAAGTTCGAACGAGGCGGGCCGTCCTCCTCGTGCCTGGCAAGCGCACTCTCATGCCGATTGATGAAGAAGCTGTCCCAAGTCGGGCTGTAGTCAGGATGCCACTGGGGATTCCTCCGCTGCTCTGGCGTGAGCTCGAAGTAGTAGTGGTTCGTGATGGCCATCTGGCGCGCCACACCTAGAGGGACAGGAGGGACCGGTACGCCTCCGACGCTCAGCAACCAGCCGGTCGGGACGCGGTAGCCCGGCGGGCAGGGGTAGTTCGAGGCGCACAGTGCCTCCGCCTCCCGGGGGGTTAGAGATACGATGGAATCCATGGGAGAGAATGATGAGTCTAGATGTGATATGTAAATGGAGGCCAAGCGTACATATATATACTGAAAAAATGGCGGGAAGACGGAGGCAGGAAGACAGAGGCAGGAACCGGTGGAAAGCGCGGGAAGAAAATAGGCGGGAACGCAGTGGCGCGGGAAAATTTCATCCCGGGTGGGGGCTCAAACCGGGACAAAAGATGGGGGGGTCTTATCTGAGGGAGGCTTATCTGGGAGGGCCTTATCTGGGGGCTGGCTAACCTTTAGTACCGGTTGGTGTGTGCAACCGGGACTAAAGGTGGTTTTTCTGTCATCTACAAAACTGTCGGTGGGATAAGGACGCGTGGGTAACCTTTAGTACCGGCTGGTGGGTGAAACCGGGACTAAAGCTGTCGGCAGGATAAGGACGCGTGGGTGGACGCACTGCTCGATGAGATAAAGCATGTAGCGCACGACGCCCTGTCGGAGGAACAAGACAAAGCAGAAGCGGCGCCGTGCCTATAAAAGGAACACCGATACGCCTTGGCAAGCAGATCAACAAGAAGGTAGGGAGAGTTTCATCCCCATGGATTGAGGGAAGGGTTGGGAAATCTCCCGTGGTGGAACTTCTCGAAGATGCCCTTGGTGCACACGCCCTATGGCATCTTCGGAAGTTCCGCCTCGGAAAATATTTTCCTGCTAGCCCGTGAATGACTCCATCTCCTCTAACAGTGTTGGGGAAAGGGTTGGGAAATCTCCCGTGGCGGAACTTCTCGAATATGCCCCTGGTGCACACGCCCTATGGCATATTCGGAAGTTCCGCCTCGGAAATATTTTCCTGCTAGCCCGTGAAAGACTCTATCTCCTCTAACAGTGTTGGGGAAAGGGTTGGGAAGTCTCCCGTGGCGGAACTTCTCGAAGATGCCCTTGGTGCACACGCCCTATGGCATCTTCGGAAGTTCCGCCTCGGAAAAATTTCCCTGCAAGCCCGTGAAAGCTACTTAACTAGTAAAACAAGCCAACCATCTCCATTGTTAATATCTTACTTACAGTAACATCATTACACAAAAGTGATTTCCATATTGAGATACACAAGTTATAATCCCTATCCAGTCTTCTGAGTTTTCTTCGTATGTTTCCCTTTCTTCTGATTGCGACGCAACCATGGACAATCTTCATTATTTAACATGATGCTTGGGTCAGTTTTTACCTTGAAGGGTGGAATATCATCAAACTTATTATAATCTTCTGACATGTCTGTCTTGTCCTCTACTCCCACGATGTTTCTTTTTCCTGAAAGAACTATGTGGCGCTTTGGCTCATCGTATGATGTGTCCTCTTGCCTTTCTTTTCTTTTTTTCCGGTTTGGTAGACATGGCCTTCACATAAAAAACCTGAGCCACTTCACCGGCTAGGACGAATGGTTCGAGTGTCGTACCCTAGATTCTTGAGATCCATTGTAGTCATTCCGTCATTGCGGGTCTACCTGTACCCCGTCCTTCAGGTTGAACCATTTGCACTGGAACAAAGGGACCTTGAAATTAGGTCCATAGTCAAGTTCCCATATCTCCTCTATGTACCCATAATATGTGACCTTCTTCCCATTGCCCTCTGCTGCATCAAAGCGGACACCACTGTTTTGGTTGGTGCTCTTTTTATCTTGGGCGAACGTGTAAAATGTATTCCCATTTATCTCGTACCCTTGAAAAGTCGATATAGTCGAAGATGGTTGCTTGGCCAACAAGTATAGTTGTTCTTCATCAGTGACATTCATGAGACGTGTTTGCAACCAACCGCCGAAAGTCTTCATGTGTTCTCCATCAATCCAATCTTCACGTTGCTCCGGGTATTCAGAGCGTAAGATATCCTTGTGTTCCACTATGTACGGAGCCACCAAGATGGAATTATGTAGAACTGTGTAGTGTGCTTGAATGAAAGAATATCCGTCCATACACGTTGTTGCTTTCTTTCCTAGCGTGCCTTTTCCACGCAGTCTCCCATCATAGCGTGATTTAGGAACACCGATCAGCTTAAGGTCAGGAATAAAGTCAACACAAAACTCAATGACCTCCTCTGTTCCATAGCCCTTGGAGATGCTTCCTTCGGCCTAGCACGGTTATGAACGTACTTCTTTAAGACTCCCATGAATCTCTCAAAGGGGAACATGTTGTGTAGAAATACGGGACCGAGAACGCCAATCTCTTCGACCGGGTGAACTAGGAGATGTGTCATAATATTGAAGAAGGATGGTGGGAACACCAACTCGAAGCTGACTAGACATTGCACCACATCCTTCCGTAAATTTTGTAGAGTTAGTGGATTGATCACCTTCGAGAAATTGCATTGAGGAACGCACATAGCTTCACAATGGGTACTCGAACATTTTCCGGCAGAAGCCCCTCAATGCAACCGGAAGTAATTGTGTCATAATCACGTGGCGAGTCATGAGACTTTAGGTTTTGAAACTTTTTCTCGACATGTTTATTATTCCCTTTATATTTGACGAGAAGCCGAGATGGGACCTTGATGCTACTCGGGACTTCAAAAAGATCTCCTTCTCTTCTTTGGTAAGAGCGTAGCTGGCGGGACCTTGATACTTCTCTGGATTCGGGTTGTTTCCTTCGTGGATACTTTGCTGGTCCTGCCGTGCATCCGGTGTATCTTTTGTCTTCCCATACACGCCCAAGAAGTTTAGCAGGTTCACGCAAAGATTTTTCGTCACGTGCATCACGTCGATTGCAGAGTGAACCTCTAGGAATTTCCAGTAGGGTAGCTCCCAAAATATAGACTTCTTCTTCCACATGGGTACGTGTCCGTCAACATCATGCGGAACAGATTGTCCGCCATGACCCTTTCCAAAGATCACTTTTAAATCCTTGACAATATCATATATAACATCCCCAGTAGGGCGGGTAGGCTTCGTTCGGTTATCTGCCTCACCTCTGAAATGCTTTCCTCTCTTTCTTACGTGATGTTGTTTTGGAAGAAATCGACGATGCCCCAGGTACACATTCTTGTTTCCCAAATATATACTTGTCGGTCTCACCTAAACGAGTGTGTGCATGCATTGTATCCCTTGTTTGACTGCCCTGAAATGTTACTAAGAGCAGGCCAATCATTGATGGTTACAAACAACAACGCTCGTAGGTTAAATTCCTTTTGTTCGTGCTCATCCCACACAGGTACACCTTCTTCACGCCACAACTGTAAAAGTTCTTCAACCAATGGCCTCAGGTACACATCAATGTCGTTGCCGGGTTGCCTCGGGCCTTGGATGAGCACTGGCATCATAATGAACTTCCGCTTCATGCACAACCAAGGAGGAAGGTTATAGATACATAGAGTCACTGGCCAGGTGCTATGACTGGAGCTATGCTCCCTGAAAGGATTAAAGCCATCTGTACTTAGACCAAATCTTAAGTTCCTTGCGTCATCTGAAAATGACTTGAACTCTCTGTCAATTTTTCTCCACTGCAACCCGTCAGCGGGGTGTCTCGAGCATCACATCTTTCTTACGGTCCTCTTTGTGCCATCGCAACAACTTGGCATGCTCTTTGTTTTGGAACAAACGTTTCAACCGTGGTATTATAGGAGCATACCACATCACCTTCGCAGAACCCTCTTCCGGGGGTGGACTCGCCCTCAACATCGCCGAGGTCATCTCGCCTCGATCTTATACCTCAATGCACTACATACCGGGCATGCATTCAAATTCTCGTACTCCTTGCGGTAGAGGATGCGGTCATTGATGCATGCATGTATCTTCCGCACCTCTAATCCTAGAGGGCAGACAACCTTCTTTGCTTCGTACGTACTAGAGGGCAATACGTTCTCCCCTGGAAGCATCTTCTTTATTATTTTTAGCAACTTTTCAAATCCCTTGTCAGAAGTACCATTTTCTGCCTTCCATTGCAGCAATTCCAGCGTGGTACCCAGTTTTTTCTGGCCATCTTCGCAATTTGGGTACAACAGTTTGTTGTGATCCTCTAACATTTTCTCCAACTTCAACCTCTCCTTTCCACTTCTGCAGTTTATCTTCGCATCAAGAATGGCCCGACCCAAATCATCATCGGGGTCATAAAAAATCGGCTCATCAAAAATGGGCTCTTCTTCAGCTTCGTCTTCCCCCATTCTACTATCACCGTCTTCAGTGAACATAGGATAGTTGTCAGTATCCTCTTCTTCTTCGTTGTCTTCCAATATAACCCCTCTTTCTCCGTGCTTGGTCCAACAATTATAGCTGGGCATGAAACCGTTCTCCGAGCAGGTGGACGTGAAGGGTCTTTGAGGTAGAGTAATCCTTCATATTCTTACGGGAACTACGTGGACAATAGATTAAACCATTCGACCGCTGTTTGCCTCAGCCACGTTGAGAAAATAATGCATGCCATTAATGAAGTCGGGATGGCACCGGTCACCGTACATCCATTGTCGACTCATCTGCATTATATATGTATATCAAAAATCATTAATTACACAACATCATGGATATATGAGTGACCAACTTAATTAATATTTAAGTTCATCACACAAAACTAAGTTTTTTTATAAAAAAGAAGAGGCTCACCGAGGTGGTACGGTGCCGGCTAGGGGACGACGCTGGCGATCGACGGCGGTGAGGACGGGGATGATACTAAAACCTACAAAACATACTATAATTTCAGCTCAAATTGCATATAAAAAAATAAAATCCCTAACTTAGGCATTTCATCGAACACCTTGCTAGCACTAGAAAAATAATACGAGTTAAACTAGCAACGAAATGAGCTAAATTAGGAACGCCGGAAGAAAGGATGATATTGCTAACCCTTGGATAGATGCAGGTCGTTAATCTTGTTAAAGTGGTGGAGAAAAAATAAAAATTTGTTGAAGTGTGAGAGGTGCAAATTTTTTAGAAATGTGAGAGAGAGAGGAAAAAATGAGAAAGGATCGGGTTGGGGGGGCAGGTATTATATAGAGGCACCCTTTAGTACCGGTTCTTTAGATGAACCGGTACCAAAGGTCCAGCCCTGGCCCCACCCCGCGCCTTAATTTCGGCCGAAGACCTTTCGTACCGGTTCCTAACACGAACCGGTACGAAAGCTCCTCGCCCGCCTGAGCCCCCAAACCGGTACAAATGACCCCTTTAGTACCGATTCGTAAGGGAACCGGTACTAAAGACTTAGATGGTTGCCCCATTTTCTACTAGTGATTCTAGCACATGGAAATCAGTTCAGATTTGCAACACGGTGAGTGGAACAAAGTGTTGGAGATATGCCCAAGAGGCAATAATAAAGTGGTTATTATAATATCTTTGTGTTTATGATAAATGTTTGCATACCATGCTATAATTGTATTAACCGAAACATTGATACATGTGTGTTATGTAAACAACAAGGAGTCCCTAGTAAGCCTCTTGTATAACTAGCTTGTTGATTAATGGATGATCATGGTTTCGTGATCATGAACATTGGATGTTATTAATAACAAGGTTATGTCATTAGTTGAATGATATAATGGACACACACCCAAATGAGCGTAGCATAAGATCAAGTCATTAAGTTCAATTTGCTATAAGCTTTCGACACATAGTTGCCTAAGTCCTTCGACCATGAGATCATGTAAATCACTTACACCGGAAGGGTACTTTGATTACATCAAACACCATTGCGTAATTGGGTGGTTATAAAGATGGGATTAAGTATTTGGAAAGTGTGAGTTGAGGCATATGGATCAATAGTGGGATTTGTCCATCCTGATGACGGATAGATATACTCTGGGCCCTCTCGGTGGAATGTCTTCTGATTAGCTTGCAAGCATGTGATTGGATCACAAGAGATGACATACCACGATACGAGATAAAGAGTACTTGTCGGTAACGAGGTTGAACAAGGTATGGAGATACCGATGATCGAACCTCGGACAAGTAAAATATCGCGTGACAAAGGGAATCGGCATCGTATGTAAATGGTTCAATCGATCACTAAGTCATCGTTGAATATGTGGGAGCCATTATGGATCTCCAGATCCCGCTATTGGTTATTGCTCGGAGAGGAGTCTCGACCATGTCTGCATAGTTCGCGAACCGTAGGGTGACGCGCTTAAGGTTCAATGTCGCATAAGTAGATTTGAATATGGTATGGAGATGAAGTTTGTTCGGAGTCTCGGATGGGATCCAGGACGTCACGAGGAGGTCCGGAATAGTCCGGAGAATAAGATTCATATAAGGGAAGTTGATTTCTAGGTTTCGGAAAAGTTCGGGATTTTTCCGGTGGATGACCGGGAAGGTTCTAGAAAGTTCCAGGGGTCCCACCAGTGGGCCCACGACCCTAGGAGGCCTAGCATGGGCCGAGGGGGTGCTCCCTAGCCTAATGGGCCAGGGGCACATGCCCCTCAAGGCCCAGCCGGCCAAACCCCTATGGTTTCCCCAAAACCCTAGGGGGATCAACTTGGGGGGGAAGAAATCCCTCTCCCCCCACTTGGCCGCCGCCCCCCCTAACCCTAGATGGGAAAGGGGGCCACCCCACCGACCTGGCCCCCTATATAAAGAGGGGAGGGGGTGGCCGGCCACCACCCCATCCATTGTCCCCTCCTCTGGCCGCCTCTCTCCTCCACCATACGCTACTCCGGCTTAGGCGAAGCCCTGCAGCTTTTCTTCCTCCACCACCACCACCACACCGTCGTGCTGCTGGAACTTGGAGGAGATCTACCACACCTCCGCTGCCCGCTGGAACGGGGAGAGGAAGGGCTTCATCGACACCGTACGTGCGACCGAGTACGGAAGTGCTGCCGGATTGCAGCACCGGGACGATCGTCTACACCAACAACAAGATTAATCTCGTAGGCTTTGGAATCTTCAAGGGTTAGTCTCATATCCATCTCGTTGCTCCGATCTTGTAGATTAGATCTTGGCTTTTCCATAGATTAGATCTTGGATTTATTCATCTTTGCGGTAGGAAAATTTTTGTTTTCTATGCAACGAACCCATCAGTGGTATCAGAGCCGTGTCTATGCATAGATCTGTTGCACGAGTAGAACACAATGGTTTTGTGGGCGTTGATGCTTTTGTTGTTTTTAGTTAGTGTACTTTGCATCTTGCGGGATGGTGGGATGAAGCGGCCCGGGCTAACTTTACATGACCGCGTCTCATGAGACTTGCTCCACGCTTGACATGCAACTTGTATTGCATAAGTGGCTTTGCGGGTGTCTCGTCTCTCCCACCATAGTGAAGATTCAATCTACTCTTTCTATTGACAACACTAGTATCACCGTTGTGGTTCATGTTCGTAGGTAGATTGGATCTCACTCGAAAACCCTAAACCACGTAAAATATGCAAACCAAATTAGAGGCGTCTAACTTGTTTTTGCAGGGTTTGGTGATGTGATATGGCCATGTGATGATGATTATATTTGATGCATGAGATGTTCATTATTGTATTATGGCAACCGCAGGAGCCTAATGGTTGTCTTTAATTTTTGTTAAAGACCTGCGTGTCTATTCATCATGTAATAGCTTTATTTCAAGTAGTTGTTATAGTAGCTATAAGTGATGGACAACCATGAAGCGGCGCCATCGACCTTGACGCCATGCTTGGTGATGATGGAGATCATGTCCGTGCTTTGGAGATGGAGATCAAAAGCACAAGAAGAAAGGCCATATCATATCACACATTATGAATTGCATGTGATGTTAATCCTTTATGCATCTTATTTTGCTTAGATCGCGACGGTAGCATTATAAGATGATCCCTCTCACTAAATATCAAGATAATAAAGTGCTCATCCTTAGTATGCACCGTTGCTAAGACTTGTCGTTTCGAAGCATCACGTGATGATCGGATGTGATAGATTCTACATGTGTATACAACGGGTGCAAGCCAGATTTGCACACGCGGATACTAAGGTTGCCTTGACGAGCCTAGCATGTACAGACATGGTCTCGGAACACGGGATACCGAAAGGTAGAGAATGAGTCATATGAATGACATGATGAACACTTTGAGTGTTCGCCTTTGAAGCTACATCTTTTCTCGTGAAGATCGGATTTGGTGTAGTGGATTTGGTTCGTGTGATCACTAAGACAATGCGAGGGATGTTGTTTTGAGTGGGAGTTCACCTAGTTAATTTAAGAATTAAAATGAACTCAATTTATCATAAACATAGTCTAAACTCTTTGCAAATATGTTGTAGATCATGGCAGCCCCCACCATAAATTTTAACCAGTTCCTAGAGAAAGAAAAGCTTAAGAGCAATGGTAGCAACTTCACTGACTGGTTCCGTCATGTGAGGATTTTCCTCACTGGTGGAAACCTGCAATATGTGCTCGATGCACCGCTAGGTGCCCCACCTGCAGAAACTGAATCCGATGAAGTAAAGAATGTTTACGAGACTCGGAAAACTCGGTACTCCCAAGTTCAGTGTGCCATCCTGTGCAGCCTAGAGGCGGAGCTCCAAAAGCGTTTTGAGCACCACGACCCTTGTGAGCTAGTCCGTGAGCTCAAAGCTATCTTTGAAACTCATGCGGCCGTGGAAAGCTATGAGGCCTCGAAACATTTCTTTGGCTGCATGATGGAAGAGGGCAGCTCCGTTAGCGAGCACGTGCTCAAGATGTCTGGGCATGCGAAGAAGCTTAGTGACTTGGGAATTGTGATTCCTAACCAGCTGGGTATTCATCGTGTCCTCCAATCACTGCCACCTAGTTACAAGAACTTCGTGATGAACTACAATATGCAGAACATGAATAAAGAGTTACCTGAACTCTTCTCCATGCTGAAATCTGCTGAGGTGGAGATACAGAAAGAGCACCAAGTGTTGATGGTCAACAAGACCACCAGTTTCAAGAAGCAGGGCAAGCCTAACAACAAGGGCAACTTCAAGAAGGGCGGCAAGAAAGCTGCTGCGCCTCCTAAGAAGCCCAAGGCTGGCCCTAAACCTGATACTGTGTGCTATTACTGCAAGGAGGAAGGGCACTGGAAGCGTAATTGCCCCAAGTACTTGGCTGATCTGAAGAGCGGCCTTGTCAAGAAGAAAGGTATATTTGATATACATGTTATTGATGTCTATCTTACTGGTAGTCGTAGTAGTGCCTGGGTATTTGATACTGGTTCGGTTGCTCACATTTGTAACTCGAAACAGGAACTGCTGAATAAACGAAGACTAGCAAGGGACGAGGTGACGATGCGCGTTGGAAATGGATCCAAGGTCGATGTGATCGCCGTCGGCACGCTCCCTATACATCTACCTTCGGGATTAGTTTTAAACCTTAATAATTGTTATTTGGTGCCTGCGTTGAGCATGAACATTATATCTGGATCTTGTTTAATGCAAGACGGTTATTCGTTTAAATCAGAGAATAATGGTTGTTCTATTTATATGAATAATATCTTTTATGGTCATGCGCCGGAGATGAATGGTTTATTCTTGTTAAATCTCGATAGTAGTGATACACATGTTCATAACATTGACGCTAAGAGAATTAAATTGAATGATAATTCTACTTATATGTGGCATCGTCGTCTTGGTCATATTGGAGTGAAGCGCATGAAGAAACTCCATTCCGATGGACTTCTTGAGTCACTTGACTTTGAGTCACTTGATAGATGCGAAGCATGTCTAATGGGAAAATGACTAAGACTCCATTTTCTGGTACAATGGAGCGAGCTACAGACTTGTTGGAAATCATACATACCGATGTTTGCGGACCAATGAGTGTGGCATCGCGCGGTGGTTATCGTTATGTTCTAACCTTCACGGATGATCTGAGTAGATATGGGTATATTTACTTTATGAAACATAAGTCTGAAACTTTCGAGAAGTTTAAGGAATTCCAAAGTGAAGTAGAAAATCAACGTAACAAGAAGATTAAGTTTCTCGTTCGATCGTGGAGGCGAATATCTGAGTTATGAGTTTGGCATGCATTTAAAGAAATGCGGAATACTTTCACAGCTTGACACCGCCGGGAACACCACAGCGCAATGGTGTGTCCGAACGTCGTAATCGAACTCTCTTAGATATGGTTCGTTCTATGATGTCTCTTACCGATTTGCCATTATCGTTTTGGGGTTATGCATTAGAGACAGCCGCATTCACTTTAAATAGGGCACCATCTAAATCCGTTGAAACGACACCGTATGAATTATGGTTTGGAAAGAAACCTAAGCTGTCGTTCCTCAAAGTTTGGGGTTGCGAAGCTTATGTAAAGAAGTTACAACCTGACAAGCTAGAACCCAAAGCGGAGAAATGCGTCTTCATAGGATACCCTAAAGAAACAATTGGGTACACTTTCTATCACAGATCCGAAGGCAAAATCTTTGTTGCCAAGAACGGATCCTTTCTTGAGAAGGAGTTTCTCACTAAAGAAGTGACTGGAAGGAAAGTAGAACTCGACGAGGTTATTGAACCTTCTCTCATAGATCAGAGTAGCGCAGTGCCGGAAGATGTTTCTGTGCAGCCTGCACCGATAGGAGAGGAAGCAAATGATGATAATCATGAAACTTCAAACGAGGATGCTACTGAACCTCGCAGATCGACGAGGGAACGTACCACTCCTGATTGGTATGATCCC
Source organism: Lolium rigidum (assembly GCF_022539505.1). Taxonomy (NCBI): domain Eukaryota; kingdom Viridiplantae; phylum Streptophyta; class Magnoliopsida; order Poales; family Poaceae; genus Lolium; species Lolium rigidum. Next base: position 39,022,238 of record NC_061511.1, on the reverse strand, counting down.
TGTCTAAATGTCATGATTGTGGACAACAATGATGAAGACCCTGCGACGTATGAGGAAGCAATGATGAGCCCAGATTCCAACAAATGGCAAGAAGCCATGAAATCTGAAATGGGATCCATGTATGATAACCAAGTATGGACTTTGGTAGACTTACCTGATAGCCGCAAGGCTGTCGAGAATAAATGGATCTTCAAGAGAAAAACAGATGCTGATGGTAATATTACTGTCTATAAAGCTCGACTTGTCGCGAAGGGGTTCCGACAAATTCAAGGAGTTGACTACGATGAGACTTTCTCACCTGTAGCGAAGCTAAAGTCTGTGAGGATTTTGTTAGCAATAGCTGCATTTTTCGATTATGAGATTTGCGTGATGGATGTCAAAACGGCGTTCCTTAATGGTGACATTGAGGAAGAGTTGTATATGGTACAACCCAAAGGTTTTGTCGATCCTAAAAATGCTGACAAGGTATGCAAACTTCAGCGTTCTATTTATGGACTGAAGCAAGCATCCCGGAGTTGGAACCGACGCTTTGATAAGGTGATCAAAGACTTCGGGTTTATACGGACTCATGGTGAGGCCTGTATTTACAAGAAAGTGAGTGGGAGCTCTGTAGCGTTCCTGATATTATATGTAGATGACATATTATTGATTGGGAATGATATAGAACTATTGAGCAGCGTTAAAGGTTATTTGAATAAGTCTTTTTCAATGAAAGACCTTGGTGAAGCAAGCGTACATTTTAGGCATCAAGATTTATAGAGATAGATCAAGACGCCTAATAGGGTTTTCACAGAGTACATACCCGGACAAGATTCTAAAGAAGTTTAGAATGGATGAAAGCAAGAAAGGGTTCTTGCCTATGTTGCCAGGTAAGGTCTTGAGTAAAACTCAAGGTCCGGCTACGGCGGAAGAAAGAGAGAGGATGAACAAGATCCCCTATGCCTCGAGCAGTAGGCTCTATCATGTATGCCATGCTGTGTACTAGACCGGATATCGCACATGCTGTTAGTTTGACCAGCAGATATCAAAGTGATCCAGGAATGGAACACTGGATAGCGGTCAAGAATATCCTGAAGTACTTGAAAAGGACGAAGGATATGTTTCTTTGTTATGGCGGTGACCAAGAGCTCGTTGTAACCAGTTACACCGATGCAAGTTGGAACACTGATCCTGATGACTCTAAGTCTCAATCTGGGTACGTGTTTATATTGAATGGTGCTGCAGTAAGCTGGATGAGTTCCAAGCAGTGCACGGTGGCGAAGTCTTCAACTGAATCTGAATACATAGCGGCTTCGGAGGCTTCATCGAAAGCGGTATGGATGAAGAGGTTCATTGTTGAGCTTGGTGTGGTTCCTAGTGCATTGGACCCATTAGTCATCTATTGTGACAACATGGGTGTCATCGCCAATGCACAAGAACCAAGGTCGCACAAGAAGCTGAAGCATATCAAGCTGCGTTTTCATTCGATTCGCGAGTACATCAAAGATGGTGAAGTAAAGATTTGCAAAGTACACACAGATCTGAATGTGGCAGATCCGTTGACTAAAACTCTCCCTAGGGCAAAGCATGACCAACACCAGAATGCCATGGGTGTTAGGTACCTTACAATGTAATCTAGATTATTGACTCTAGTGCAAGTGGGAGACTGCTGGAGATATGCCCAAGAGGCAATAATAAAGTGGTTATTATAATATCTTTGTGTTTATGATAAATGTTTGCATACCATGCTATAATTGTATTAACCGAAACATTGATACATGTGTGTTATGTAAACAACAAGGAGTCCCTAGTAAGCCTCTTGTATAACTAGCTTGTTGATTAATGGATGATCATGGTTTCGTGATCATGAACATTGGATGTTATTAATAACAAGGTTATGTCATTAGTTGAATGATATAATGGACACACACCCAAATGAGCGTAGCATAAGATCAAGTCATTAAGTTCAATTTGCTATAAGCTTTCGACACATAGTTGCCTAAGTCCTTCGACCATGAGATCATGTAAATCACATACACCGGAAGGGTACTTTGATTACATCAAACGCCATTGCGTAATTGGGTGGTTATAAAGATGGGATTAAGTATTTGGAAAGTGTGAGTTGAGGCATATGGATCAATAGTGGGATTTGTCCATCCTGATGACGGATAGATATACTCTGGGCCCTCTCGGTGGAATGTCTTCTGATTAGCTTGCAAGCATGTGATTGGATCACAAGAGATGACATACCACAGTACGAGTAAAGAGTACTTGTCGGTAACGAGGTTGAACAAGGTATGGAGATACCGATGATCGAACCTCGGACAAGTAAAATATCGCGTGACAAAGGGAATCGGCATCGTATGTAAATGGTTCAATCGATCACTAAGTCATCGTTGAATATGTGGGAGCCATTATGGATCTCCAGATCCCGCTATTGGTTATTGCTCGGAGAGGAGTCTCGACCATGTCTGCATAGTTCGCGAACCGTAGGGTGACGCGCTTAAGGTTCAATGTCGCATAAGTAGATTTGAATATGGTATGGAGACGAAGTTTGTTTGGAGTCTCGGATGGGATCCAGGACGTCACGAGGAGGTCCGGAATAGTCCGGAGAATAAGATTCATATAAGGGAAGTTGATTTCTAGTTTTCGGAAAAGTTCGGGATTTTTCCGGTGGATGACCGGGAAGGTTCTAGAAGGTTCCGAGGGTCCCACCAGTGGGCCCACGACCCTAGGAGGCCTAGCATGGGCCGAGGGGGTGCTCCCTAGCCTAATGGGCCAGGGGCACATGCCCCTCAAGGCCCAGCCGGCCAAACCCCTAGGGTTTCCCCAAAACCCTAGGGGGGATCAACTTGGGGGGAAGAAATCCCTCTTCCCCCCACTTGGCCGCCGCCCCCTAACCCTAGATGGGAAAGGGGGCCACCCCACCGACCTGGCCCCCTATATAAAGAGGGGAGGGGGTGGCCGGCCACCACCCCATCCATTGTCCCCTCCTCTGGCCGCCTCTCTCCTCCACCATACGCTGCTCCGGCTTAGGCGAAGCCCTGCAGCTTTTCTTCCTCCATCACCACCACCACGCCGTCGTGCTGCTGGAACTTGGAGGAGATCTACCACACCTCCGCTGCCCGCTGGAATGGGGAGAGGAAGGGCTTCATCGACACCGTACGTGCGACCGAGTACGGAAGTGCTGCCGGATTGCAGCACCGGGACGATCGTCTACACCAACAACGAGATTAATCTCGTAGGCTTTGGAATCTTCAAGGGTTAGTGTCATATCCATCTCGTTGCTCCGATCTTGTAGATTAGATCTTGGCTTTTCCATAGATTAGATCTTGGATTTATTCGTCTTTGCGATAGGAAATTTTTTGTTTTCTATGTAACGAACCCATCACAAAGAGCAAAGTGCTGATTTGCATAGTAGCTTCAGTATAGTCATATCTATTGCAGCCCATAACCAGCATTTCGGATTAATCACATAGTCGAGTAGAACAACATTTCAAAAAAATTATCCCATGAATTCATTAGTAATTATGCTAACTATTCTCCATTCAACTGTGCAAAGATATAGGTTTACCTACGGTGATAACAGTCCACTAGCCGCACCGTCTTGCAAGAGCCAAACACCACTGCTTCACCGTCAGTGTTGTGCCACGACCCGGCCGACTGCGGTCTTCACCGGAAACACTAGGCAGCGCATCAAGGGCCTCAGTTGCCATGCCATGCACGGGATTTTGTGTCGTCTACCAACAATAGCACAATCGATGAACCAGTACTCACGCTCTCTTCGGATTAAGACATGTCAGTAGTGTAGCTTAGTACCACAGGTCAGCTTATTTCCTCCATGCTGAAGATCCATGCACCATCTAATACAATAGAAGTATCTATCAGCGACGCAACCAATGTGCAATCGGCAATGTAAAATTTAGCCTAGAAAAACTGATGGAACTGCCAACTAATATTGGCACTCTAAATATGAAGCAGTTTTCTGAGCATTACTAATTGTATTATCCCGTTCATTTTTTTTCGAAATGGGGGAATATCGCCCCAGCTTCTGCATCCAAGGGATGCACACGGCTTTTTTTATTAGATTATTCACAATACCTTACAGGAGAAATACAAAAGATCAAACTCGAAGCCACCTCGCTAAACCTACAGAGGGATGAAGGGGGTGACAATTCACCAACACACATCAACCAAAAACCATATGCCTTCCCAGGCCGCCCAATAGCAGATAAGAAGCACATCCAGTCAAGCAGACTCTCAGCATACGCCAACGCACACGCCATAGAAGTTGCTACCGCCGTCTTCCTCGACTCATCTTCAAGCGAGATCATCGCATTGGCCATGTCAGGCCTGCCATCGATGCCACCACGGCGCCAGACGACACCACCATCCTGCGCGAGTCCATCACACTGCATCCGTCCCGAGACACCACTGCACCATGCTGCGGCGACACGACGACGCCGACACAGCAAAAGCACACCACTCCACCTCAGCACCACCGCCATCCGTTGTCTACTCCAAAAACGATACCCCCAACAGGGAGAACGGCATTGCGCGCCGCCATCGTCCGATCCGGGAGACCCGGGTCTAGGGTTTCCCCTGGAGCAGCCCAGGCGAAGAACGCAGACTGCAGAGACAATGCCTTCATCAAGGTAACGACGAAACACGCCGCCATCATCCGCCATGACCAAAGTCCGGGCCGGCTTTCACCGGCAGCTGCGCCTCGCCATCGGGAGCTAGGCGACGGATCGCGAGATCCGCCACGGCTAGCCACACAACTAGCCGATCTCCTCCGGCGAGAGAGAAGATCACCACCGCGGTGCCACGGTCAGCGGCACCAGACGCCCGCCACCTGCCACCAGGTCGACGCCGTCCCCGCCATCCAGGGCCGCCGCCCTTGGTGCCGTGGTCCCAGACCTTGACGATGGGCAGTACGAGATCCGTCCCCATCACCGCCTGCCCGGCGATGCCGAGGCGAGGACGGAAGGAGAAGACCACGCCGCCGGTTCCGGGGCCGCGCCGCCGCCCCCATCACCGCCCGCCCAACGCCGCGGCGAGGAAGTGAGGAGAGGCCGCGCCACCAGCCGGGGCCACGCCGCCGCCGCCATCACCGCCCGCCCGGCGAGAGGGCCGCGCCGCCATCAACCTCCAAGCGCTGGGGCCATCCCCCCAGTACGGAGGTGAGCCTCCATCCGCCGCACCAGGGGACCACGCGAGAATCCCCGCCGCCCCCATCACCAGCCGCGCCAGGCTTCGCCGGCGGCGGCCTCCGGGGACGACAAGGAGGGGGAGAGGGGGAGGGGAAGGCGGCAGCGGTGGGGGCTAGGGTTCCGCCCCGAGTCGCCCTGGAGGGGAACGACCTGAGCGGATAGAAAGTTCAATCTATATCTTTCACCCAAATAATTAAATAAGTACTGTAATTTCTTTCACCCAAATCAGAACATAAAAGCAGAAGACTGTATTATCCAACTTACCTTGCCTTCACCCAATGCTCAAGTAAGACGAAACGTCAACCTCCACCATAGCAAAAAAAAAGACCACCACTGATTCAGTCCACGCCTGACTAACATCTATTAAATCGTAGAGAGTGTCACCCTTCCCACATCCCACCCTTCAAACCATTAAACACATGCTTAAAAGCAACAAAATCAGGCAGCCATACCAAAGAGACAACTCCACGGGCGCGGCGTGCCGTCGCGCCAAGGCTTACTAGTTATCCTTAATTACTGCTTCGTTGTGTTTATAGCATTACAATAACTTGTAAATATTTGCAGAAACTATGGAATGAGACCTAGAAAAGGAATAGATCGTCGAGGACATTATCTGTGATGATGAAGATGTCACCTCGCTTTATCTGAACCAATCCGGTGAGGGAGACGAGCAAAACCGTGGAGATGGCTCTGGTGGGGGAGATGAGCAAGACCAAAGAGATGGCTCCGGTGAGGGAGAAGGCGACGACTCCGATGAGGGAGAAGCTGACGGCGAGGTGTATATATATGAATTAACTAAGCCTCCCAATTTGTGCATATACATATATTAACGTTGTTTCTTCTTTTAGACCTCCCGATCAAGCAAATCTACTGCAAGTAAACGAGGCGCAGCCAAAAGGTTAGAAGAACATGAAAGGTTGACCATCACGGAAATCACTGGAGATGGCGAACCGATTGCTCCCGCGGTTCACGCAAGAGAGTTTGTAAGTCAATGCGGAATTCTTGTTAGGGATAGCATCCCGATCACCATTCAAGAATGGAAGAAAACAAAGACGGAAGGAGTTAGTTATGTCGACACGAGATCGAAAAAGGAGTTGTTTAGGACGCTCCTGGTAAATTTCACCCTGCCGGAGCCAAATGAGGAAGAGCGTAGGAATGACAGGCCAGACCCTGAGGATCCCGAGCTGAATATCGTACAACGAAGAGTCAAGAAGTGGGCTCTTTCGAAGATGGCAACACAGTTCAACAGCTACAAGAAAAAATTGGACAAGGACTTTGTCCAGAAAGAAAAGACTCCGCATTTCACTGGACCCTATGAGAAGATAAAAGACCAGTGGGACGAATTTGTGGCGTACAAGACATCGGAGAGAGCAAAGACAAGGTCAGCAACCAAAAAGAAAAATTCTTCTAGTAAGAAATACTTCCATCATTTGGGGCAAGGAGGCTACAAGGCTGGCTGGCCTAAGTGGAAGAAAATGGAGGACGACCTAATTCTTAAAGGGATCATTCCAGAGGTACTGAAATGGAACCAGCGGGCAAGGGATTGGTTTTACGCGCATGGAGGCACGTTGGACTCACAAGGGAATTGTATATATACATAAGGAAAAACCACTTCCCATCGAAGCCTTTAGAAGTGTAGCAAAGGAAGTTGAAGACGGGAGGTTCCGTCCCGACAGAGAGAAGGACGAGCTCACACGCGCCCTTGGGAATCCTAAACACCCAGGACGAACAGGAACCACACCAGGCTCCAAACCGTGGTATATTGGGTTTCCTGCAGAAACGAAGAAATATCCCGATAGAAGCCATCAGAGGAAAAATGAAGTGGTTCAAGAACGCATTTCTAAGTTAGAAGAGGAAATGAGGGAGCATCGGGAATTATTCTCCCAGTATGGCCATCACTTGACCAGCCCACCTCAAGGTAATCCGCAGATAGAAGCTGCATTCAATGCTACCGGCCAGGGATATCAGCGGAAAAGCAGCGTGGCTTCCACGGAGCTGCCGGTTGATGATGCGGATCAGGATCCGACGATGGCTCCTCGCTACCATGTGGATCATATCACGGAGTCGACACCTTGTGAGCTACATGTCAAAGTGATGAACATAACGCTCAAGGCGGCGGTCGGCTATGCCTTACCCATTGTACCTGATCAAAGATACCATTGCGGACCGGTTCCACATGGCTACGCTGTTGCCGGGGTGGATCAAGTTATGGATGGGTATGCGCCGCTGAAGCTTGACTACCCTGCCGGTGGCGGGGATTTGCTAGAGCTGGGAGAAGCCAAGAACACTACAGTTCTATGGCGAAAGGAATTCATTGTGATTCCAAACTGGATGGCGCCAGCAAGGTCTCCTTCGCCTATCCCGTACTCTCCACCGCGCTAGCCTTCTCCACCGCTGCAGCCGTCTCCAGTGCGTCAGCCGTCTCCGTCGCCTCTCCCGTCTCCAGCGCGCCAGCCTTCTCCGCCGCCGCAGCCCACACAGTCTCGGAGCCAAAAGCGGAAGCATACCATCACCGCTCCGGCAATGAGTCGTAACCGATCACCCAAACGTCGACGGGATCCCCTCCCAAGAGTACCTAAGGTTCCTCCCAAGAGACCTTACGACTATACAGAAGAGGAAAATGCGAAGATCGCAAAGGCACAATACATGAAAAAGAATTTTGGCAAGAAAAAGCCCGAGCCTGAGCCCCAGCTGCCTATACCTAAGGAAAAACTGATGAAGACGATAAAGAACCTTTATCAACCTGAGCCAAAGCTTTCATCAGACTATGACCGCTCTGTTCGCAAGTCAAATGAGGCAGCAAAGTCGCGGTCGAAAAGTAGTAAGGCAAAAGGGAAATCAGTTCCCCAGCTCGGAGACCAGAAAAACTCGTGGCCCCCCCCCCCCCCCCCCCTCTGCTCCAAGTGTATCCCGATGTCCTGGAGTGCCTTGATCCGGAGATGGTAGCACTATACAAAGATGATGCAGATGCTTGCGGTATGAGTATTCCTCAGTACTTAAGCCAGCTCGAATTCCCCACGGGTGATGTCCAATTAGCATACAAATACCGGTATGGGGAAGCTCTCGTCAGATCTGAGGAGGTGCAGCATCTACCAACACAAATGCGAAAACTGCATAAGTGGTACTTGGCTGCATGTAAGGAAAGTCAGAACTGGATCATGCTAGCAATCAAAGATGAGCACTACGGGCGTGGAAATGACGTGATAAACATCGAATTTTTTGAATTATTTCAGTTATTCAATCAAGATGCCCTCGACAAATCTTTGATCAGTGCCTACTATCTATAAGTATTATTTATGTAATTAAGTCTCTACCGTGGCTCGTCCATTGCATGCATAATTATACTCACTATATTATGTAGAATGAAGATCCGCGAATGCCGTTTAGGACAAATCTATGACATTGGGTTCATTGACCCATATACCGTGAATGAGCATAGTGTCCAACGCTTTACCAAGGACACGGAGGATAACTTGGTATCGGCGTTAAGGCAACACGCACATAGAAGGGAAATACTATTTCCTTACAACTTTCACTGAGTGTTACCATCTTGGACACATTAAATCTATTTCTCTTACTCGATGTTAAGTGTAATTGATGAGTTATGCATGTGCGCAGGTTTTACTTTATCCTGCTAATCATTGAACCTGATGCCGGAATAGTAGAAGTCAGGGACTCGAAAAGTAAACCCCTTGCGGCGTGGGGAGACATGGCTGAGATCCTCTAGAGGTAATTTCAATCATTAGGGTTGTATATCGGCAATTTTCGTTTTTTTCCCGATATCAAGTAATTCATAACTCTTTTATTCATTTTCTTTGCCGGGCAGGGCTTGGAAACGGTTCACCAAGAAGGCTCCGGGTGTGTGGAAAAGCGAGCTTCAAATTAAACATATACCGGTAAGTACTACTACCTAGGCCCGCGCATCTCTTTGATTCTAGTTTCAATACCATTACCATCCTTGATTATTATTTTGATTGAACTATGTTCTCGTAAAGTGCTTGAGGCAACAAGACGGGAATAATTTATGTGGATTCTACGTTTGCGAGTTCATTCGCCAGATGACCCACCAGACAGGGAGAATTTTAGAACAACTTGAAATACGTAAACAATATTCATAATTTTTTTTATCACCATCGATCAATTGTGTTGTGCTTCATTCATTCATATATATATATATATATATATATATTGACCACCTTCTTTAAATTATTAGATCGAACGGTTGCGGGACGGTCTTCTAGCAACCGAGCGTGTACGAGCAATTTAAGAAGAATTGGCGGGATTCTTACTTCAGCAAGTCATAGATCCAAACAGAGAATACCATCAGCGCACAATCGATTTTGGAAACCGATGATCCATAGAAATTCTATTGTACACAAATATGCATGAACATGTGTACCGTACCATTATGTAATATGTTCGGCCAAGCACGATGAAAGAGGTCACTTCGATCTATATATTCATAACGATGTTTTTGTGTAATATAATGGTTTCCTATATGTGTGCATTAACGTGTTTCAAATGGGGCGTGACGGCAGACTCTGCCGCGGCAGCGTTCTGGTGAACTTCCCTGCCGCGGTAGCATTTTGGTGAACTTCCCTGCCACGGCAGAGTCTGCCGCGGCAGGGAAGCGCCCCAAAACGCTGCCGCGGCAGAAACCTTTAGCATCGGTTCGTGTTACGAACCGGTGCTAAAGGTCCTCCGGCCGGGCGCTCGGCTAACTGAACCGGTGCTAAAGGGGGGTGGGGCCTTTAGCACCGGATGCGTTGCACCGGTTGGGCAACCGGTAAAAAAGGCCCTTACGAACCGGTGCTAATGCCCCGTTTTCCACTAGTGAGCCCCGACGATGGCAGCATCGTCGGCCGCGCGAGGGGTACGCTCTACCGACCACACTGGTCAGATTGTGGGCATGGAGGACCAGGAAAATGCCCTTGCGGAGAAGGTGAAGGCAGGGGTGTATGAAAATGGAGCAGAGCGTGACATGAAGATCAAGGTGTTCTCCATTGTGGGGTTTGGGGGGCTTGGAAAAACAACATTGGCCATGGAAGTGTGCCGACAGTTGGAGGTAGTGTTCTACCGACAAGCGCAAGTGTTGGTGTCTCAGATGTTCAACATGGGGGAGGATCTAAAGGAACTGTTGAAGCGTGTGCGGCAGCAGATGTTCAAGAGGGAAGCAGGTAATGAGGAAGGTAACAAGGAAAATGATCCATTGGCCAGCATCGACATGATGGATGCGGACCAACTCGGCTCCAAGCTCAAAGCCCTTCTCAACAACAAGAGGTACATATAAAAAGAAAGTACATGTTACTATTAATTAATAGTTTTATTTAACCAGTTATACTTGTCTAATGACGTGAGCTGACGACAACCTTTGAGTTTGACAAAATTTCATGCCTCTTGAACTCCATCTAGATTACATTTTTGTCAAACCTGCATAAAAGAGGCAGGCCTTGCATTGTGTAATATGACATTATTGCGCATTTTTCATATAGCCCATAGTAAAGTGCACCTTCCAACTAGGATGTTAGCTTTATCATTTTTAGAGACACCCGTCAACCAATTCCCGAAAATATTAGTGGTGCTCGTACGTGATGAAATATTAAAAGAAATATACATGATGCGCCAAATAATATTTGGAAGAGGACGACAAATAAAAAGATGTTGAATTGATTCATCTTGGTCATATGAAAAACACTTATTATTCCCATTCCAAATTCTTTTAGCCAAATTATCCTTTGTAAGAAGAACTTTTCTAAGTAAAAACAACATGAAAATCTTAATTTTAAGTGGTATCTTCATCTTCCTAATTTTTTCAAATAAAAAAGGCGTATGTCCATTTAGGAGATCAAGATACATGAACTTCACCAGGAACCTGAACTTGTTAAACCCCACTGAAACTATCTTCATCCTTGGTAAGATTAATTAAAATTAAACGCTGCAAGAGATGGATCCATCGCTCACATTTATGATGTGCTGATCCACCGAAAACTTATGGATGCTTCAAATATTAGCTACATGATTTTCATCATTGAAAATAATTGTCAGACAATTTGCTTGGTAGGCTGAGACAATTAAGGAAGAAACTAATTCTGATGTTCTAGTTGCACACAATTTACTTGTGTAGTCTAGGATGGTGTGATCTCATTAATCAGACGGCTAAAAAATAACGATGTGGACATTTGGATGGCTAAAAGAATAGATGATGTGGATAGCTTGTATGTAAAGTTAAACAAATATTAATGAATATTAGTGGGTTGACGTTGACAATAGGATAGATGTGGATAGGTTGCATTATTAGATAGTGATGGGATTCGTAGCATAGAAAACAAAAAATTTCCTACCGCAAGAACGAAAACCAAGCCAAGATGCAATCTAGAAGATGGTAGCAACGAGGGGATCACGAGACTAACCCTTGAAGATTTCCAAAGCCTACGAGATTAAATCTCGTTGTTGCAGAAGATGATCACTTGCCGCTTTCAAAAGCGCGTAGAAGATCTTGACGGTGCCACAATCGGGCAGCACCTCCGTACTCGGTCACACGTTCGGTGTTGATGAAGACGACGTCCTTCTCCCCGTTCCAGCGGGCAACAGAAGTAGTAGATCCTCCTCGGAATCCCGACAGCATGACGGCGTGGTGGCGGTGGTGGTGGAGATCTCCGGCAGAGCTTCGCCTAAGCTATGTGGGAGAGAGAGGGAGGAGGGAACCGCTAGGGTTTCTGGGAGAGGGGGCTCTAGGGGGATGCGGCCAAGGTGGGATTGGTGTGGCCGGCCAGCCCCTCCCCTCCCCTCTTTATATAGGTGGAAAACCCAGAAGATTAGGTCAAAAGTCTCCGAATAAGACCCCAACACAAAACCTTCCATATGGCCAAACCTAGGGGGAGTGGGACTCCCCATTTCCTTTGGTGGGGTGGCCGGCCACCATGGGGAGGAGTCCACCTGGGACTCCTCCTCCCTTAGGCTGGCCGGCCAAGGTGGGTGGAGTCCCTCTGGGACTCCACCTTCCATGCTGATTTCTTCCGGACTCTTCTAGAACCTTCCGGAAAAATACCGGATCATTTTCAAACCTAGAAAATGACTTCCTATATATGAATCTTATTCTCCGGACCATTCCGGACCTCCTCGTGATGTCCTGGATCCCATCCGAGACTCCGAACAAAACTTCGAACTCCATTCCATATTCCATATCTACTCAAACGACATCAAATCTTAAGTGTGTCACCCTACGGTTCGCGAATTATGCAGACATGGTTGAGACTTCTCTCCGACCAATAACCAATAGCGGGATCTGGAGATCCATAATGGCTCCCACATATTCAACGATGACTTAGTGATCGAATGAACCATTTACATACGATACCGATTCCCTTTGTCACGCGATATTTTACTTGTCCGAGGTTTGATCATCGGTATCTCTATACCTTGTTCAACCTCGTCTCCTGATAAGTACTCTTTACTCGTACCGTGGTATGTGGTCTCTTATGAACCATTCATATGCTTGCAAGCTAATTAGACGACATTCCACCGAGAGGGCCCAGAGTATATCTATCCGTCATCGGGATGGACAAATCCCACTGTTGATCCATATGCCTCAACTCATACTTTCCGAATACCTAATCCCACCTTTATAACCACCCATTTACGCAATGGCGTTTGATGTAATCAAAGTACCCTTCCGGCATAAGTGATTTATATGATCTCATGGTCGAAAGGACTAGGTAACTATGTATCGAAAGCTTATAGCAAATGAACTTAATGACGTGATCTTATGCTACGCTTAATTGGGTGTGTCCATTACATCATTCATTAATGACATAACCTTGTTATTAATAACATCCAATGTTCATGATCATGAAACGATGATCATCTATTAATCAACAAGCTAGTTATACAAGAGGCTTACTAGGGACTCCTTGTTGTTCACATAACACACATGTATTAATGTTTCGGTTAATACAATTATAGCATGGTATGTAAACATTTATCATAAACATAAAGATATATAATAACCATTTTATTATTGCCTCTTGGGCATATCTCCAACAGTCTCCCACTTGCACTAGAGTCAATAATCTAGATTACATTGGTGAAGATATAGCACCTTGGCCTTCTGGTGCTTTATCATGTTTTACTCATGGGAGAGGTTTTAGTCAATGGATCTGACATGCTCAGAAACGTATGTATTTTGCAATTCATTTGCGTCTCAACGCATTACTCATTTTCCAAATGAGTCGGCATTAATCATATATGTTTAGTCTTTTTGGTGGAACCTTAATTCCGCGGTCGAAATATGTCACTAATATTGTCACATACAATATAGCTTCAAAGTTCTGACACTATCGGAACTACACCAAGTTCTCCAAGAACTCCTCGACTTAACATCCTTAGTCATTGTCAAAACAATGACATACTCTGCCTTCGTTTGTAGAATCCGTCACAATATTTAGAACTCTTCTAAATCTAACATTGTGCTACCTTTTAAACAACACTTAGCCTAATTGAGATTTGAAATTCATTTTTATATGTGACCAAACTAATATCGGTGCAACAATTTATAGCGATTTGTTTGTCATTACCCATACAAAACTATATATATCCTTGGTTCTTCTAAAGAACTCAGGGATATTCTTACTGTTGTCCAATGATCATCACATGAATCATTCTGGTATATGCTTCTAACTCTTTAGAGCACAGGACATCTGATTGTGTACATTTTATTTGTGATCTAAAATCACTCATGTGTTTTTACTCATTGAGTGTCAAATACACTCAAGTCTTGTTAAACCTTCACATGAAAAGAACATCTTCTTAATTTATTATATTGAACTACTTCAATATTCATTTTATGTACTTTTAACTTAAACTTATTATGTGTTTCAATCTATCTTCATAGATCTTGACACTAAATATGTTTCAGTTCATATCCTTTCATTGAAGTTAATTCTCAATGAAACCTTTTTAATCAATTACACAATTACATTATTTATAATCAACGATATGTCATCTACATAAAGTATTATAAATATGTCTCAGCGCTCCCACTTAATTTCTTGCAAATGCAAGCATCTTCATCGTTTCTGATGAAATCAAAAACTCTTTGACTATTTCATCCGGTGAAGATTCTAACTCCGCAATACTCACTTCATCCAATTGAAGTTCGTATTCCTATCTAGTATTCTACGGACTAGCAAAACTCTTGGTTGTATCTTGTATACACCTTTAATACACACTTCTGTTAAGTAATATATTTTGTCATCCTACTAACATATCTCATAAAAGAAATATGTAGCGATTACTAGAATAATCCACATAGACTATAAGCATTGCTACGGAAGATCTAATCTTATCGTAGTCAACTTTTTGAACTTTGTCGTAAACAACTTTTTGACAAGTCGAGCTTCTTCAAGGATATTTCATCCAAGTCCATCAATTTTATAGATTCATTTACTTTCAAAAAGTATTCACCTATCTTGGATTTCATGGCGCATAGCCATTTTAACGGAGTCAGGGCCCATCATAACTTCTTTGTATGTAGTTGGTTTATCATTGTTCAAAATCAATCCTTTGTCCACAAATCATTTATTTGATCACAAAGTAAACCATACCTACAAGGTTCAATAGGTACTTCGATCTCCATGGCTAAAACACTTTGTAGTCATGGGAGCCATGATCGTTGTGGCCGCTTCCGGAACCATTTCCGATGCTGCGCTACTCTGATCATTATGCTCAGGTTCATAAACCTTATCAAGTTCTATTGTCCTCCCACTCAAATACTTCGCTAGAAACAATTTCTTGGAAATAAGAAACATTGACAAACACTTTTGTCTTTGTCTCCATAGTGGGAAGAATTCCCAATCAAATCTCTGGGATAACCAACAAAGACATTCATCCGATTTTGGTTGTAAACTTATTTACTTATGCTATGCATACCAAAATTTAAGAAAGGACTATTAGGGTTCATACCCATGCCATAACTCGTATGGTGTCATTTCAACGGATCATGATGATGCTCTATATAGTGTAAAAGCGGTAGTCACTAAAGCATAATCTACAAAAATATAATGGCGTCATATTATCTCATCATTAACCCAACAAGGTTTGGATACGTTACTCGGATACTCCATCATCACTATGATACTCCAAGGAACGTGAGTTGTAGAACAATTTCATAACTCTTTTAGATGTTCGCTAAAACTCGTAATTCAAATATTTCCACCATGATCCTATCATAGATATTTGACTTTTCTATTACGATGATTTCCACTTCATGCTGAAATTTATTTGAATCCATTCAAATGTTTCAAACTTCTTCCTTATCGAATATATCCACATATATATACTCAATTCATTGTTGGAAGTTTTCATGAAGTAGAAGAATCTCCCGCACACAACTATGCCCAGTGAACCACATATATCATCATGTATGTTTCCACTAAGTTAGTTGCCCGTTCAACTCTTGGCCTATGAACGGTATTTCAGTCATTTTCTTTAGAAAAGATTTGCAAGCGCCAAATGATTCAAAAATCAAATGACTCCAAAAATCCATTTGCATGGAGTTCCTTCATGCGTTCACTTCTAATATGACCTAAATGGCGGTTCCACAAATAAGTGGAATTCAAAACATTTGGCTTAAGGCATTTTAGCGTCAGTGTTATGCATGTGTGTTTCACCATTAAGATTTATAATAACTTATCCATCGTACATGGAGCAAGGCCACAATTTTAACAACTCATTGTTTTCATTTGACCAGAACAAAATAACAATTATTAAGTTCTTTATTATAAATTCTAAGGGCAAGGTAGAATGCCAACGACAAACATAATAACACTTTATTATGTTCCAGTCGTGCATTATTACCATATTCCTTATCAGTCACTTAGGCCATCGTATTCTTGTATTGCGTTATCCTGTATGACATCTCATACCAACCAATCTGGTACAAATACCCAAGAATGTGACCAAACAAGGAATACATCCATAACATGTATATCATTTATATACATCTGAGCTAGACTTTCTAGTCTTTTCTTTCTTTCTGCCAATAATCTTTTGTAGTTTCTCTTTTAGCTTTCCTCATTATTCAGAAAAACACTTCAACATTAATAACTTCTAGGTTTGTCGGTCAAATACCAATAACCTTGAGGTTCTTACTTTGAAGTTGATCATCATATGACAAGTGTTCCAGATTTCACTATTAGTAACCTTTTAATGTGATGAACAATTTCACTCATAATTTTTATCCATAAAATCATGACGACTTTCTGAGACCATGTCTGTACATGCTAGGCTCGTAAAGTTTAACCTTAGTATTCGCATGTGCAAATCTGGCTTGCACCCGTTGTATGCACACGTAGAATCTATAACACCCGATCATCACGAGATGCTTCGAAACGACGAGTCTTAGCAACGGTGCATACTAAGGACGATCAATTCATGGATATGCGAATATCGTTAGTGCCCCAATTGTTGGAGGATTGGGACGCCTGGCGTCTTCAACCTTCATACATTCCCATAAAACTTATGAGTTTATGTAGTCTCACCAAATTATATTCTATCACCTTGCAACAAGGTCTTAGATATCACATATATCTCATACCTCGCTTATTTCTGAAAACAAAATTTTCAGCTCCTTACTTTTCAAACAGATTTGAACTTCAAGTTTCACGGAGACAAGATGATTCTAGGTACTAATTGAAACCATTGTTCTTTGAATCAGCAATGTGAGGTTTACTAAAAGTTTGCAATAGGACTTAATCATTTCTTGATTCTTTAACAATACGGTACCAGTCCGTAAAGTTTCTTGTCAGACTTAACAAGTATTTCTATCTCAATTACAAGACTATCGCATGGTAGAAAACGGATGCCAATACTACAAAATTAATTCAAAATACTACTCAGACTATGTTCATGATAAATAGTTCATGTTTTAATCTAATTACTAATGAACTCCCACTTAATACAACATCCCTCATAGTTGTTAAGTGGTACACGATCCACATCCACTACACCAAAACCGATCATCACGTGAGATGATGTAGCTTCAATGGTGAACATCAACATGTTGATCATATCATCCATATGACTCGTGTTCAACCTTTCGGTTTCCGTTGTCCCGAGGCCATGTCTATACATGCTAGGCTCGTCAAGCAAACCCAAGTATTCCGCGTGTGCAGACATGGCTTACACCCGTTGTATGTGAACGTAGAGTCTATCACATCCGATCATCACGAGATGCTTCGAAACGACGAACTGTAGCAACGGTGCATACGAGGGAGAACACTTTATTATCTTGATATTAATGTGAGGGATCATCTTATAATGCTACCGTCGCGATCTAAGCAAAATAAGATGCATAAAGGATTAACATCACATGCAATTCATATGTGATATGATATGGCCCTTTAGTCTTTGCGCCTTTGATCTTCATCTCCAAAGCACGGACATGATCTCCATCATCAACGGGCATGATCTCCATCATCGTCGGCGTAGCGTCAAGGTCCATGGCGCCGTCTTCATGATTGTTCTCCATGTAGCAACTATTACAACTTCTTTGAAATACTACTCAACATGAAATTTAAAGACAACCATAAGGCTCCTGCCGATTGCCACAATACAATAATGATCATCTCATACATATTCATCATCACATTATGGCCATATCACATCACCAAACCCTGCAAAAACAAGTTAGACGTCTCTAATTTGGTTTGCATATTTTACGTGGTTTAGGGTTATCGAGTGAGATCCGATCTACCTACGAACATGAACCACAACGGTGATACTAGTGTTGTCAATAGAAAGAGTAAATTGAATCTTCACTATGGTGAGAGAGACAGACACCCGCAAAGCCACTTATGCAATACAAGTTGCATGTCGAGCGTGGAGCAAGTCTCATGAACGCGGTCATGTAAAGTTAGCCCGGGCCGCTTCATCCCACCATGCCGCAAGATGCAAAGTACACGAACTAAAGACAACAAAGCATCAACGCCCACAAAACAATTGTGTTCTACTCGTGCAACCAATCTATGCATAGACACGGCTCTGATACCATTGATGGGATTCGTAGCATAGAAAACAAAAAATTTCCTACCGCAAGAACGAAAACCAAGCCAAGATGCAATCTAGAAGATGGTAGCAACGAGGGGATCACGAGACTAACCCTTGAAGATTTCCAAAGCCTACGAGATTAAATCTCGTTGTTGCAGAAGATGATCACTTGCCAAAGAGCGTAGAAGATCTTGACGGTGCCACAATCGGGCAGCACCTCCGTACTCGGTCACACGTTCGGTGTTGATGAAGACAACGTCCTTCTCCCCGTTCCAGCGGGCAACGGAAGTAGTAGATCCTCCTCGGAATCCCGACAGCATGACGGCGTGGTGGCGGTGGTGGTGGAGATCTCCGGCAGAGCTTCGCCTAAGCTATGTGGGAGAGAGAGGGAGGAGGGAACCGCTAGGGTTTCTGGGAGAGGGGGCTCTAGGGGGGTGCGGCCAAGGTGGGATTGGTGTGGCCGGCCAGCCCCTCCCCTCCCCTCTTTATATAGGTGGAAAACCCCAAAGATTAGGTCAAAAGTCTCCGAATAAGACCCCAACACAAAACCTTCCATATGGCCAAACCTAGGGGGAGTGGGACTCCCCCTTTCCTTTGGTGGGGTGGCCGGCCACCATGGGGAGGAGTCCACCTGGGACTCCTCCCCCCTTTGGCTGGCCGGCCAAGGTGGGTGGAGTCCCTCTGGGACTCCACCTTCCATGGTGATTTCTTCCGGACTCTTCTAGAACCTTCCAGAAAAATACCGGATCATTTTCAAACCTAGAAAATGACTTCCTATATATGAATCTTATTCTCCGGACCATTCCGGACCTCCTCGTGATGTCCTGGATCCCATCCGAGACTCCGAACAAAACTTCGAACTCCATTCCATATTCCATATCTACTCAAACGACATCAAATCTTAAGTGTGTCACCCTACGGTTCGCGAATTATGCGGACATGGTTGAGACTTCTCTCCGACCAATAACCAATAGCGGGATGCTGGAGATCCATAATGGCTCCCACATATTCAACGATGACTTAGTGATCGAATGAACCATTTACATACGATACCGATTCCCTTTGTCACGCGATATTTTACTTGTCCGAGGTTTGATCATCGGTATCTCTATACCTTGTTCAACCTCGTCTCCGACAAGTACTCTTTACTCGTACCGTGGTATGTGGTCTCTTATGAACCATTCATATGCTTGCAAGCTAATTAGACGACATTCCACCGAGAGGGCCCGGAGTATATCTATCCATCATCGGGATGGACAAATCCCACTGTTGATCCATATGCCTCAACTCATACTTTCCGAATACCTAATCCCACCTTTATAACCACCCATTTACGCAGTGGCGTTTGATGTAATCAAAGTACCCTTCCGAGCATAAGTGATTTATATGATCTCATGGTCGAAAGGACTAGGTAACTATGTATCGAAAGCTTATAGCAAATGAACTTAATGACGTGATCTTATGCTACGCTTAATTGGGTGTGTCCATTACATCATTCATTAATGACATAACCTTGTTATTAATAACATCCAATGTTCATGATCATGAAACGATGATCATCTATTAATCAACAAGCTAGTTATACAAGAGGCTTACTAGGGACTCCTTGTTGTTCACATAACACACATGTATTAATGTTTCGGTTAATACAATTATAGCATGGTATGTAAACATTTATCATAAACATAAAGATATATAATAACCATTTTATTATTGCCTCTTGGGCATATCTCCAACAGATAGACTATCATTAATGAATGTTAGTACAATATATTGATAGCTAAGATTTCTATGAACCTCAGTTGTAATTTACTCTATTATTGTATTATCCATTATAAAAGCCAAGATCCAAAACATGTAACTTTGGCCTTATAATGACATATGGAATTACCGCCTCAACCGGTTGGATAGATATATGTTCCTGCTAATTTTAAATAACATGAATAAATCATATCATTTATATATGATGGAACCTAAACCGTTAAGTCCAAACTCATCAAAATAAAAAGAGTAGAATTTTTTAAAACCATGGAAATAGGAACAACCGATCATTATTGTAGTTTGGCTTGACTTATTATATTTTCTCTTTCTCTTTTTATTTTATGATTGATTTGATTTTACTCAAAGTAAATTCATCCTTGTCAAAAGAAAAAGTGTAATACTTCTATATGTTTCCCTTCATTTACTATATTGTAGTTTTCTATAAATATTGACCACTGTTTTTATGTATACAAATATAGAATACTATAAGATGGCAGGAAAACTAAAAACAGAGGCCGAGCTACATGTAGACCTTTATTTTTAAATACACAAAATTTGTATTTTAGAATATCAAAAAAATCTTAAACAAAATTCTAGGGGTATAGATAATGATGTATATTACAAACATGTAAAATCTTCATACGAGCTATTTTATATTCTAGGCTACACAAAATTACAAAATTGGACAAAGAAAAAATTTGACTAACAGTGATTAGTGCATATTTCAAACACTATCTAATTTGTCAGATATTTTCATTTTTGTGTGTAGAATATAAAGTACTCCCTCCGTCCCAAAATATAAGGCGTCTAAGGATTAGTTAAAAGTCAATGTTTTTAAAGTTTGACCAAGTTTATACACAAAAATATAAATATTTACAATACTAAATCATTATCAATAGATTCACCCTAAAGTATATTTTCTTAATATGTCAATTTGATATTGTAGATGTAAATATTTTTTTCTAAATATTTGGTTAAAGTTTGTAAGGTTTGACTTTTGACCAATCCTTAGATGCCTTATATTTTGGGACGGAGGGAGTATTTTGTATTGAGATTTACGGGATCAGTATACATCATTGGCTACCCCTTGATTTTTGTTTCTGATTTTTGAAACTTTGAGATTCGAATTTTATTTGTTTGAAAATAAAAAGCTACATGTAGCTCAACCACCATTTGTTCACTCTCGGGCAAAGATGGCATCATTTTATAATTTTACACTATTATAAGTTAGCACCATAATTTGATGATCATCGTGAGATCCTTGTGTTTTCCTCCCAAATTAAATGTAGATTATTAGATAATTCCTATCTTTATGCCTTATGATTGTTTTGGATTGTTCTTATCCCCGAACCCAAATGGGTGACTTAAATCACATGGAATGTTTGTACACCAGTAGATGTTGTTGTGTTAAATTTACAATATATAGAAAACGGTGACAAATCATTTTGTGCTATTTCACATTACTGATCAAAACAGTATTGTACAACATAACGTCGAAGTCTGGAAAACATGCGGCTTACTATTTTTTAAGTCGACATACTTATTTTTAGTATACGGTTGTTGGAGATGAAACTTGATCTCGCTAATGCTCGAATATGAATGATGCAAACAGGTTCCTCATTATGATTGACGATGTATGGACAGTAGCAGCGTGGGATGCAATCCATTCCAAGTTTCTAAACAACAAATGCGGCAGCAGAATCATTGTAACTACTCGGATAGAGACTGCGGCCAAAGAATGCAGTGATCCAAGTGCTGACGAGTATTACATCTACCGCATGCAGCCACTCAATCCAGAATACTCTAGGAAGTTGTCCCCTAGTAGAGCATTTGGCACCATGGATGCTCCTCCTCATGAACAGATTGAAGTTACAATGGACAATATTCTGAAGAAGTGTGCTGGGCTACCTTTGGCCATTGTTAGCATAGCCAGCCTCTTGTCTAGCTATAAATATCCAGAGAGGAAAGATATGTGGGAAACCATTTGCAAATCAATTGGTTCGCAGATGCAGAGCAACCCTACCCTCGAGGGGATGGGGCAAATACTCACACTCAGTTACAACCACCTGCCTTATCACCTCAAGGCTTGCATGCTGTATCTTAGCCTTTTCCGAGAGGACTATGAAATCAACAAAAATAGGCTCTTGTACAGATGGGTCGCCGAAGGATTGGTTGAGGAGAAGCGGGGATTGACTTTGTTGGAGGTTGCAAAATCCTACTTCGATGAGCTGGTGAGCAGGAGCATGATTATTCCAGCATCCTCTTTTGGGCCCGTGGGAAGGATGGAGGTGTGCCGGGTGCATGACATGATGCTTGAGGTCATGGTGTCCAAATCCCTGGAGGCTAACTTTGTTAGTCTGGTAGGTGGACAGTATGAAGGGATGTTCTATGACAGAGTTCGTCGCCTTTCCATCCAAGGCATAGAACATGGGAGGAGGGATAGCAAGGAGCGGATGGACATGCAACATGTCCGATCGCTGAGCATGTTTGAGCTCAATGGGCAGAATCTATTTGATCGATTGAGGGAGTTCACACTGCTGAGGGTACTTGATCTTGAAGGCTGCCAAGGCCTTGAAAACAAGCATGTGGTGGTTATTTGCCAGATGTACCTCCTAAAGTTCCTAAGCTTAAAGGGTACCGATATCAGCAGTGTTGGAAAAGGCGACGCTTAGGAGACGCTTACTCACGCTTAAGCACTAGGCGATGGACAAACGCCTCGCCTAGGGCATAAGCGGAAGTCTAGGCAGAGCAACCATGAAATTGTCTTCCCGAGGAAGAAATCATGCCATATTTCACTATCGAGACATATGGGCCATATTCTAATGGTAGCTGATTGTAATTTACTCATTAACATGATCTAGATTAATGTGTATTCACATATGATAACCTATTTACACAGTTGATGATTCAAACTATATGCCCGCCTAGGCTGCGCCTAGAACACTTAAGCACCGCCTAGGCACTAGGCGAATGCCAATCGCCTCGCTTACGCCTAGCGCTTTTTCCAACCTTGGATATCAGTGTGATGCCTAATAAAGTCGGTGAGCTAGAGCACTTGCAAGTTCTTGATGTGCGTGACACAAACCTTCACGAGCTGCCAGAAACAGTGAGAACGCTGGAGAAAGTTGAGCGCATGGATTTGTCCCACTCCCACTGGCAAAAATGGAAGATTTGGTGGACCCTTCCCAAGGGGCTCTCTAAAATGAAGGCGTTGCGCGGGGTGGAGCGTGCAGAAATAGATAATGTTGATGTTGCTTGAGAGTTTGGTGAACTAGGACAACTGCGTCGCATATTCTTGTTTGTTAACAACCACATGCATGTTGACAAAAAAGGCAATCCGAAGATTCTCCGAGAGGTTGCCCTCTCCCTGAGCAAGTTATACTCCCTTCGGTCTCTCGGCATTGGACGCTTAGGGAGCGGCAAGGGCAAACTAGATTTTCTCGATAGACTGTCCACGCCGCCACGGCTCCTTCGGTACCTTTTCATCGATGGAGAAATCACAAAATTGCCACACTGGGTGAGCACACTATCACATCTTACCTTCTTTGGAGGTATTTGGATAAACTTAAGCGGTGACCACATATTCGGCATCCTCTGTAAGCTGCCTAGTCTACATAGCATCAAGTTGTGGCGGGCTTGCATCGAGGATACTATACTTGTTCTACGTAGTATCCATCGGTTTCCAGTGTTGAGGGCCCTTTCTTTGTGCTCAACCTATTGCTTATCCCCTCAAGTGATCCAGTTCGAGATAGGATGCATGGATAAGCTCGAGGAGCTTTCGGTGACATTTTATGAGTGTTGGGAGAGGAGAATTGTTGGCATCGAGCACTTGAAAAACCTTAAAGAGGTGCAGCTTACCGGTAAGAGAAACAACTCTTCACTGATCCTTGCACAGGAGAAGCTTAGGTCCGAAAGTAATAGACGCCCCAAGGCCAATCAGTTTAAGGTTATAGTGAGATATGAGTGATCACTCCCCCTGCGAGTTGCATGCTCTTGTCATGCATGTTTGTTTTACTGCTATATGTTGTTGTCTCTGTAGAGTTGCTTGTGTATGTTTTCTTTTATCCCAACAATGTTTCTCATGTCATAACAAATAAATAAAGGGGAGGCTCCAAACTTCCTAGCCTCCTGGTCCTGGTCAACATGTGTCCACTTTCACTTTAAATGCAGACCTTGCTTTGTCGCAATAAAAAAATTCCCGCTTTGGCATCGTTGATGAAGAAAAAACGGTGCGTCTCGAAATTAAAAAAAACTTCGCTGGAGACTTTGCTGGAGACACTCCGAAGACATCGTCGGAGACTCGCCAGAGACCTTGTAGAAAAATATTTATACTAAATTAGCAGAACCACATAACATTTGTAGCACAAAAAACATACAATTGTATCATCGCGAACTACTCGTGGGTGCACCGATGGCAGCATTCCAACTCCGGCTGGCAGCATCGTCGGTGACCTTTTGCAACACCGCCGCTGACTGTTTATAACAACACATGCCTTCCTTTTTTGCAGAGTCTGTAATTCGCTGGAGACTTCGTCGGAGACCTCCTTGTATCAACACTGCCCCACCAATGGCAGCGCCACCAATTACTCCTTGCAGCACCAGCAGCCGCCATCCGTAGCACCGTCGGCCCGTCGTTGGTAGCACGCGCAGCCACCATTTGCAGCACCGTTGGCCGTTGTTGGTAGCACACCCACCCACCATTTACAGGATTATTTCAAAACCTCAAATATCTATCTATCTATCTATCTATTCTGATAAGCTCCAGAATGCCTCAGACTTGTACTACAATAAGATCTTTTTACCCTCCCTTGATCCATATATCTATTTTAGCATCAAGTAATATGGATAAGATGGAGTAAACTTTTTTGTCCTCTCGCATGCTGATAATAAAGTAGAGTTCTGACCAAATCACGGTAGATAATTTTTTTGCCTTTAATTAATTGGCTTGACCAAATCACACCAGCACCAACCACCCCAGCTTTGCCAAATGCCGTGTTCTTCTTCAATGGATTTGCGAGGGGATCACGACTCCGACACACACAACAACAACGATATCAGGGCAGCCACCACATTGACCGACCGCCCACTCCCCCGCACCTCCTCGCACGTTCGTCCTGTCCCCTTCCCCGCCTCCTCCTCCATCCCGGAGCTCCGGCACCGAACATCTGCTAGCTCCGCCGGCTGGTCATCGAGCTTGTGTGGACCGTAGGTGGGGAGATCCAGCGCGCGCGACTGGGATTTGTCGTCTCTGAAGATTCCAGCACCCGGATAGATCCAAAAGCCAGCGGTGGTGACTCGGCTCCTAGGTACCCTTTCTTTCTTGCTCCTTGTTATCTTATCATATCGCGAGCCCTGATCCGTATGCTTTCCTTGCGCCTTTGCCTCTGCTGTGCATCGCTGCCAAAATGTGTCTCATGCCAAATGCAAAGCCGAGGGGTCGAGCGCTGCTGCGAGCGACGCCGGCGCGCGTTTCTATTGACCTTCCATAGCAGCAGCTGCTCGTGGCCTGGACCTGACTAGATGCTGATCCTGCCATTGTGCGCTGTAGGCAGTAGTTGTTCTTCCGTTCGGTATGGGAAAAGGAGGCTTCTTTTTCTAATATATACAGAGTAGTCCAGAGTCTGAAACTTCTGTCCGGGAATGACCATTCATAGCGATGCCTAAAGTGCTGCCAGCAATCAGCAGCAATCGATCATGGACTCAGGCAAATCTGTTCGCTACACACGAATGCAAAATGAGGGTGTCTGTAAATTTCATTTATTCACTTGAATCCTTTGCAGAATCGGTAGAACCTGCCACTGCTTGTCTTGCTAGCTTGATGTGGATCTTGCTCTTCTTTTCAGTTGCTAATCCATTTTTTCAGCTCAGTATATGGAAAATGAGGGTTCTTTTCACGGAGTAGTACACGGCGTGATAGTTCACTGAATGTATGTCCACGCATTACCTTGCGGACACATGAAAAACTGGATTTCCACCGCCAGGGAGTACTGAAACAATGCCATAGTCATGTGCACAATTTAACTACTTTTCAATTGACCCTTTTTAAACTGTGGGTTGGGGTCTGGTGGAGTGTACTGTTCAAGTTTAATTTTCCGCATGACTTTTCTACATCTTGGTTATAATTGTTCTCCATACCAGGCATGTCAACTAAAGAACTATGGTTTTGTTTGCTGGAATGGTTGTAGGGATCAACAACGAGAAAGGAAACCAAAAAGGCAGCACCAAAAAAAAGTCTTCCTTTGGGGGTGCATTGATATAAATAACGATACACATATAGTTGCATCACAATAGAAATTTGGATAAGAATATGTTTGGCATCCAGCCCAGGGATTTGGTAGATGATTTCAACCCCAGGAGGAGGAGGTGGTCATTGTGGACCACACCCCCTGCATCCATGCCCACCACCAGCCACAACACCAGGTACAAAGTACCCCGGAAGGGCCATGCCAATGCCTACCACTTGTCTGTGAAGTTTGAAGATCTCTGTGGCTTCATGGTGGAGGGCAATGTGGATGATGTCAATGTTCTGAATGAGGTGAGGGAGAGGATAAGGGAGCAAGGGAGGGTGTGGTGGGCACTGGAAGCGAGCAAGGGCGCAAACTGGTACCTCCAGCCGAGGATCTCATCCAACGGTGGTGAGGGTGTAATTAGGGCCACGTCGCTCAAGCTATCAGTGCTCACTAATACAGTTACATTGAGGAGGCTGATCAGGAAGGGGGTGCCGCCGGCGCTGAGGCCGAAGGTATGGCTGTCCGTGTCTGGTGCAGCCAAGAAGCGGTCGACGGTGCCTGAGACGTACTATGACGAGCTGATCAGGGCCACGGAGGGGAAAACCACACCAGCCACTCGCCAGATCGACCATGTAAGTTTTCATCTGCTCTTTTTCTGTTGATGCCTTCCTACCTCCTAATGGTTATACAACCATGTTTTATTATCTTGGAAGAAAGGAAATGATTATGTCTGAACATTTATGATTGATCTACACCGTTTTGCCAGTTCAATCTGGTTCTTTGTTCTTTAGATTCTGACAGCGGTTCCACATACCAAGAACAAATAGAGAATTAAAGAGTACAGTTTCTCTTTTAAGAGTATACTTATATTGCTTGTTAAACTTATTAATGAGCAACTTTTTTTTAAAAAAAAAAAGAGCAACATCTTGCAAGCATCAAATGGCTTCAGCCATATGAATACTTGGTTTCCATGTGCTTCATTGGTTCAAGGATGTTCAAGAAACATTCTTCACACTGCCTGTGTGCTGCAAGGTCACTCTGTGTAATTGATCTACATTGTGTTTTATCTTGATGTGTAGCTTATACGGTTTTATCAAGATCATGTTCATCACTTATCAGCATACAGTGGGCTGTAAACTAGTTTGGTGAATCTTTGATGTAAAGATTAATGCTTTGTCTTTATAGGATCTCCCTCGCACCTTCCCTTGCCATCCTTGGTTGAACAGCGAGGCAGGTCAGGCATCTCTTCGACGTGTACTTGTTGGGTATTCGTTCCGTGATTCAGAAGTTGGATATTGCCAGGTAACCATAGTGCCATGTTCTAGTTTGCCAAATGTTATTTATTTCAGAAAGCACCTTCTAACAGTTGTGTACTGCAGGGTTTAAATTATGTGGCTGCTCTATTGTTGCTCGTTATGAAGACAGAGGAAGATGCATTTTGGATGCTTGCGGTACTCTTGGAAAATGTTCTTGTCAGTGATTGTTATACCGATACTCTTACTGGCTGTCATGTTGAGCAGCGAGTATTCAGAGATCTTCTAGCCAAAAACTGCCCACGGTATGTTTTTCCTTCATGCTATTATTTCTCATTGACAATCATGATCCTGTGGTTGTGAACTATATTGGATTCTCCAAATGTTTCAGCATTGCTGCTCATCTTGAAGCAATGGGGTTTGATGTTTCGCTTGTTGCCACAGAATGGTTCTTATGCCTCTTCTCCAAAACATTGCCTTCAGAGGTTAGAAAATAGTTTACCTGATACCAGCGTTTATCTCATCCATCAGTGATGTCCCTGAACTCACTGTAAAATCATTTCACAATCACCACTGTTATTGCTGTGAACAGACAACTCTGCGAGTGTGGGATGTTTTATTCAATGAAGGTGCAAAGGTCTTGTTCCATGTGGCTCTAGCAATTTTCAAGGTGTGTACTCAGGAAATTTCCTTCTCTGCATGCTATTTAGAAAGTGTTTGGATTCCTTGCCTATATGGTTGAAATAATACCTTATGATTGTTTGGCATTGTTTTGATTTCACTTTTCATAAATTCTCTAATACTTGCAGATGAGAGAAGATGATCTTCTACGAATCCAACATATTGGTGATGTAATTGATGTTCTGCAAACAACTGCTCATCATCTATACGAGCCTGATGAGCTGCTCACGGTAATTATCCGCTCTTTTGTACCGACAAATACTGAAGTAGCCAGTGATGATGCATACTGTTATAAACTTATACTTGGGACACTAAGAAGTTACATTAAAGTGAGAGTCAGAACTTTTGAGCTATCTCTGTAGTTTATCAAGTTGATGCTTCATGCTGAAAGCACTCAATTACCAAACATTGGAATCTGATTTATCCATCTTTCACTTTTTTTTTCCTTTCCTAGTTTGCGTTTGACAAGATTGGGTCCATGACTACGAACACAATTACAAAAGAAAGGAAAAAGCAGGAGACGGTGGTCATGGCCGAGCGCGATCAAAGAACTAGACGGTTGAACTCGCTCAAGATGGATGCATGATGATGTGTAAAAAAGATACATGTTAGGATGCTGAGCTCTGTTTGTTTTGAAAGAACGGCGAAGACGACGTGGTGAGTCAGCACTTGGTTACTTGTTAGACTGGCTGTCTCAACGAGTAAGAAAAGGTGCTCACGCTCCGCCAAAAATAGAGGTGTCTGAGCCGATGCAAAAACTGCAATGTGGGTTTGTTTTTGAAACTTCATGTTGTGTGTGTGTGTGTGTGCGTGCCCCGTTCGTGTTGGTGAGATGTGAGGCCTTGGGAACTGGTTTGAAACATGTGTAAATCGGACAGCGTGTTGAAATCCTCTTGCAATGAGCCCTAAGTGCATGTAAATTTTGCAGGCATGAAATGGAGCTATAAAGTTTGTTTATTCACTTTAATTCTGAGTTTCCGATGAATCATGTACCAAGAATGATTGTATGCCATTGGCATTGCTGAAGCAATAAAATGTGCACACTGTAAAGGGCGAAATAAAATGACGTGGGAATAAAATGGGTAACCACAAAAGTTGATAAATCTTGGTTGTCTTTCCCTTGTGTTCTGCATTTGTGGGTTTAATTACCTCATTATTATGTTGTATCTGGTCCATTATTTATCTATACTGTAGGGGAAACCCATACTGTTTTCTGTTTTTTTTTTTCATCTACAATAAATTAGATTCTTCAAAAGGAAGTTCAATAACAAAGAAATCAGCTGGACCATATCTTGCATATTGGCTTGTTATATTTAGGAGTGCTCAAGCGCATATATATCCAAATAATAAAGGACTTTGGCTTCCAGCGTGGGAAAACATGAATCTGAGAGTACACATGCAAAAGTAATCTTGAACATATAACACTGATGCAAGGTAAGGCACCAAATAATCTTGAACATATCACATTTCAGAATGAGAGTTTATAAGTTACAAGATGAGAGGTGATCACGCCAGACCAGCGCATGGACCTTTTGGCTAGGTACTTCAAACCTATTGGACCATGGAGTTAGGTCAGCCATGGTCAAGGCCACGTTTAAAGTAAACACAACCCTTAGCTCATTACATCACAATTAAGCTTATTAAGTTAGTGGACTACGGCCGTATATGTCCATCATGGACCAGACTACCTTCACTAGAAGCTTACTAGCACCACAACTTACTTTCGTCTCCTCTTGACCACGGCGTTGTGGTGAGAATTCAACTCTTTGTTCGGTAGTAGAATTAGAATCACCAACACCACCACCACAATGATGACAACCCTTACTAACAAACTCAAACGTGAGCATTCTGCCTAGGCAGATGGTAAGGACACGACGCTGCAGCGTGATAACTGTCAAGTCACCAGAAAAAGTCACCACACCATCTTCCTTGCTATTATGAATCACAATCTTTTCTTCAACGCCCTCGATGGCAACTCTGATATCTCCACAGAAATGCCCCCCCTCAAGTATCTCGATTTCAAAGGTACCCTCGACTGCATTTAGAATAGTTGCATAGCTCACCTTCACAGTACTAAACCAGCTCTTAAGAGTTCGACTTCCAAAATGAACCTTCTCATCTTGAGGCTGAACTCGTCCATCGATGCTAAGTAAGCCCTTGCTGATTTGCTGGCCTAAAGGCTCTCCGTCAACTTTGATTTTGAGATTTATCTCTACATATATGAAATCAAGTAACACCAGACCTCGACCTGGGCCAGTTAAAATCAAACTTTCTTCCTATGAAAAGAGTCGCAATAGATTAGAGTATGTTCATCAAAATACCACTAGAGCATGTAACAAAAAATGCAATAGAGTTATAGAGTAAAGAAGAGTCAAGATAGGCATCTCATGACAACAACCAACTAGTATTTAAGTAATGGTTGTGAAGCAAAAGGCATACCTCTGAGTTGATAGTCTGGTAATCCTCTCTATGGAGGTTAAAAATGTATATACACTTATGGTCAACACTGTCTCTCGCGATGATGGTGCCATACACGTTGATGGGAAAGCCTCTGTCCGAGGAGGCAATCTTGACCGAAAGTATGTTTGCAGAGTCTTCTAGGTTTATGCCGCGTATGTACCCACTGTTGGTAAACCGCATTGGAGGGATAAGCGCTGCAATGGAAAATAAAAAAGAAACAGTTACTACGAGTGACCGATTTTTTAAGATGTAGAACAGAAACGTATCGCGGCAGCACGAGAAGGTTAGTACGTAAAACATATAGAATGCGCTATCAGCCAAAACATCACTCAGTTGAACAACAATGTAGTGGATGGGTGCAGGGGAGATTCTACGTACTTAAGGACCCAATTTGTCACCAAGGTAAACACATATAGTACGAGCAAGCAGCTTGTCTGTTTTTATACTCCCAGTGGACATTAGAGATTTTTTTTTCCTAACTCAATTCTTCAGTTGAGCCTTAGCCCTGCCGCCAGTATTTTATGTCTTCATGCAATCGCTAATGACTGATAGTAACCATAGAAACATGCAACCTGAAAGATACATACATAACTGAAGAGAGCCTCCTGACCTAAGGTGTTCTAACTATTTCACCCATGCTTTTGAAACGGAAACAGGAATTCGATCAGGATCTCCGCCATTGACTTACACTCCTCGTCGATGTCGAAAACGGAGAAGTCGGTGAAGGAGTAGCGGGTGTAGACCTCCCGCCCCGTCTTGGGGTCACGCTCCAGGATGGAGTTCAGGACGGCACGGTGCGCCGCGCCTCTCCGCAGTCTCTCCTCGTCCTTCCTCGCCTGCTCCTCCTCCGCACGCAGATGCGCCTCCCTCTCCGCATCCATCTCGGCAAATAGCTTCGCCTCGTCGTAAAGTAAAGGCTCCACGAAGAAGTCGTCGTCCTCCTCCTCTACGCCCGCCATGATCCCTGCAGGCAAGTCGCCGCCAATGAAACTGTTCCCGGACGTACGAGTTGTGCTTTGCTCTTTGCTGATGGTAATCGCTGCTGGGTTTAGGCTGGCCCGAGGCCCAAGATGTATCTGTTCATTATTATCGGTGCTGTGCTTGGTCTGGGCCTTATGTTTCTTGATTTTGTTTTTTCGCGAAATCTAGTGCTCAATCGAAATAAAATCGGTATTACTGCCAAGTGGCCCAAGTAGCTTCAAGAACCCACCAAATCTTAGAGCACCCCCACTTGTCCATTATATGGGCTCCAGCGCATCTACTTTAGGGTCAATATGGAGGGTGCCGGCAGTAAAACAAAAACAGGGGCCGGGCGGCTTGAAGTCGCGGTCTCTATACTAAAAAAATTTAAATTTTCAAAATATAACATATTCATAGAAATAGTAGATTCACAGATAGTTCGGCCATACTTGGCCAATATTTGTACAAATTTAAAAACATAGACATAAAAAACCATGAAAATCTAGTAACCGCCGCCGTTGCCGCCACGCCCTAACCCTAGGCGGCGGTACATCGCCACCGCGTAGTCCTCCTCCTTGTCGTTGGGGTCCTCATTCTTCGGCTCCGGGAGGTAGCTGCAGCCCTGGCCGCCGTCCCCGCGCCTCCTACGCGGCCTGCTAGACTGGCCAGCGTCGTCGTCGCTGTCCAGGTTGATGACGAGGCCGAGGCGACGGCGGCGCTCCTCCTCCACGTGGCGGTGATCGGCCGCGCTCCATGCCTCGGCGAACTCGTCTGTCGCGGCGAAGGACTCGAGCTGGGCTTGGCGCAGCCCCAGGGACTCCTCCGGGTCGTCATCCGCCTTAACGATGGAGGCCACCGCCTTGTACTCCGGCGGTGGCGTCCACTCATGCTGGCGCGGCGGAATTGGTGGCACCGCTCGCGAATGATGACGCCAGCACCTGCGAGAGGTGCCTCCTCCGGCTCGTCCTTCACCATCGCCACGAGGCGCGGCGACGGCGTGTTGTAGGGAGAGTACCTCGCCGTGGACCCACGCGAGGAGGAGGAGGCATGGCGCCACGCCGCCCACTGGTCGCTGCCGCGTGGGGGCGCCAGCTGCAACTGCCGTGGCGGCATTTGCAGCGGCGGGCCGTTCCCGTCGGCGATGTAGCCGAGGACTCACGCGAGGGTCGTCCTGCGCGCACTCCACCACCGCCGCCGTCCACTGGCGTTGTTGTTTGCCGGTGGATAGCCGCTGCCTCATAGGCAGCAAGGCGGTCAGCGCACTCGCGCTCGAAGAACGCCATCCAGGCTTGGTCGTTGTATGGCGACCAGAGTGGTCCGTTGTCCAAGCGGAGCTCGCCGAGGCCAAGGCAGAGCTCGCGGAGGCACGGGTGGAGATGGCGGTGGCTCGCTTCGAGTTTTTCGCGTGCATGTGTTCGTCTAAATTTGATGAGATAGATCCGTGGGCGAATCCCAATAGTCACTTGTTGTGACCGCGCAGCGTCCGCAAAGACGCAAACGTGCCGCATATTTGGTTCGTGTTTGCGTCTTCACGAACGCCCCAGTTACTATACGTCGTCCCGCTGGAACATGGTGCATGCGCATTTTTTGACCGTTTGCGTCGGAAGATGCTCCAGGTGAACCAACGTTTGCACAATAAGGAAGCACTGGACATTTTAACCGACCACGAGTGAACACAAGAAGTGATTACAGAGGCCGGCCGGAGCACCTTTACACATTTTTGCAGAAGCACATCATGGCTTCAGAGTTCCGATACATATTAGGTGGGCTAAAACAGAAATGTCCGCAGAGGAAGACGCTCAATTTGCGTGATTTGCTACAAGGTGTGGGCGGTCACAGAGGCCCATGTGCTGCGAATAGGTACGTACGAGGCCCACTGAGAGGTGCAGCTAAGTTCAGCAAATGGGTTAAATAAGCTAAAAAAAAGGCAAATGGGTTAAAGAGCAAGACAGCAGTTCAGAGATTGGCAGGTTTGCTAACTAATAATATTCTAGTATTATTTTTGTTCAGCAATAAGACATGTATATGGCAAGTTCAATCCCGTAATTATTTTTGTTATCCTCGGCACAGGAACTGGGTAGTTTTATCGGATGAGCCGGTTATTGAGATAAGTGGCTACACCATTAAGAATTCACTGACCAGGGGGCGCCCATTCGATGTCAATTTATGTACGGGGATTACTAGAGTCTTCAGACAAATGGAGATTGATGGTGTCCCAGGAGCTGCACCAAGACACTTCACACCTGTCCGTTGGGCGGTTAGTTGATTTGTAGTATTGGTTGCACAGAGCACTATAAAATCAAAAGCTGTGCAAAGTACTAGATTACTGGACGGAGGGAAGGGGGGACGAGCGGGGGCGAGACCCCCTATCGATCGGCTTGTCCCGTGGTAAGGATTAGCGATTACCGCTAAATTTTAGCAATCCTGCTACAAGTTCCCCCCCCCCTCCCTCCTATCCGTGTGTGAAGCAGCCTCCGGTGGCCCAATTGGACAATCCCAGTTTGTAAGGCTGGTCATAGTGCATAGTATCATATATTAGTATCATGCATATGATACTTGTCTATGATACTATCTCTATAGTGGGTGGTATTATAGTGTAGTATCATAAATTTGTAAATTTATTATTTTGTAGAATCCCAATGTAAATCTATGTACAAGATCTATTTGGTATTTACTTTTCTCGTAACGTGCGCTATGATACAGTATCTACCTATGTTACTCTAATCCTATCTCTCCTCATTAATTAGATGCCACATCATCATTTTTGTAGGCCTAAAATGCATGATACTACATATGATACTAGCACTATGGCCAGCCTAAGCACCTAAGCCCATGTTAGTTATTCCTGTATTAGCCATGCACGAGATAACATCTAGGCCCAGGCCAGCCTAGTACAGGGTAGAAACTAGAAACAGAAGCCCGTTTAGCAGACAGTTTAAGGAAGGGATTTCTATTTTCGTGCCCTCAGTTCCTTAGTTGTGCTCAGTTTTCCCCAGTTCTTTAGTTTTTCCTCAGTTTTCCCCAAGTGCTTGTTTGAAACCCACAGAAGGCAGCTCAGACGGCAGGATTCCCGTTATGTTGACCGCTCCGTGCTGACGTGTGGAGCCGCGTCGTGTGGGCCCGCGTCGCGTGGGGCTGGTAGAAAGGGACCGCGTGAGACAGGACGAGATAGCGTTTGGTTGCACGTGAGCAGGAGCTGGGTTGACCGCTCCGTGCTGACGTGTGGGGCCGCGTCGTGTGGGCCCGCGTCGCGTGGGGCTGGTAGAAAGGGACCGCGTGGGACGGGACGAGATAGCGTTTGGTTGCACGTGAGCGGGAGGCTGGGTTTTGTCTCTCTCGGCCATTGGCATTTCCCTTTTAAGAGTACCTTTTACGCCTCCTTCTCTCTGCCTTTTTTCACCTAATTAGTATCAAATCTAGAGAAGCTTGCATTTCTGTCTTTCTTCAATTATTATTTGTGCCTTTTGGCCCTCATTGTTTGCCCAATATGGCAGCAAATCTAGTAGGGAGCCCAATCTAGTACTCCATCTGGTCCATATGTATGTAGTTAAATCTAAAAGCAAATCTACAGGGAATGTACGATAAATTCACAAGGTCATATAGTAGAATAGGGATAGATAATATAGATAATAAGCTTGCATTCGGCGAGCCAAACATAGTAGGGTTCGAGGTTCTTCACGAAGTACGAGCACCATCATACTAACAACATAACAACGAGGGATCCCTAGCTAACAACAAAGGGATCCCAACAACAAAATGGAGGAGGCAGCAGCAGACACGTCCGAGGACTCCGCCTACCCCATCCGCCTCTCGCATCCACTTGTTGCTCCCCCGGGAGCCTTGGGCTTGAGCGAGAGGCATGCGCCCGCCGGAGATCTCCACCCGCTCGGATGCTGCGGAGGTGCATGCCGAGCGCCAAGTGCTTGGCGCGGAAGGAGTTGGGGTTCACCGACGTGCCGACCTTGGGGTTGGTGTGGCCGATGTTCTCGGCATGCGTGAGGACGCAGTTGAAGTCAGTGCCGCCGAGCCTCCTAGTGCAGAAGGGGCACCTGTAGACACCCTTGGCGACGTCGAGGTAGGAGACGTACTGGCCGACCTGCAGCCTCCGCAGCACCTGGCGAGTCTTGACGTCATGGTGCTCGTCGTCGCTGCCAGACAGCTGATCCATATCAAACGGGAATTTATTAGTGAATGAGTTGCAAACATGCATGATAACAAAGTTAGGAAAACAGAGGCAGCCTCAGTTAGAGTGGACACGATTATATGTCTACAAGGACGGTGTAAGCGAACCAAAGCTCATGCACAACAGATTTATACACAGAAATGGTTCGCTGAACCCTCCCTGTAAAAATCTGTGCCCACCGATTCATCATAGGCAAAGAAACAGATTCCAGATCTGAACTTGAACACATTCCAGATTATTTGCAAAATTAAACGGTTGATATCTTTTGATTCGTGCATAAAATAAGCTGATTGAGATCCTATGATTACTTGCATAAATTAAGCTGATTGAGATCCCATTATTACTTGCATAAATTAACCGAATGGCCGAACCCCAAATCTTAAAAGAAATCAAGGAGGGATCAAAGCAAAATGGAATAAAATCGGCGCAAATATTAGCCCAATACTCATCCATCCACAGATCCATCTACACCAGCACAAATAGGGTTCAAAAAGGAATGGGGAACAAAAAAGGAAGCAAACCGTAGTTACCTCGTTCCATGGGTCCTCTATGGAGGTGTCGTAGCGGTTCGGGGGCGGGACGTACGGCACCGGCTCGTAGGGGTCCCATCCCGGCGGGATCTGACGGCGACCGGCGGCAGCAGCCTCCGATGCACCGGCGGAGGTGGCGGTGACGTCCGTTGAGGGGACGGCGTCGAAGAGGGAGGCGTCGCGCTTGGAGCGGACGACGCCGTGGACGATGGGATTGGCATTCTCCTTGTCCATCTCGCCGGCAGAGGAGAGGGAGAGGGAGAGGGTTTTTTTTGCTTCGGAGAAGATGATGGGACGTGAGAGAGGCGGCGTTGCGTAGGCGAGTGAGAGTGACAGAGATAGTGGGAGGAGGCGTCTATAAAGGCAAGGGGTGGTTAATGCGACCCGCGTCCTACGTGTCCACCGCTGCACGTCTGCACGTCTTGGACTTCTGCAATGCGCCACGCGTCCACGATTGCATGTCTTCGACTTCTGCACCGCGACCGGCGTCTACGCGTCAACAATTGCACGTCTTTCATTTATGCACCGCAACACGCGTCCTCGAGTCTAACCCTGGAAATTTAGATATACTCAGGTATAACCTCGAGCATTATACTAGCATTTTTGTGTGCTCAGTTTTCCCCTTGAGTGCTAATACTGGCTAGTGCAATATGCTCGGTTTTACCCTCAAGTAGCTGGTCAACGAGATAGTCAACAAATGGGATTAACTAGTTAAATGAGTCATTTAATGTGCAAAAAATTCCAAAAAATAGTGGCACATACTCATGGAGTCTTTACCACAAATTGCCGAGTTCTCAAAACATAGATAAGTCATAGATAAATCAAGTTTTACCACAAATTGCCACTTCTCAAAGGCCTTCTCAAATCACCTAGTAGCTATGAAGGTGCATGGTTTTCCACAATAAGCCCTTCCCAAAACAGCTTTCCCCAAAACATACTTTGTCTAAATGAGGCCACAATTCTCACACTCATGTATATTTGTATTGCAAATAGTTTGAGATAGGCCAAGATGGGTTTTATTGTACAAAACACGCATTTTCCATTTTTTAAATCTCATATTTGAATCCCTTAGTCCGTTTATTACATAGGTGCCCTTGGTTTCTTGATACTACTCGGTTTTGCCCTCTCCCTCCACAAATTCTCTCACACGTGCAACATTGCCACCGATTGGTCTAGCCCATGTCACGCGGATCGTGCCCGCCGACCGTTGATCGTATGATCTAACGGGCAGGATAACCCTCTCTCTCTCTATCGGCGGTTACCTTCCACTCTCTAAGTATGCTAAAGGGCGGTTTTCTGTATTTATTTTCACGCGCTAAAAATTATAAACTCTTTTAGGCATTACTTTTCACGCAAAAAATGATAAACCGTCACCGATTTGTTGTAGCCATTAATTTTCACGAAAATCCCAAATGATAAACCATCACCGATTTGTTGTAGCCATTAATTTTCACGCAAAAAATGATAAACCGTCACCGATTTGTTGTAGCCATTAATTTTCACGAAAATCCCAAATGATAAACCATCACCGATTTGTTGTAGCCATTAATTTTCACGCAAAAAATGATAAACCATCACCGATTTGTTGTATCCATTACTTTTCACGCAAAAAATGATAGACCATCACCGATTTCTTGTAGCCATTACTATTAACGGTAAAAATGATAAACGAACCAATCTATCTATCTCTGTATTTGAAGTTTGGAAGGGTTCACCATCTAGTTATGTTAACTTTCGAGGTTTTGACCTGAAAACAAATGGGTATTATAAAGGGAAATAAAAGTTCAAAAAATGTAAAAACGAAACAATCTACCTATCTTTGTATAGAAGATCGTCCGTATGATTTTTGAGGTCATTTAGAGAAGGTAGAAAAAAATCCCTTTTGAAAAGGTCGAAAAAACCTAACTTGTTACAAAAGCTGGTTTCAGTGAAACCTAACCAAATTTGGCATACATTATGCCATATCTATAACAACAAGGAATATCTAAAAGGGAAAGTTTCACAAAATTTGAAATTTATGGCGACAATGATGTCATACATGATGCTGTTTTTCGAGGTTTTGACCTGAAAATCAATTGGATATTATAAAGGGAAATAAAAAGTTCGAAAAATATAAAAACGAAACAATCTATCTATCTATGTATAGAAGATCAGCTGTATGAAATTTTAGGTCATTTAGAGGAGGTAGAATAAATCACCTTGTTAGAAAAGCTGGTTTCAGTGAGACGAAACGACATGCGTTTAAGCAAAGTGATTTTTTCGAACATCTCCAAATGATCCCAAATTTGCCATACATGATGCCATACGTGTAACAACAAGGAACCCTATCTAAAAAGTGTCAAAAAAGTTTGCCCAACCGTATAGCTCTATCAAAAAGAACCTCACCATGGCGCTAGTATAATTTTGGGCTTAGTTACAAACTTTCGTTACCTAACCTTCAACATGAAACTTGTTTCAAATCACTTTTGGCGTACAAGAAACAAATCGCTCCTTGATTCGAGCACCACAGCCTCCAAACTTTGCTGATGCCGATATCGGCATGGTCAGAACGGCTATGCTCGACGCCACTGCTAGGTCACCGTCGGGATGCACCCTCAATCCCGTCCCCTCATTCGATCAACGACACACCGGAGATACCGCCGAGGCCAATGCCGAACGTACATGCTGATGCCAATGCCGAACATGCATCCACGCCGATGTGGGCACGGCCATGCCGCCCCGCTATCGCTGGACGCCACGGACCACCGCGAGGTCTTTCCCTTCGCCACCACACTCTTCTAGCACCCATCTATACACGCCAGAAAGGAGAGAGACTAGTTTTCTCTACATTGCTCGCGTTCGTGTCGGACACGGTCAGTCAAAGTTTTGAGGTAGTCGTCGATGTCGTCGACCATTTCTTCTCTTCTTTGCTTGGTTAAACGCGTCTAGTTCATATCTATCTAATGCGTATGGTCTCGCCTCATGCAGTTCTTTATGGACGTCGATCTCATCTCGGCACCCCGCAGGCCACCTCCTCCGTGCCATCGCTGTAGAGCTCCGTTTAAAAATCTATTCCTACCCGTGTATTGCCCCTTGTATCAGCGCCATGGCTCACTTGTCATTCGATATACCGAAGCAGGGGCGGAGCTACACCCCGGGCAACCAGGGCCATGGCCCGGGGCGCAGCAAACAATCAGGCCTACTACTTATAGAAGTTTTTGACTTGGCCTGGGTTGTAGCCGAGTACTCAGTTGGCCCATCTTCTGATATGCAAACGAAACTACAGCGAGCAAACGAATCTGGCTATATCGTTAGCTGCTGGCCTATTGTGCTGCCGAGTGCTACTGCTGGCGCGCCCTCCGTTTGACCGTTGGCCGGCGGAGTGCTGCTGTGCCGTGGCTTTGCCTTTAATTATCTGTCTGTCTAGAACGTGTGCTTGCTTTAATCGTTCCACCGAAATATTTTTACCAACTGAAATATTTATTAACTTAATAACAATTTTTGTCAATCAATTTAATGTTTTAGAATAAAATGTGAAGATATTTTACCTTAACGCGCCACCAATGGGTGAATTCCCAAACCGAAGAAACTACCCAAACTATATGTAGTTTGTTGGATTGTTAACAAATGAGTTGAATATATGTGCTCATCTTCGCACTACCAAATTTCATGTGCTATTCTATGAGATTTTCTTGGTAGTTTTTGCTCTTTTTTTTTGGCCCCGGGTTTGCTCTAATCCTGGCTCCGCCACTGTACCGAAGCCCCACTCATGCGTGTTTTGGTCAGGGATACAGCGGTGCTTACGGTCAAACAAAGATGGATGGTCTGACGTGTCTTTGCGGGCTCTACGTGGCCCCACTAGTCAGAAGATAACGGTCAACCGTCGGGCAACCGGCCGTTACAGCATCTGTGATGGTTTCAGACAAGGTCTTGGGGAAAACTGAGGAAAAACTAAGGAGCTGGGGAAAACTGAGCACAACTAAGGAACCGAGGGCACGAAAATAGAAATCCCTTTAAGGAATCGGCTCGCACGGCACGAGATCGGATCAGATCATCGCTTCGTTTTCTGTTGCGCTGCGCCGTGTTTGATGCAACTCGGGCGTTTTCTCGTTTGCCGACTTGCTGGCCGCCACCAAGGGCTCCAGTCCAAGAGACCAAAATTCTAGATCAATGGACAATTGAGACTTTGAGTACTGCTGAGAAGGGCGCATCAAGGCGGCCGGCTGCAGCATGAGCGACGACGGATGGAAGAAAATGGTTGTTCCTAATCTCCCACTTCCAAAATTCTGGTTTGATCTGTCTTAGGCACCTAGTTATTTTTTAGCCCTTCTCTCAACAGTCAACTCTAATGGATTAGTTTGCCCATTGCTTAGGAAATTTGAAAATTAATTAGGAAAATTGGGATGCTTACTTGTGTTTGTGTAGTCTAGTGGAAATATCCTTCTGATATTCTAGATAAGAGAGACTCTTCCGAGTTGCAACATAGCAAGCTTTTTTCTGCTATGA
This sequence comes from Lolium rigidum, assembly GCF_022539505.1. Taxonomy (NCBI): domain Eukaryota; kingdom Viridiplantae; phylum Streptophyta; class Magnoliopsida; order Poales; family Poaceae; genus Lolium; species Lolium rigidum. Next base: position 38,981,459 of record NC_061511.1, on the reverse strand, counting down.
AACTGGATAAGACTAGTCTAAACACTAAATTGAGATATACTTCCGTGATGGTGTGATAGTATATATAGAGAGGGAAATAGCAAACAGATTTAGCGTTGAAGAAGTTATTTAGAACTTTGATTTTAGTGCTCGTAAAACGGATTTTATTCTGACAGATTTGTAACTTTACTCATATCGCAGAAAAAATGAGCATATTTTGATGATGTATATCTTATAATATTTACTGCATGTGTGATAGTTTTTCCTACGATTTTGATACTTCTACTTTCTGCCCCCCTATATGCAATTCCTGGCTCCGTCATGTGTATATATACGCAGAGTCTAGCTATGTCGGGGCGACCACGGAGGCTGTCGAGGCATTCAACCCTCCCCCTACAGTGGTTAGGCTCCACGATACCACATTCGTAAGCGATGCACTAGTTTGGTTTTCAAGCCATTTCAAAAGCACTTATTAAATTTTTTCCCCATGAACGACAGGTGATGTTTATGCTGCAGATTGGCGCTACATGGGCTTGCTTTTTTTTTCAAACGATCCATCAGGATAACGAAAATACAGCAGTATCAGAGGGGAGGGGGGGGGGGGCGCCTAATGCTAACGTTCAAAGTGTAGGAGATTTATATTACAAGCCAGGATCAAACGGAAGTTTTAAAGCCGAGCCAAAAGGGAAGGGGCTGGCAACAAGCTGGAGCGCAGCCAGCAGAGGACTATCTAACCAAAAGAACTAAGCAACATAGCTTTCTCTTTCTCATCTGCAGCTTCCTAGAAGCAGGAAAAAGGAAGGGATGTATCAACAGCATCAGGTGGCGTTTCCATCATCCTTGTCTTCTGGTTTCTTGTACTCCAGGCGGAGGGGACCGGTGCGATCAACGTTTCCTGAGGAAGAGGCTCCCGCTCCAGCCGTAATGTCAGCTCCGTCTCTCTCACCATGAAGCGCTACCCAATAGTTCATAAAAACAACAACATAACTAATCAATTCAAACGGTGAATTAATCAACTTCCTCTCGAAACAAGCTCTGTTTTTTAGCTTCCAAATAGCCCAACAGCTGCCAAACCAGCTATCTGTGTGTTACGGCTTGCAGGAATTAATTTTGGAAACCACCAGAAGAATTGTGAAAAACTCCTAGGACGGGTGGGAGATTTGATAGCAGTGGCAACAGTGCTCGAAAAAAACTTAGCAGCTGCACAGCTGAAGAAGAGGTGGCTAATGGATTCTTGTTCACTACAGAATTGGTAGAGAGAGTCTCCAGTCCAATTATGCTTGAGCAGATTATCTTTGGTGGCAATGGCATTATGCCAAATTAACCACAGCCAAACTTTGATTTTAAGAGGAATTTTTCTTTTCCATAGGTGTCTAAAGGATCTATCCATCCCATTTTTACACAGATCTTTATAAACAGATTTCACAGTAAACCTGCCATTTTTTGACCATTTCCAACATGGTGTGTCTTTTTCATGGGACAATCTCACTTGGTTCATCAACTGGAGTAACCCTGCTTCTTGGATAATCGGATCAGGTGTCAGCCATCTCCTATAAGAAAAATTCCAACCCACAGTAGCTGCACCAGCAACAGTGATTTTTTTCACTGCAAATACAGAACAAGTCAGGGAGCATATCCTTGAGGGGGCTAATACTGCACCAAGAATCTCGCCAAAAACTGGTTAGAGACCCACTCCCAACCTGCATCCTTCTGCCACAGAGGTAAATTTCCTTCACCTGTAACATGTCAGCCCACAGAGGAGAATCTCCAGGTCTATGTTTTGTATAGTAAACCCCTTCGTCCTTGAGATAGTTCACCTTCATGAAATCTTGCCAGGGTCCAGGGTTATGTTTCAGTTTCCACCACCATTTGCACATCAAACTGATATTAAATTTGAGTAAATCTTTCACACCCAGGCCACCTTTTTTGCTTTGGCTTACAAATCCATTTCCACTTCACAAAGTGGTATTTCTTCCTGTCAGGACAACCAGCCCAAAAGAAAGACCTGATAGGCTTATCCATTTGTTCTATATTTGTTTTATGTAAAAGTCTCAAGGACATTTGATATACAGCAGTCCTGGAAAGACAAGCATCTATTTTCACCAGCCTTCCTCCAATGGACATGGAATTTCCAATCCACCCACTCATCTTCTTCTTTGTTTTTTCCCCAAGAAACCCTATTTCTGTAACAGAAGTCCTCCTGGCACAAACTGGAGCCTCCGATACTTTATAGGCCAACTGCCCTTCTGACAATTGAACAATTCAGCAAAGAAGTTCTGTTTGATATCATCCTCCAAAATCATCAACACTTCACTTTTCTCAAAGTTAATTTTCAGACCAGACATTAATTCAAACATATAAAGTAGTAACTTCAAATTGACAGCTTGTTGAGCATCATCCTGTATCAGTAATATGGTATCATCAGCATACTGTAGATTGCTATACCTTAGTGAATCAAATTATCAGCCAGACCTGTGATTAAACCATTTGCTTGTGCCAGGTGAATCATTTTTGCCAAGCTGTTTGCTGCCATATTAAAAAGGAAGGGGCAAAGGGATCACCTTTCCTAACTCCCTTATGAGTTATGACTAGTGAAATATGGGCCTACTTTATCATTGACTTTGACACTTAGGGTCCCACTAGTAACATCTTTCTTGATCTAGGTCAACTAGTTATCACTGAAACCTTTTTTGGTTACAACATTCAAACAAAAAACCCCAATTCACTTTATCATATGTTTTTTCAAAGTCAATCTTCAGAACAACTCCTTGGTGTTTCCTAAACTTATTTTCCCTCAGGATTTCCTGTAGCAACATCACACCATCAGTGATGTATCTTCCTTTAATAAATGCAGTTTGGCAGGGAAGCAGAAGTTTGTTCATCACAGGATTTGCTCTGACAGTCAAGGTTTTAGTCACAATCTTAAAAAAGACTTGTAACAAACAGATTGGTCTGAATTTCTGGATGATATCAGCATCATCAGACTTGGGAATTAAATTAATAATTCCATAGTTGATTCTATCAAGGTCAATTCTGTGTTCAAACAAATCATTAAATACATCCATGCTGTCAATTTTAATAATATCCCAGCAGTGCTGATAGAATTCAATGGGAAAACCATCAGGGCCTGTTGCCTTATTTTTCTCTATGTGATCAATAACCTCTTTAATTTCTTCCAAGGAGAATCTCCTATCCATGTTTAAACGATCTAGGGCATTGAGATTTTCCTCCTCTGTCCAAATTTCATCACTTAACCTGATACCTGTATCAGCCACAGGTCCAAACAGGTCCTTATAAAAGGAAGTAGCATGCTCCAACAGAGCAGCATCCCCTTGTATAATGGAATCTCCTTTTCTCAGGGAGAAAATTGTTCTTTTCCTTTTACACCCATTGGAGGCTCTATGAAAGAAAGCAGAATTGCTATCTGCCTGTAGAAGCCAATTTTCTCTAGATCTCTGTCCCAGAAGGATTCTTCATTGTCCAAGATTTTTAGCAATTCTTGCTGTAGCAGAATCTTCCTTTTTCTTTGGACTGGAGACAAAGTTCCATTTTCTTCAATATCTTCTAGTTCTTTCAGCTCTGTAGAAATATCTCTCTTTTTCTTAATGTCAGCACCTCTCAGATTAGCACCCCATCCTTTCAAGACATTTTTGACATTTTTTAATTTCTTATGTAGTCTGTCCAGGCTATTGTTGGCAAACACTTCTTGAGCTCAACTTCTCTTGATTCTGTCCAAGAAGTTTTCTTCATTGATCCATCTTTTCTCAAATCTGAATTCTCTGTTTTTCACCCTGATGTCCAAGGTATCAAGAATCAAGGGATTATGATCTGATACCTCTCTCACAAGCTTATGGATAGTGACTAAAGGAAATAAATCTTCCCAGGATCTGCTCATCAAAAATCTGTCCAATTTCTCCAAAGTGGGATCAGTGTGGTTATTAGACCAGATGTACTGACCACCAGACATATGAATTTCTCTCAAAGCACAAGTGTTGATGATGGAATTGAAAATATCATACCACTTGTTATGAGCCATGGCTTTAATTTTTTCAGAGGAAAATCTTAACAGATTGAAATCTCCCCCTACCAAAATTGGTAGAGATTGATTGCTGCAAATATTACCTAGTTCCACAAGGAACTCTTCTTTATCACAATTCTGTGTTGCTCCATATACAATAATCAAAGCCCATTTTACTGATAACTTTAGATGAAGCAGAGTCACTTTTATATGGAATTTCCCACAGAAGTGTCACAAATGGTAAACCTGGATAGCCTAAAACCACCTAGGATACTCCCACTTCTGCCAACAGAACTGATCCACTTCCAATCAAACTCTCCTCTGGGGCCAATTCTCCTGAAAAAGCAGGAGAATAATCCCTTTAATAATTTCCTGGAGACCAATAAAATCCAGTTGTTGATTCCTTAGGAAATCTGCCAGGAACACACTCATGCCTTTCTTGCCCACTCCTCTGCAATTCATGGAAGCTCCTATCATAGATACTTAGGGTTTTTCTTCCTTCTTCTGGTTCCAGCTACAATGCCACTCAAAGGGTGGTCATTGCAAGCTTTCACCTGGGCAGCACATGATTTTGATTACGCCCCCACATTGGCCTCACTTGATTTTGACTGTGATCCACACCTTCCTATCTTACAAGCAGATTTTTTTGGCTCTCTTCTTCCTTCTGGACAAAACAGGAGTAAAATCATCCTCTTCCTCACCTCTATCACTACCACTCTGCTCAGTACCAAGCCCAAGCAAAAGAATCTTATTTGCATCATCACTGCTACATGGGCTTGCTACGCCATTGACTTTGCAATCCGGGCAATAACATTGATGGATCCGCTTATCTCGTCCCCTAATGACACATCGATGATACAAATGCACTCGTTCAACGCCCCCAGGATCTTAAGCCAAGCTATATACTGCATGCAGAAACACCAATTGGCAACGGGTTTTGGGAAAAGATCTTGCTAACTAGAGCTGACCAAGAACCGCAGTGCAATGGGTATTTTCGTGCATTGGCTCTAATCCATTTTCTTTATTTGCGAGCAGAAAAAGTACACTCGATCTCACGCATCGTGTTAAAATGCATGCAGTGAGGGCTCGTCTATATGCACACTTAATTACGCAAGGTGGTTCAATGGTACGACGGTATGCAATCCTATTGGGAAACAGGTTACTAGTTTAAAAAGAAACTTTTCGCGCGCATGCAACACCAACCTGATCTCGTTCTGACATTGTTTTACTAACCATTTTGATCTTTTTTTCTTATTATCCTGCGCGCAGCCAGTATTAGCACAGTCAAAGAAGGAGCTTCTGGTAGTAATGCGGATACAAGCCAGTCCAAATCAAACTTCCGCGGGAAAACATAGCGCGAAATGAAAAAATGAAAATGCAAAATGTCTGCCGTGTGTGACGGCACGCACACGGCAAACAATTTCCGTTACCACGTTGGGCGGGGATGTGGGCCGAGCGTGCCAGTATGCCGGGCGGTCTGTTTTGCTGTGCGTGTTATCCATTCTTTGCCGTGCGTTTTGTTTTGCCGTGCGTTTTACGCAGGTTTTGCCGTGTGCTCATTCTTTGCCGTGCGCTTCGAACTAATGTGCCGTGCACTTTTTCTATGCCGTGCGCTGGCTCTGTGGGCTCACGGCATTACATTCTTTGCCGTGTGTTGCCGCACGGCAAAATTTGGGCGCACGGCATAGACAAATTTTCCGGTAGTGAGTATTAACAACGGGCAGAAACCAACTTTCTTTGGCCGGGCCCAACTCGATATGCTCGAGGAGTAAAATTAGCACCGGACGCATGTGTTTGCAATTCAGTTCGAAGGGACAACAACAGGGTCGATCGATGTGCCAGAGGAAACCAACAAGTCTTTTTACTGTTCTTCAACTAGCCTATTTGTGAAACATGGTAATAATTTGTACCCACGGCGATACATTTGACGTGCACGCGCGCTGTTACTATGCTGTTACTTTGTTATTCATATGCTATGTCGAGGCATACCTAGCTAGAATTACCCAGCTCGTGAGTTTATTGAGGGAACAGCAGTCTCCATACTTATCTCGTATATGGAGGATGGAATAACCCGGCCAATAATTTGGATGTAGATAAAGAATAAGTAGGCACCAACAGATCGTAGAGATGCAAAAGCTAGACTCGATCTCTCTCGTATGCTGAAATCATCTAGCTAGGCTCGTTTGTTTAATTTCCTCACGTGCAACGGCTATGTGGTTTTCCTGCGGTGTTTCCTTCTTATTCTGGAAGTGAGACACGGTTTAGTATCAGCAATCAGCACTGGTGTGTGTTTCCTACCATATTTGTCGATCGTGTGAAGTCGCGCGAAATTCTATCCATTTGAACCTTGACGTGTTTCAAACCCCATCCAGAATCGCGGATCACTACATAAGCGCCCCACGCCCCACGCTCTCACTCGCGATTCCGTATTTCCTCTCCCACTCCATTCAACCCTTGCCTGTGCGCGGCGGCGGCAGATCGGAGTTCTGACCACGGTTGTTCGGCCAGTGGTATTTCATCAGCACAAGTCTCCGGTGAGTACCGCCATCCTTCGCAGTGATTTTATGCCACGAATGACGTTGGATTTGGCGTGCTGTTCTAACATCCTGATCGATGTCAGCAACAGGTTGGATTCTCCATCAGGGTTCGTCCGTATCTTCTAGGTATTTCACCGTCAATTAAATTAATTTCTGGTGGTATTTACAGATCTTGTCGGCACAGCCACCTAGGCCACCGGTTTAATCCGACGTTTCTTTTCTCCCTTGTAATTACATTAAGCACTGTACTAACCTACTAATACACTGCTTTTCGTGCCAAAATCGCAGCCACAATCTCTCAACTGCTGTACTCGGCACGACTGTCCTCGCGCTCCTCGCCAACTTCATTTGCATACCAGCAGGTGAGATTGGCTCGTTTATGCATTGAACCTCTATTCGTACGTACTATAGTTGTTAGTTTTGTGATCGAGCTTCATATGGACTTAATAGAAGCTGCGAGCGTGGGAAACTTCATTTATACATCATTGTTTTTCTGACATCATTTTCGATAGCTATACATCAGGTGTTTTGGTGCATGGTAGTGGGATGGGTCATGCTTCCAAAAGATATAGTTTTGTACATATGACTTGTAATTTAATCTATCCGCGCGTAAGCTACTTCTATCTGTCACGTCCTCCTTTTGTAGCATTGTCTAACACTCCGAGTGTTTTGGTGCACACGGTACTGCCAGAGAGGGGTGATTACTTATATCTTGTATTAAATTGTATACACGACTGTAATGACTGTCAGAGAGTGTTTTCTTGGCCGGACTGATGATCTAATTCTATGTACGGTAATGACTGTTGATTGAATTTTACTTGCGTTTTTTTTACTGTACAAAAACATTTGTTAGCATTGACGTCGCTAGGCAAATACTATTCCGAAATCAGTAAAATGACTACACTCTACTGCATCACTTTCAGCGTGAAAACAATGTTATGGTAACAAAAAGACTTCATTCTTACTAATATTATCGTCCTCAATTTTTGTAGATGGCCGATGTTCAAGCCGATCTCCTCAACATCGGGTTCCCCAGGATCTTGTGGGATTGTCTTCAGCTATGCGGTTTCGACAGGAAACCTGTGTACACCATGGAGGAGCATGAAGTTGGTGAGACTACGATGGAGTATGTGGCCAAGATAGTGGTGCTGGCACGACCAACTCTAGATCAATTCCCATATCGTTTCACTGGGCCGAGGATGCCGTCAGAGAGCCTGGCTGTTCAGCTTGTCGCACGAGAGGCGATCCGGCTCTTGCGGGATGCACTTCCTGAGATGCGGCAGCGAGCATGCCGATACCTCCCTTTCAAGGAAGGACCACAAGCTCAGAGTACCATAAAAGATGCCATGGACGAAGACGATCTAGCACTTACCTATCAGACCTTCTTCACCATTGCTGAAGACCGAGTGTTGGATGACATCATTGAAGAGCTCACCGAGGCTCGCCGAGACCTTCACCGAACCCAAGATCGACTACGCATTCTGGAGGAGCGAGATGCCTCGGAGCGTCGGCGCATTCGAGTTTCCCGTGGGGGAGTTCCTATTTTTCGAGACATCTACGTGGAGGGTGAGCAACCGACGAGACAAGCCCAGATGACGAGTCGACGGTACCTTCGCCAATTTAGGAGAACGGCCCCGAGAGATGAGGTGCAGCCTTCGGAACAAAGCCCGGGGGTTGATCCAGCTCCGTCCTCAGCAACAACACTCGAGCACGCCCCCGACGAGTTTGAGGAGGATGAGGATGAGGAGGAGGAGCAGGATGAGGAAGAGGAGGAGGAGGAGGAGGAGGATGAGGAGGAGGAGGAGGAGGAACCTGAGGAGCCGGTGCCCGAGTAAGAGGATCAAGACAACAACATCATCACCATTCAGCTTGCAGCCTAGACCCTGAGGAGAGATCGGAGAGCTCACCTGATAGGCATAGTTTTGAGCTAGTTATCCCTCGAGAGTAGTTGATTCATGTATGGTTCATGTCTTCATGACATACCACTCTATGTTGTGTTCAGTTGAGTTGCCGTGTTGTTGAAATGGGAACTACATGTCAGCATCTCGTCATAAGATTATGTTGGCCCTTCGGAGCATTGTTTATCTTTTTGTTTAGAGTCCTTTTACATTCATTGCTAACCAATCCCATGACCTGTCCACCAAGTCTAGGACGGAACCCTCCATCGTCATTACACTACAACATAGTCGTGTTGACAAATATCAATTATTATAAATTAATAGTAGCAAAGACAATTAAGTTACACTTCATACATGATAGCTAGTATCTTGCTCGGAAAAATTCATGCGATGATGTATTTCCATACTCCACGGTGCCATGGGTTATATCCTTAAAGCCACATTTTCATCTCTTCCAAGTTTCAAAGTCAGACAAACTTGTAACCCCGATGCATTCTGCGCAAAAAATGACAACTCAGCTAGTTGATCCGCTATAGCCTTAAAGAAGGCAAGACCACAGTTCTCCTCGTAGTAAACCTTCTACACGCATGTCATTTCGCAAGCGAGCAATGTCTTGAAACAATAGTTGCAAAATTATGGCACTATCGTTTTGTAACTAGATATCTTACAGTACCATTTGAGTTCAGCAAATTAGACATTCAGAACAATTCAAATTGAGAGGATGACTTCTTGTTAGTTCCATTATGCAAATTGGGTAATTCTAAGTTTTATGAGATACATATCGAGCCATTTAGGCAGCACAATCAAACTACTGTATTTTAATAAGTATCCATCTAATCCACACAATGGTAGATCACAGATGGGACATGTTTTCATGTTTGGTGCATCCATCAATGAAGCAAATGATAGCCGTGACTTCATCTAACCATGCAGATATTTAAACAATTAATGAAGCTAATAGATGATTTGTGTGTAAAGAGTAGTAGCACAGATCATGTGTCAGCACGCGATGTCGCTTCCAGTAGCTCGTCCGTGCTAGCTGTGTTATGAAATATGGGTGCACACTATCATCTATGTACGGAGCCTTTGATTTCTAGCAAGATATCACAACTATAATATATGAACCGAGAAAGGTTTTTGGGAGAGGACAGTGAAGTTATTGGAATTTCAGAAAGCGGTGAACGTAGTAGAAAGATAAAACTTGTCCCAAAATCAATTGTTGTCCAGTTGACTATGGATCAATGAACTCTATGTTTAACTATGAAACACACCATATACAATTAAAATAATTATTGCAATCTAATACATGAATAAGTTCATAACAATACAAACAATAAATAAATAAGTTCAAATACAAATTACAAGTTCAAATAAATAACATAGTTCATCACAATACAACCATCAAATTAATAATTTAACAAAAAATCAGTTGTTGCCATGTATCTTCGAAAGCATCTAAATCAAACCATCTCGGAGTTAGGAATGCATGTCACTGTTCTCAATCTCTCGGTACACCTGGAGAAACTACTGGATTGTAGCTTTTATCTGTTCTTTTTCGCCTAATTCTTCTCCTCATACACCGATAAACATATGAAAATTGTTGGCCACGCTCATTTTCTAGAATCATGTTATGCATGATTAGACTGGTTTTCATGATCCTTCCCAAAGTTTCTCATCCTAGAACTTGTCCAGTCCTTGCACAATGGCTAACCGAGATTGCAAAACCCCAAAGGCTCGGTCCACATCTTTTCCACGCGCAACTTGCATTGTAGAGAAGTGAACATTATTTATACCTTGGGGGTTTGACATTGGCCTCACAAAATATTGCCCACTCGGGATATATTCCATAAGAAAGATAATACCCCATTGTGTACTTGTGCTCATTAAGCATGCACTGAACATGGGGATCCTCTCCATGAGCTAACCTCGTAAAAAGTGGAGATCGATAAAATACATTGATATCATTGCTCGATCCCCGGAGCCCAAAGATAGCATGCCAAATCCATAGCTACTAATCTGAAACAACTTCTATAATTATAGTAGGATCATTCATACAGCTGTGGAAAAGCTCTTGCTAAAGGAAAATCATCTTCACATACTAGCAACCAATTAGCTTATGGCCACTATCTGTTGAACACGCTGCAGGAGGCCATGGTGCCACCACGCACGAGAGATGTAGCAAGGAGGGTGGAGCAGCGCGTACCTCCGAAGATGTCACGGACAAGGCCGGTGAGTGATGGTGAAGCACCAGTGTGAGGGCGTCCTGGCTGAGCTCGATCACGGATGTTGCGTGGCTAAGAAGCTCCTGGGCGACCTCCCCAAGCGCTAGGGACAGATCATGGGGGTGGCAACACTGTACGAGCAGCCGGAGAGGTTGAGGGTGTGGCGGGATCTCGTGAATCTAGTCAGCTGACGTCGATGGCATGGCATCGGCTATGGCCGGCGGGCGGGGTGATTCGGGGTAGGGAATGATGGGATTCGTAGCATAGAAAACAAAAAATTTCCTACCGCAAGAACGAATAACAAGCCAAGATCTAATCTAGTAGATGGTAGCAACGAGACGAAGATGAGACTAACCCTCGAAGATTCCAAAGCCTACGAGATTAGATCTCGTTGTTGATGTAGTCGATCACTTGCCGCTTTCAAAAGCGCGTCGAAGATCTTGACGGTGCCACAATCGGGCAGCACCTCCGCACTCGGTCACACGTTTGGTGTTGATGACGACGTCCTTCTCCCTGTTCCAGTGGGCAGCAGATGTAGTAGATCCTCCTCGGAATCCCGACAGCACGATGGCGTGGTGTCGGTGGTGGTGGAGATCTCCGGCAGGGCTTCGCCTAAGCGCTGTGGGAGAAGATGGAGGAGGAGAGAGGCTAGGGTTTGGGAGAGAGGGGGGCTAGGGGCGCCGGCCAGGGGGGCCCTTTGGTGGTGCGGCCAAGCCTTTGGGGTGCCCCTTTGTCCCTTTAAATAGGTGGCCAAGCCCCTTGGGTCGTCCATAAACCTGCCCCAAAGTTTGACTGAGTTTCGATAGGCTTCCGATTCCGAAAACGTACTCCTACTCGAACTCTTTTGCCAATTCCGAAATTACATTAAGGAAAGACTTATTTTCCTTTAAACCAACGTGGTTGCACCTATTATGGAACCCTCCGGACTTCCTTAGACATCCTGGGTCATCCCGGACACTTCTGGGACCTTCCATAATATTCCGGACTATTCCGGTCCTTCCAAAACCTTCTAGAAGCTCCGGTCAAAACACCGGACCTTTTCCGAACCCCGGAAAATGACTTCCCATATATGAATCTTATTCTTCGGACAGTTCCAAACCACCTCGTGATGTCTCGGATCCCATTCGAGACTCAGAACAACATTCAAGCTCCATTCCATATTCCATGTCTACTTAAAACGACATCAAACCTTAAGTGTGTCACCCTACGGTTCGAGAACTACGGACATGATCGAGACTCCTCTCCGATCAATAACTAATAGCGGGACCTGGATATCCATAATAGCTCCCACATATTCAACGATGACTTCACGATCGAAAGAACCATTCACATACGATACCGATTCCCTTTGTCACGCGATACTTTACTTGTCCGAGGTTCGATCATCGGTATCTCCATACCTAGTTCAACCTCGTTACCGACAAGTACTCTTTACTCGTATCGTGGTATGTCATCTCTTCTGACCTAGTCACATGCTTGCAAGCTAATCAGACGACATTCCACTGAGAGGGCCCAGAGTATATATATCCGTCATCGGGATGGACAAATCCCACTCTTGATCCATATGCCTCAACTAACACTTTCCGAATACTTAATCCCATCTTTATAACCACCCATTTACACAGTGGCGTTTGATGTAATCAAAGCATCCTTCCGGTGTAAGTGATTTACATGATCTCATGGTCGAAGGACTAGGTAACTATGTGCCGAAAGCTTATAGCAAGTTGAACTTAATGACTTGATCTCATGCTATGCTTACTATGGGTGTGTCCATCAGATCATTCACCTAATGATATGATCTTGTTATTAATAACATCCTATGTTCATGATCAGGAAACCATGATCATCTATTAATCAACAAGCTAGTTAAATGAGAGGCTTACTAGGGACTCTGGTTGTTTACACAACACACATGTATCAATGTTTCCGGTTAATACAATTATAGCATGGAGTGTAAAAATTTATCATGAACACTAAGATATAACAATAACTATTTTATTATTGCCTATCGGACATATCTCCAACAGGGAAAAGGCTAGGGACGTGTGGGATAGAGGCCGGAGGGAGAGGATGCAGTTGGGGAAGCAATCGAGGGGCCGCCAGACTTAGCCGGAGGCGCCAGTGCGGCGGCTATCGGTCGGGGGTTTCGCGTTGGCCACATGTGGGCCCCAAGACATGTACTATGTGGATTCCACCGATTCCGCCAAAATCTACAAAATATAGATTTTTGAGACGCACCACCAAGCTAGCACAACATATACATGAAAACACGCATACAATGCGGTCAAAATCAATCACAAGTAGGATGAGGATACTTAGCATGTAAAATTTTGCGAGAGCCTTGTGCCTTCTTTGCCCCTGGCTTGCGTGGACATCCCCGGATAGTCCCTGGGTTGGGATGGAAAACTCCCGCCACAACGATGAAATGGATCTCTTCATTCCTTGACTCCATCTCATCGGTGATGGTAATAAGGCAGATTTTTGGGTGGATCCTTGGGCGGGTGGGCTCAGTCCCAAGTGCATCGCACCATCCATCTTCGCTCTCACTAAGAGGAAGAATTGGAACGTTCGGAAGTCTATCAGAAATGAAGCTTCGATCCTTAACCTCGATATTTCCGCGGGCATCTCGGTTGAAAACCTACATGAATTCGCCATGCTTTGGTAGCAAACCTTGCAAATCACCCTCCATGATGATGTACCAGGCTCCATTTTTTTGAAACTTACCACCGACGGTGCCTACTCTTGCTTGTTGGCCTAAAAGGCAAAATTTTCCGGCACTATCCGTTGTTGCATGAATGGCGTGGTTTGGAAGGCTTGGACCCCTCCAAACTGTAAGCACTTCTCCTTCCTTATCATCCAAAACCAGGATTAGATGGCGGACCACCTTGATAAGCGTGGGTGACCTAATGGTAGGATTGTCCTCTATGTCGGTGCCAAGATGAATCGGCCTCGCACCTCCTCTTCAAATGCTGCTAACCATTCGCATTTTGAAGATGGTCAAAAATTAGCTTCACATTCATGACTTTGACCCATATTCTTGGAGAATTGGTGGACCTTCTCATGTCGTAAGAAGCAAAGCAATGGACACCCTACTCATGCTAGACTCTTGGGAGATTTGGAATGGACGAAATGTGATAACCATAAAAAATGTGAGCACCATACTAACCATAGTCTTTGATAGAATTAAAACGGAAGCAAGGACTTGGGTGGTGGCCGGTGAAAAGCACTTGGTTCTTTTGATTGCGGGGGAGTGGGCTTTTCCCTTGGTGTGGTTGTAAGTCTAAAACTTTGTTGTATAACTTCTCCTTAGTTAATGAATTAAGGCAAATCTTTTGACTTTCTTAAAAAGTACAATTTAGTTGGGTTTTTTTAGAACCGAATCTCCAATCTCTTGGGAGCGACCATGTCATCGATTCAGCGACTATGGGCTGAGATAAGCTGGTTCGCCCATTCGTAACAACCTTCAACTGACATGATAATTAATTTGTTTTCGAACTGACACATATCAATGGAGCAAACAACATAGAAATACGAAATACAGAACCCACTAGAAACAAATTGAGTTCAAGTTGATCGATCTGGTGCCATGGCATACAAAGACTTCATCTGGTTTCTCGCATGCGAGGATGAAGCACTAGTAGAAAAATGGGCATCCGTCTGAGCCTTTAGTATCGGTTCCCTTACGAACCGGTACTAAAGGGGGCATTAGTGTCGTTTCCCCTGCCCAGGCGGGCGAGGAACATCTATACCGGTTCGTGAGGGCCTTTTGTACCGGTTCGTGTTACGAACCGGTAAGAAAGGGTTTCAGCCCAATTTTTAGGCGGAGGTGGGGCCAGGGATGGACCTTTGGTACCGGTTCATCTAAAGAACCGGTACTAAAGGGTGCCTGCCCTATATCTTCAACGCCCCCCAATCCCTGCATCATCTCTCATTTTCCCTTCTCCTTCTCTCCTCTCGCATTTCTAAATATTTTGCATCTCTCACACTCCAACAAATCTCCATTTTTTCTCCACCATTTTAACAAGATTAACGGCATCCATTTCTCCAAAGGTTAGCAATATCATCCTTTCTTCCGGCGTTCCTAATTTAGCTCATTTCTTTGCTAGTTAAACTTGTATTATTTTTCTAGTGCTAGCAAGGTGTTCGATGAAATGCCTAAGTTAGGGATTTCATTCTTTTTATATGCAATTTGAGCTCAAATTAAACTATGTTTTGTTGGTTTTAGTATCATCCCCGTCCTCACCGCCGTCGATTGCCAGCGTTGTCCCCTAGCCGGCAGCGTACCACCTCGGTGAGCCTCTTCTTTTTTATAAGAAAACTTAGTTTTATGTGATGAACTTGAATATTAATTAAGTTGGTCACTCATATATCCATGATGTTGTGTATTTAATGATTTTTGATATACTTATATAACGCAGATGGATCGATAATGGATGTACGGTGACCGATGCCATCCCGGCTTCATTAATGGCATGCATTATTTTCTCAACGTGGATAAGGCAAACAGGCGGTCGAATGGTTTCATTTATTGTCCATGTAGTTCATGTAATAATATGAAGGATTACTCTACCTCAAAGACCCTTCACGTCCTCCTACTTGAGAACGGTTTCATACCCGGATAAAATTGTTGGACCAATCACGCAGAAAGAGGGGTTATAATGGAAGACAACGAAGAAGAAGAGGATAGTGACAACTATCCTATGTTCACTGTAGACGGTGATAGTGAATGGGGGAAGACGAAGCTGAAGAAGAGCCCATTTTTGATGACCCCGATGACGATTTGGGTCAGGCCATTATTGATGCGAAGATAAAATGCGGAAGTGAAAAGGAGAGGTTAAAGTTGGATAAAATGTTAGAGGATCACAACAAACTGTTGTACCCAAATTGCGAAGATGGCCAGAAAAAGATGGTTACCACACTAGAATTGCTGCAATGGAAGGCAGAGAACGATACTTCTGACAAGGGATTTGAAAAGTTGCTGAAAATAATAAAGAAGATACTTCTAGGGGAGAACGTATTGCCCTCTAGTACGTACGAAGCAAAGAAGGTTGTCTGCCCTCTAGGATTAGAGGTGCAGAAGATACATGCATGCATCAATGACTGCATCTTCTACCGCGAGGAGTACGCAAATTTGAATGCATGCCCGGTATGTAGTGCATTGAGGTATAAGATCAGACGAGATGATCCTAGCGATGTTGAGGGCGAGTCCACCCCCAGGAAGAGGGTTCCTGCGAAGGTGATGTGGTATGCTCCTATAATACCACGGTTGAAACGTTTGTTCCAAAACAAAGAGCATGCCAAGTTGTTGCGATGGCACAAAGAGGACCATAAGAAAGATGTGATGCTGAGACACCCCGCTGATGGGTCGCCGTGGAGAAAAATCGGCAGAGAGTTCAAGTCATTTTCAGATGACGCAAGGAACTTAAGATTTGGTCTAAGTAGATATGGCTTTAATCCTTTCGGGGAGCAGAGCTCCAGTCATAGCACCTAGCTAGTGACTCTATGTATCTATAACCTTACTCCTTGGTTTTGCATGAAGCGGAAGTTCATTATGATGCCAGTGCTCATCCAAGGTCCAAGGCAACCCGGCAACAATATTGATGTGTACCTGATGCCATTGGTTGAAGAACTTTTACAGTTGTGGCGTGAAGAAGGTGTACCTGTGTGGGATGAGCACGAACAAAAGTAATTTAACCAATGAGAGCGTTGTTGTTTGAAACCATCAATGATTAGCCTGCTCTTAGTAACATTTCAGGACAGTCAAACAAGGGATACAATGCATGCACACACTGTCTAGGTGAGACAGACAGTATATATTTGGGAAACAAGAATATGTACCTGGGGCATCGTCGATTTCTTCCAAAACAACATCACGTAAGAAAGAGAGCAAAGCATTTCAGAGGTGAGGCAGATAACCGAACGAAGCCTACCCACCCTACTGGGGATGTTATATATGATGTTGTCAAGGATTTAAAAGTGATCTTTGGAAAGGGTCCTGGCGGACAATCTGTTCCGCATGATGTTAACGGACACGTACCCATGTGGAAGAAGATGTCTATATTTTGGGAGCTACCCTACTAGAAAATCCTAGAGGTGATCGACGTGTTTCACGTGACGAAAAATCTTTGCGTGAACCTGCTAAACTTCTTGGGCGTTTATGGGAAGAAAAAATATACACCGGATGTACGGCGGGACCAGCAAAGTATCCACGAAGGAAACAACTTGAATCCATAGAAGTATCAAGGTACTACCAGCTACGCTCTAACCAAAGAAGAGAAGGATATTTTTTTTTGAAGTCCTGAGTAGCATCAAGGTCTCGTATGGCTTCTCGTCGAATATAAAGGGAATAATAAACATGTCAGAGAAAAAGTTTCAAAACCTAAAGTCTCATGACTGCCATGTTATTATGACACAATTACTTCCGGTTGCATTGAGGGAGCTTCTACCGGAAAATGTTCGAGTACCCATTGTGAAGCTATGTGCTTTCCTCAATGCAATTTCTCAGAAGATGATCAATCCACTAACTCTACAAAATTTACAGAAGGATGTGGTGCAATGTCTAGTCAGCTTCGTGTTGGTGTTCCCACCATCCTTCTTCAATATTATGACGCATCTCCTCGTTCACCTGGTCGAAGAGATTGTCGTTCTCGGTCCTATATTTCTACACAACATGTTCCCCTTTGAGAGATTCATGGGAGTCTTAAATAAATATGTTCATAATCGTGCTAGGCCAGAAGGAAGCATCTCCAAGGACTATGGAACAGAGGAGGTCATTGAGTTTTGTGTTGACTTTATTCCTGACCTTAAGCTGGTCGGTGTTCCTGAATCACGCTATGAGGGGAGACTGCGTGGAAAAGGCACGCTAGGAAAGAAAGCACCAACGTGTATGGACGGACATTCTTTCACTCAAGCACACTACACAGTTCGACATAATTCCAGCTTGGTGGCTCTGTACATATTGGAACACAAGAATATCTTACGCTATGAATACCCGGAGCAACGTGAGATTGGATTGATGGAGAACACATGAAGACTTCCGGCGGTTGGTTGCAAACACGTCTCATGAATGTCACTGATGAAGAACAGCTATACTTGTTGGCCAAGCAACCATCTTCGACTATATCGACTTTTCAAGGGTACGAGATAAATGGGAATACATTTTACATGTTCGCCCAAGATAAAAAGAGCACCAACCAAAATAGTGGTGTCCGCTTTGATGCAGTAGAGGACAATGGAAAGAAGGTCACTTATTATGGGTACATAGAGG
Source organism: Lolium rigidum (assembly GCF_022539505.1). Classification (NCBI taxonomy): domain Eukaryota; kingdom Viridiplantae; phylum Streptophyta; class Magnoliopsida; order Poales; family Poaceae; genus Lolium; species Lolium rigidum. The sequence goes on along the minus strand of NC_061511.1, from coordinate 38,963,538 downwards.
AGATATGGGAACTTGACTATGGACCTAATTTCAAGGTCCCTTTGTTCCGGTGCAAATGGTTCAACCTGAAAGATGGGGTACAAGTAGACCCGCAATACGGAATGACTAAAGTGGATCTCAAGAATCTAGGGTACAACACCGAACCATTCGTCCTAGCTAGTGAAGTGGCTCAAGTTTTTTATATGAAGGACATGTCTACCAAACCAAAAAAAAGAAAAGAAAGGCAAGAGGACACATCATACGATGAGCCAAAGCGCCACATAGTTCTTTCAGGAAAAAGAAACATCGTGGGAGTAGAGGACAAGACAGACATGTCAGAAGATTATAATAAATTTGATGATATTCCACCCTTGAAGGTAAAAACTGAACCAAGCATCATGTTAAATAATGAAGATCGTCCATGGTTGCGTCGCAATCAGAAGAAAGGAAACACATGAAGAAAACTTAGAAGACTAGATAGGGATCATAACTTGTGTATCTCAATATGGAAATCACTTTCCCATTTATTTTTGTGTAATGATGTTACTGTATGTAAGATATTAACAATGGAGATGGTTGGCTTGTTTTACTAGTTAAGTAACTTTCACGGGCTTGCAGGGAAATTTTTTCGAGGCGGAGCTTCCGAAGATGCCGTAGGGCGTGAGCACCAACGAAATCTTCGAGAAGCTCCGCCACGGGTGATTTCCCAACCCTTTCCCCAACACTGTTAGAGGAGATTGAGTCTTTCACGGGCTAGCAGGAAGATATTTCCTAGGCGGAACTTCCGAAGATGGCATAGGGCGTGTGCAGCAAGGGCATCTTCGAGAAGTTCCGCCATGGGAGACTTCCCAACCCTTTCCTTCATCCATGGGGATGAAACTCTCCCTACCTATGTTGGCTTGTTGAGCTGGTTGCCATGGCGTATCGATGCTCCTTTTATAGGCACGGCGCCGCTTCTACTTTGTCTTGTTCCTCCGACAGGGCTTCGTGCGCTGCATGGTTTATCTCATCGAGCAGTGCGTCCACCCACGCGTCCTTATCCTGCCATCATCTTTAGTCTCGGTTGCACCCACCAGCCGATAGGGTTAGGGTTAGGGTTAGGGTTACCCACCAGTCCTTATCCCACCGAGAGTTTTGTTAGATGACACAAAAACCACCTTTAGTCCCGGTTGTACCCACCAGCCGGGACTAATGGTTGCCCGCACGTCAGCCACCCCCCAGATAAGGCCCTCCCAGATAAGCCTCCCCTAGATAAGGCCCCCCATCTTTTGTCCTGGTTTAAGCCCCCACCCGGGATGAAAGTTTCCCGCGCCACTGCGTTCCCGTCTATTTTCTTCCCGCGCTTTCCACCGCTTCCCGCCTCCGTCTTCCCGCCATTTCTTCACTATATATATATGTAGGCTTGGCCTCCATTTACATATCACATCTGGACTCATATTTGCAAACATCATCACTCTCTCCCATGGCTTCCATCGTATCTCTAACTCCCTGGGAGGCGGAGGCGCTTTGCGCCTCGAACTACCCCTGCGCCGGGCTACCGTGTCCCGACCAGCTGGTTGATGAGCGTCGAAGCGTACCGGTCCCTCCTGTCCCTCTAGGTGTGGCGCGCCAGATGGCCATAATGAACCACTACTACTTCGAGCTCACGCTAGAGCAGCGGAGGAATTCCCAGTGGCATCCCGACTACAGCCCAACTTGGGACGGCTTCTTCATCAATCGGCGTGAGAGTGCGCTTGCCAGGCACGAGGAGGACGGCCCGCCTCGTTCGAACTTCAATGAGGCCGGTCGTCGGCTTTGGTAGCACGGCCGTACTCTCCAGAGCATCATAGCCTACCGTGGCCCCCGCCTGCACTACCCTCAGTCCCAGCCCACGCGTGCTCACCCGCCGAGGTTCGACTACCGCGACCCCAATGCCAGCGACGATGACATCGGCGACTACGATGACTACACTGGCGACGTTTATAGGGCTAGGCACGAGTATGACTCAATGACTCCAACATTCGAATCTGGCCATGTATCTTAATTTTCAGTTGAGCTCTGTACTTTAAATCGAGTCCAATCGTAATAAAATTTTAACCCCGCCCATTATTTCCGCCCTTTTCCTCCCGCACGGCATCGTGGCGGGAAACTTTCCCGCGCGACGTCGTGGCGGGAAACTTTCCCGCGCGAACGGCGTCATGGCGGGAGTAAAGAAACGTAATAGAAAAAGAAATAGAAAATAAAATATAAGAAACAGAAAAGAAATAGAAAAAGAAATAGACAAGAATTAGAAAAACACATAGAAAAAAGAAATATACAATAAATAGAAAAAGAAATAGAAAAAATAGAAATAGAAAAAAAGAAATAGAAGAGAAAAGAAATAGAAAAGAAATAGAAAAGAAAAAGAAAAGAAACAGAAAAGAAAAAGAAACAGAAACAGAAAAGAAACACAAAAAGAAAAGAAACACAAAAAGAAAAAGAAAAAGAAAACTAAAAATGACCTTTGGTACCGGTTCGATCCAACAACCGGTACCAAATGGCTTTCGTACCGGTTGGTGGATCCAACCGGTACCAAAGGTCCCTCGCCTCGTTTTCCCTTCGCCCCGCGACCAAGTCGAACCGCAGATAGCTAAATTCCCCGCGCGCACAGCACCACACCGTCGCCCGCGTGCACCGCACCACGCGTCGTCGCCTGCAGCGCCACGCCACCATCACCCGCAGGACCAAGCGTTGTCGTCGCCATCGCCCGCAGCACCATGCATCGCTGTCGCCCGCCGCTCGATCCCCTCTCCGCGCGTATGTAACCAAAGGTGAGACCTCCGGCCCCTTCTCCCCTCCTCCGGCGCCGTCGCTCGCCGCTAGCCCATGCGTCGCCGCCGCGATTCCCTGCCCAGCTCGACGCCACGCGCGTGCCACCGAGACCAGGCCAGCCACGGCGCTCCAGGCTAGGCCACCAGGCGCTCGCCGAACACCGCCCGCCAGGTGCTCGACACAATCCCCAGCCCGGTGGATATCACCTGGCCGGACTTTGATTACACAGATGCCGGCAAGGAGGCGGCGGCCGCTCCATGGTGGCGACAGAGATGGTGAAGTGCAAGGCGAGGAGGCGGGGGCCGTTGCATGGTGGCGACAGAGATGGTGCAACCCGCTATCCTGGCTCGGTGGGTAGAGGAAGAAGAGGGAGTCGCTGAGCTTGAAGGGGAGCGACTTGCCCCACTGCACGTACACGTCCGGCTTGTTCCCTGGTGGGGGTGACCACGCGTCCAGCCCCCCACCTTGTACATCGCCACGCCGCACCCGTCGGCCAAAAGCAGCACCGCCACCGCGAAAGTCGACCGGTGATCCGTCTGCGGGCGGTTGAAACGGTCGGATTAGGGAAAGGGTTAAGGGGCATGAACAATGCGGGCGGTTGAAACGGTCAGATTGTTACTAAGGAATCATATCTTGGTTAAGAGAAGGCAAAGCTACAACCTTTCATTAGGCAATCTAAGTTTTGCGTCCAAGGGGGTACGTGAAGGACTCCAAGAGGAGGAGAGCGAGAGGCAAACAGAAAAACTGATCTAGGGTTTCAACCCCTCATCGGTGACGCTGTCGGTCTGCTCCGTCTCGCGTGGCCTTGGGACCTTAGAGGTGTGGCCGACCACGACCTCTCACCGGCAGGAGGGTTTTTGTCCTATGTTATTTTTTGGGTTTTCATCCTAGTTTGTCGTCTTTGTCGGTGCCGCCGTGGTGGAAGCGGCCCTGCCGCCGCGACATCGAGGAGGAGCTCCGAGTGTTAGCAGTGTTATAAAATTGCAATAATATATGTTACTCCTAAGTATATATGTGAAATGCCTCGCACACTCTCTTAATCTTGTGTTTGGTTATTGCTTTCTTCACTTGAATTGTTATCCATCTAGCAATCTATTATGATCATGACATGATGAATGAAATAATTGCACTTAGTTTTGTAGTGACATTGAGCTATGGAGGATGGCACCTTCGTCCGAGATGAGGAGAAAGAAGAAATGGTGTAGAAATGATAAATGAGAGTGCCCGTGGACCGGAACCCGATGGAGAACCCGATGGAGATAACGATGATTTCTCACAATTTCGGAACGATGTTGGTGAGAGACTTGAGTCTGAAGAAAGAAGAGACAATGAAGTATCCTTAACAAACTCCAGCGAGGTGTATATTTATATATCAAGGCTATGTTCATCACTAGATGCATTCATTTATTTGTATTGCACTTATTAACGAATCATTTTTCTTTTAGCCTTCTGGATCATCGAGCAAATCTGTTAAAAAGCAACGAGGCCCGACACAACGTCTAAAGGGCGAGGGTAGGTTAGCCCTTGATGTCTACGGGAGCTTCTATTCTTGTAGACAGTGTTGGGCCTCCAAGAGCAGAGGTTTGTAGAACAGCAGCAAGTTTCCCTTAAGTGGATCACCCAAGGTTTATCGAACTCAGGGAGGAAGAGGTCAAAGATATCCCTCTCATGCAACCCTGCAACCACAAAGCAAGAAGTCTCTTGTGTCCCCAACACACCTAATAGGTGCACTAGTTCGGCGAAGAGATAGTGAAATACAGGTGGTATGAATAAGTATGAGTAGTAGCAACGGCACCAGAAAAGTGCTTGCTGGCGTGTAGTTGATGGTGGTAATATTGCGGACAGTACAGATGCGATGAGAACGAGTAAACAAGCAGCGATAGCGATATTTAGGAACAAGGCCTAGGGATCATACTTTCACTAGTGGACACTCTCAACATTGATCACATAACAGAATAAATAGATAGATGCTAGACTCTACACCCTCTTGTTGGATGATGAACACCACTAACTGTGTAGGATTACACGAACCCTCAATGCCGGAGTTAACAAGCTCCACAATATTCAATGTTCATGTTTAAATAACCTTAGAGTGCATGACGGATCAACATAACCAAACCAAGTACTAACATAGCATGCACACTTGTCACCTTCACGCTACGAAAGGAGGCATAGATCACATCAATACCACCATAGCAATAGTTAACTTCATAATCTACAAGAGATCACAATCATAGCCTACGCCAAGTACTACACGATGCACACACTCGTCACCATTACACCGTGCGGAAGGAATAAACTACTTTAATAACATCACTAGAGTAGCACATAGATAAATTGTGATACAAAACATATTGCAATCATAAAGAGATATAAATAAGCGCCTCACTATGCCATTCATAACGGTGAATAAGTATTACGTGAAATATAGCCTAAGAGACCCACACGGTGCACACACTCGTCACCTTTACACACGTGGGACAAGGAGTCTCCGGAGATCACATAAGTAAAATCCACTTGACTAGCATAATGACATCTAGATTACAAGCATCATCATATGAATCTCAATCATGTAAGGCAGCTCATGAGATTATTGTATTGAAGTACATAGGAGAGAGATGAACCACATAGCTACCGGTACAGCCCTTAGCCTCGATGGAGAACTACTCCCTCCTCATGGGAGACAGCAGCGTTGATGAAGATGGCGGTGGTGTCGATGGAGAAGCCTTCCGGGGGCACTTCCCCGTCCCGGCGGCGTGCCGGAACAGAGACTCCTGTCCCCCAGATCTTGGCTTCGCGATGGCAGCGGCTCTGGATGGTTTCTCGTACCGTAGCTTTTTTGTCTCGAGGTTTTAGGTCGAGGGGGCTTAAATAGGCGAAGAGGCGGCGTCAGAAGGTCAACGAGGCGACGACACCATAAGGCGGCGCGGCCAGGGCCTGGGCCGCGCCGGCCTATCATCTGGGGGGCCTGTGGCCCCTCTCGGCGGCTCTCGGGTGTTCCGGATGCTTCGGGGATTCTAAGATGCTTTGGGCGTTGATTTCGTCCGATTCCGAGAATATTTCCTTACTAGGATTTCGAAACCAAAAACAGCGAGAAAACAGCAAGCGGCCCTTCGGCATCTCGTCAATAGGTTAGTTCTGGAAAACGCATAAAAATGACATAAAGTATGCATAAAACATGTAGGTATCATCAATAATGTGGCATGGAACATAAGAAATTATCGATACGTCGGAGACGTATCAGCATCCCCAAGCTTAGTTCCTGCTCGTCCCGAGCAGGTAAACGATAACAAAGATAATTTCTGGAGTGACATGCCATCATAACCTTGATCATAATATTGTAAGCATATGTAATGAATGCAGCAATCAAAACAATGGTAATGACATGAGTAAACAACTGAATCATAAAGCAAAGACTTTTCATGAATAGTACTTTCAAGATAAGCATCAATAAGTCTTGCATAAGAGTTAACTCATAAAGCAATAAATCAAAGTAGAGGTATTGAAGCAACACAAAGGAAGATTAAGTTTCAGCGGTTGCTTTCAACTTGTAACATGTATATCTCATGGATAGTTGTCAATGTAAAGTAATATAACAAGTGCAATATGCAAGTATGTAGGAATCAATGCACAGTTCACACAAGTGTTTGCTTCTTGAGGTGGAGAGAGATAGGTGAACTGACTCAACAATAAAAGTAAAAGAAAGGTCCTTCAAAGAGGAAAGCATTGATTGCTATATTTGTGCTAGAGCTTTGGTTTTGAAAACATAAAGAGAGCATAAAAGTAAAATTTTGAGAGGTGTTTGTTGTTGTCAACGAATGGTAGTGGGCACTCTAACTACCTCATCAACCAGACTTTCAAGAGCGGCTCCCATGAAGGACGTTATCTCTACCAGCAAGGTAGATCATCCCTCTTCTCTTTTGTTTACACATGTACTTTAGTTTAGTTTTTCTTTATTTATGGATGACACTCCTCCCAACCTTTTGCTTACACAAGTCATGGCTAACCGAATCCTCGGGTGCCTTCCAACATTCACATACCATGGAGGAGTGTCTATTTGCAAAATTAAGTTGCTTACTGATGAATCAGAGCAAAACATGTGAAGAGAATTATTAATGAAAGTTAATTAATTGGGGTTGGGAACCCCATTGCCAGCTCTTTTTGCAAAATTATTGGATAAGCGGATGTGCCACTAGTCCATTGTGAAAGTCTGTCAAAAGTAAATGACAAGATCGAAAGATAAAACACCACATACTTCCTCATGAGCTATAAAACATTGACACAAATAAGAGGTGATAAATTTTGAATTATTTAAAGGTAGCACTCAAGCAATTTACTTTGGAATGGCGGAGAAATACCATGTAGTAGGTAGGTATGGTGGACACAAATGGCATAGTGGTTGGCTCAAGGATTTTGGATGCATGAGAAGTATTCCCTCTCGATACAAGGCTTAGGCTAGCAAGGTTATTTGAAACAAACACAAGGATGAACCGGTGCAGCAAAACTCATATAAAAGAAATATTGTAAACATTATAAGACTCTACACCGTCTTCCTTGTTGTTCAAAACTCAATACTAGAAATTATCTAGACCTTAGAGAGACCAATTATGCAAACCAAATTTTAGCAAGCTCTATGTATTTCTTCATTAATGGGTGCAAAGTATATGATGCAAGAGCTTAAACATGAGCACAACAATTGCCAAGTATCAAATTATCCAAGACATTTTACCAATTACTACATGTAGAATTTTCCGTTTCCAACCATATAACAATGAACGAAGCAGTTTCAACCTTCGCCATGAACATTAAAAGCTAAGAACACATGTGTTCATACGAACCAGCGAAGCGTGTCTCTCTCCGACACAAGCGTTTATTCAAAAAAACACAAACAAAAGCATACAGACGCTCCAAGTAAAGTACATAAGATGTGACCGAATAAAAATATAGTTTCAAGAGAAGGAACCTGATAATTTGTCGATGAAGAAGGGGATGCCTTGGGAATCCCCAAGTTTAGACGCTTGAGTCTTCTTAAAATATGCAGGGATGAATGTAACATCCCAAGTTTCAATAAAATGAACAAGAGAGAGAATTCAAGAATCCAAAATTTGGAGCCAACAAAAACTTTTTTTCTCATCATATAGGACTATGCATATTAGCTCACCTTATTAAATTATTTTGAGTGTGCTTTTGCCATGATGCTTGCTTATGTGTTCTCTCTCACTCTAAAACCCAAGCAATGATCACTTGATCATCCAAAGTCAAATAAAAAGAAAATAGAAAAGAAATATTAAAAATCAACTTCACACACACATAAGGCCTATGCCATTTTTGCAAATACTTAACCTAGACCACTTTGGCTTGCACCATTGGTTGTAAATGGTTACTAAACACTTTTAAACACTATTGGAAGTGAAGAAACTTAAATCAAACCAAAATCAAATTCAATTCCCAAGTTACATGCAATATGGTCACTTGTGCCATTTTTACCCTGATGCCCACTTTGAGCCCCTGGATTTTTACTTTCCCCTTCTACACTTGGTCAAACCTTTTCACCTCATCCAAGACAACATCAAGCACTACAACTTTGCTCAAGAAACCCACCTCTAACTCTGTCTCAATTTCAAATGAGAAGCAAGCAAAGTTGGAACAAAATCAAATATGTAAGATCATATGCAAAATGTGATTTTGCATCTCAATTCCTTTTTGACCACCACCACCACCAAAATACTCCATTTAATATTTGTTTGCAACCCACCAAAAAGAATTTCAAAATTCGAAAATTATTTTCTTGCGGGCATTACCTCGAACACCTTGCGGGCGGGGTGTGGAATGGTGCCCATGCTGAAAATTTGGTTGGACCAAGTCCAACCCTGGGCCTCTCTGCAGCTCTGGAGCTTCATCACACATCCTAGCACCAGTGCCAAGCCCTGCCAACCTCTCCACTTGCTCGCCATGACATTGGCATGACCATGCCGTGGCATGGCATGGCCTCACCGTGCCATCTCCCTCACCCTTCACCTCATGCCTGCACCACCTTGTCCAGTAGCTCCCTCTCACCCTTCTGAACCTGCTCGTGCCCTCCTTTGACCGAGAGAACGTGTGCACACGCCAGCCTCGACGCGCCCGGACACGCCCGGGAACGCCCATGCCACGCCGGTGCGCGCACGGCGAGCGCCCGGACGCGCCAGAGCGCGCTGCGCCTCGTCGCCTCAGCATGTCCCTCGTCACCAGTGCCTGCAGGATGACTCACCTCAGCACCAGGACCCCGCCAGACGCTGCCACGAGCTCTCCCACGCCCTGTCGCCGTCGAGGAGGATGACGACGTCCGCCACAGTACCGCGTCGGCACTTGACCATTGCCACTATGCTTGACCACCGAACGCTGTTCTGAGCTTGCAGTGACGTTCCCTGAGCCTGTCTGAGCCAAGCCATACCCTCGCCCACACCGTTGATCGCCTGCAGCCCTACCTCGCCATCGTCACCGTGACCACCCGCCGCTCCTCGAGGCCGCTATAAAAGGAGCCCCCGCCCTCTCAAATTGAGCACTCCACTCACCTTCCCTCACCTCACAGCCTCTCCTCGACCTCACACCATGCTCGATTAGCCACCGCCTCGCCCCAATTGATAGCTCACCGCCGCTCACCGTAGCCGAAGCTTGCCGGAGAAGGAGGCCGCCCCAGGATGCGCCGCTGCTTCCATCGGCTTCACCATCATCGACAACGTCGCGGCGCACCCTCCAGACGCTCGCCGGAGCTCCGACGCCCTCTCCGACCCCCTACTGCCGCCGCGCTCGCCACTGCTTCTCGCCGTCGACGACGACAACCCCTGGCCGTTCGATCATCGCCTGATCCAACGCCCCTCCTCTCCCGTACCGGTTCGGTGAGTAAATCTCACTGACGCGTGGGACCCGCCGTCAGACGGCCTGCTCGCGCTGGACGCAAAGTGGGCCGGCCCAACTCTTTTTCTCTCTGCAGCCCAGCTAGTTTTCCCGCGCGAGCCCACCAGTTTAAATTCAAAATTCCAGAGTAGATGAAATATACAATCTGATGCAAACTTTGAATTTCAATAGTGACAAATCTACTCGGCCAAATTTTACAAACTTTATATTTTTGGAAACCTTAGGAAATTATCTACACCATGCCACTAGATAGAACCCTAGATCTTTTGTAGAATTAAAATGACAAAATAAACAAGGCAGGGACTTTTCTGTCTTATAATAATTCTTAAAAATCAACCATAAATGCTTTTCAGTAAATTCCACCTCCAATAATTCACATTTCACTTATACTAATTGTTTCTACAAAAATATGCCATGCCTACTTTGAATGATCATGGCTTAGTTGTTTTAAATGCCTTTATGGCTATTTCTAGTCAAAGGTATTGTCCAAAACTATTAAGAAATCTTATGAGAGAGTTTCTCTCATTTAAATCTTGTCACCAACAATTCCAAATGAAGTAGAGACTCTGGTCATTTAGGTCTCATAGGAATTGTTGGTGATATTAAATCTTAGATATGCTAGAATTAAATGGTATGAGGTGCTCACCTCATTTAAATCATTTTCTCAAAATGATAAGTGTGAAGAGGTTGACTTGGGTCAACCTAGGTCACATATTATGCATAAGAGAAATTAAATCTTAATAAGATAATGAGAGGAAATTATTTCTCTGAATAATTCAAAGTAATATTTAAGATTAGTATGAGAGGAAATTATTTTTCTTAAATAATAAGAAAAACACATCCACCCACATAATAGTAATATGTGATGCTAGTTAAGTGTGTGAACCATGTTTGTGCCTAGTTTAATAAATTAGTTTGGTGTGATGATTGTGTACTCCGTATTCATATTTTTAGACGCTAGTACCGAGGAGTACCAGGAGGAGGAGGAGGTCTACTTCCAAGGAGAAGAAGACCACTTTGACCAGTTTCCCAACCAAGGCAAGATAATACTCTTGCAAAGTGCAAAGCTCACCATGAGCAAGGCATTACCCCATTTACTTTATGCTTATGATCCTACTTTCCCAGTTTTACTTTACCGAGCTTTATTTACCTTTGTTTTATCAAAGTACCTTTGATTTATAATTTCTTGGGTTAGTATGGAGTTAGTACAAGAGTATCAAACTTAGCCTAGAAGCAAAGCAAATACTTAGCACCCCTCATACATAGTTGCTAGTGCTAAATTTTTAAAATGACTACTCTAGATGGGAACATGTGTTGATGAAATGATGATGGTGAAAACCTTGGAATGATTAGTCATTTCCATTGAAAGATTTTGAAGGTGAATATGACACTGAAGTTGACTTGGTGACCTTGGGTAAAAGCTGATGATTGAGTTGGATGCGATACCATTCCAATTTTTGAGTACCCCCACAATACCTGATTATGGGTAGGGCTTAGGTGGAAATTTACGTGTCTTAGTATGGGTTCCCTCTAAACAAGCGTCATCGGGGTTATGCCGAAAGCTGCCTCTACAACAAAAGATATGATGTGATATGACGTGATATGAGGTGAATGTCCGGCCCAAGCCTGTGCGGTTCCGGGTTAACGAGTTGGTTTTCACCGGGAGGCCAAGCTCATGGGGAGAGGTGCCTATACTAGGGTGTGTAAGTGAAAGGTTAACGGTTGATGATCCGCGTACTGAGTTACGATTATTCGGGGTTTTATCCCGACGGATGTAATCAAATGTTGTGGCACAAGTGTGCGACCTCTGCAGAGTGTAGAACTATTCGAATAGCCGCGTCCGCGGATATGGACAATTGGAAAGGCCATTCTGTTTCCGTCATCAGAATTTATATCTTTGTGACTGGTGTTTTTGAACTTGAACTTGAAGGGGGACTTTGACTTTGTATCACAGCAGAGTTGTGGGAATGACACTAATGTTCCCACTTGAGTTAGTTAGCACATGGGGAGTTGTTTACAAAAGTGTTTATGAAATAAAATTGGCTTTATGCAAATAACCTTAGAGCTTAGAACACCATCAATAGTAATGTTAGTACTTACATTAGTATTAGATTGCGAGTACATAAAGTACTCATGGCTTTGTCCCTGGCTATTCAAATGGCCAGACTATGAAGCCGAGCAGCAGTACGAGGATGACGAGCAGCAGGACGTCTACCACAACTAGGAGCTTCTAACGTCAAGCGTTGGCCTGTGGACTAGAGAGTCCTTGTATCTTACGCTTCCGCTATGAACTTGTGTTTGTTCGTTGATCATTAGATCAACTATTTGTGTAATATGGATCATGTGATTCCAAGTTGTAAGACATTATGGTTTGTAATGAATGATGATCTGTGATACTTAACTATTATGCCTCGCAACAACGATTTCCTGGGATTGCGATGTATGACATAATAGGCATCCGGACTTAAAAATCCGGGTGTTGACAAGTTGGTATCAGAGCCATTGTTTGACCTTAGGTGACCCTAGTTAGAAATGGACGTTCTGAAAAACTGAGTTTCAAAAAGGAATGAAGTATTTCTGAAAATTTTAATCTTTGTCTTCTCCTTGAGCTCTTTGGAAAAACAAAAAGTCATGCTCTTCCTTAGAAATATAACTAAAATTTTGCCACACTTGTTCACTTCTCTAACTTAAACCTTTACTTCACTTTCAGATGGAGCCCGTGAACACGAAGTTTTACCAGCTTGGGAATGGGGGAAGCTTGATCTTCGAGCACGACCTCAACGCCCTGTCCGACCACCTTGGTCGCCCGCACCCGAGTTCCATGGATCGCAGATCGCGAACCAGCCAGGAGGCGAACTGCAGTGGGTCATCACCGCTGACTTGAGGGGCAAGATGGAGCCTCCCACTTCTGAGAGGATCCTCTTCTCCTTCATGGAGAGCAACTGGCTGGACGGACTTGCCCGTGCCCTTCAGGAGGGACTCGCACGCTTGTGCGGGATGAGCGGGGAGGCACTCAAGCACCCTCGCTTTTCTCACCTCGCGAGGCGTAACTCTGCGGGAGAGCCCATGGACATGTCATCCCACCCGGAGCTGAAGCACCATGTGGAGCATCTCGACTTCATGCTGTACCACACTCAGCAGGATCTCGACCACTCCCGTGAGTACGCCAACCAGACTCACGCCCGCATCATCGAGCAAGGAGACGCCATCAAGATGCTCGCCAACGACCGCAGGACCCTCCGCCAGCAGCGCGCGAAGAGGGATGCCACCATCACTCGCCTCCGCGCGAAGATAGCCGCACTCGAGGCCACTGTCAAGGCCCAGGAGGAGCAGATGAAGAAGATGGAGGAAGATGGAGAAGACATTCAGGGAGGAAGCAACTACCTGAGTGACGACAACGACTTCGAGGAGGATGAGAACACCGAGGGGGAAGACTACGACTTCCTGGACGATGAAGATGATGACCACACCCCCATCGATGTTGATGAGGATGAGGAGTAGTTCACTTATGCACTATCGTAGGTGTGAGTTGTATCCCGCCCCATGTATCGTAGCTTGGAGAAGAAGGGTTCTTAAAACCCTTAGTGTGTTAGCTTGTAATGTGTGTTGTTTGCTATGAATGAATGTATGTTGTGTCATCATGAAAAGACTTCAAGTTTTAAACTTTTGAACTCAAACACAAAACAAGCCATAGAAAATTTCCCTCTTATCTCATGATCAATCTTAATACTCAGATGGCCCCTCCAACTCGCAACGCAAATCAAGACGCGATGATGCAGATGTTGCAAGTTATGCTGGAAGATAGAGAAGCCGAAAGAGCTGAAAGGCAAGCCAACATTGCAGCACTCCAACAGCTTGTCAACAACAACCAAGGCCATCATGATCACCCAGGATCAAAGCTCAAGAACTTCCAGAACACCAACCCACCAGTTTTCAGCAAGACTGAAGAACCCCTTGATGCAGATGATTGGCTCCAAACTATGGAGAACAATCTAGAAGTAGCCGGAGTTGAAGAAAATGAGAAAGTACTGTTTGCCACGCACTACTTAGCAGGACCAGCAAGAGCTTGGTGGACAAGCACCCGTGCCATGAACGCGGGACAGTTCATGACTTGGGCAGATTTCAAGCTCAAATTCAGCAAGTACCATGTGCCCCCGGGTCTGATAAAGAAGATGAGAGATGAGTTCCGTGAACTGAAGCAAGGCCGGATGTCCGTGGTGGAATATCGCGACAAGTTTCTCACACTGTCAAGGTATGCCCCGGATGAGACCGACACTACTGAGAAGAGGAAGGAAAGGTTCCTGAATGGACTGCATGATGAGATGCAGACTGTGTTGATCAACATCCCCTTTGCCGACCTCGAAGCCCTTGTTGACTCCGCCATCCAGATGGAAGGCAAACTGCACCAAGCCAGCGAGAACCGCAAGCGCCGCATGATGAATCAGAGTGGGCCTAGCAATGCCCCAAGGTATCGCCCCAACTCAGGAGGAGGTTTCAGGACCAACAAGCCCAATGCACAGATGTCACGTCCGGTTTATCAGAACCGGAGTGGAGGAAACCCCAGGCCCGGAGGCCACAACAACTACAACCCCAACAACAACTACAACCGCGCTCCGCCGAGAGCCCCCAACCACAACAACAGCAACAACAACACCAACACCGCACCAAGGACCGGGAGCAATGCAATCCTCGTCGCGAACAAGCAAGACAAGACCACCATCACTTGCTATGAGTGTGGTGTAGTGGGACATTACTCCAATGAGTGTCCCAAGAGGCTCGCCAAGCTCGCAGGCAACCCCGCACCACCAGCTCAGCAGCAACGCCGTGTCTCCACCGGCAAGAAGTTCACCCCCAACAACCCGAACAACCGCGGAGGTCGCCTCTACCACATGAATGCCGAGGAAGCCCGGGAAGCACTCGACGTGGTGCTGGGTATGTTCTCTCGTTAACTCAATACCAGCAAGAGTGTTGTTTGATTCCGGAGCATCGCATTCGTTCGTTACGGAAGATTTTGTGTGCACTAGTAAGATTCAACCAATCAGCTTGAAACATGTCATGGTAGTTCAAATACCTGGATCAACCACTAAAGCTAGAAAATTCCGCAAAGATGTACCCATCGGAATCCATGAAATAGACTTTTATGCAAACTTGATTGTTCTGGGAACAAAAGGATTGGAAGTAGTCCTGGGTATGGACTGGATGGCGAAACATCATGGATTGATAGACTGCGCCAAGAAGGCCATCACCATGACAAGTAGCACCGGAATAATAATAGAACACTTATCTGAAAGACTACCCAGAAAATTCACCTGCAACCAAAGTGTAGCAAAGCCAACTCTGGATCAAATCAGGGTCGTTTGTCGATACCCTGATGTGTTTCCGGATGATCTACCCGGTATGCCCCCGGATCGGGATATCGAGTTTATTATCGAGTTAATCCCTGGAACAGGACCTATAGCCCAGAGAGCCTATAGCATGGACCCCGCGAACCGGTGGAACCGAAGAAGCAACTGGATGATATGCTTGTACAAAGGTCCGATTCGACCAAGTGCGTCGCCTTGGAGATCACCAGTTTTGTTTGTGGATAAAAAGGACGGTGCCACTCGTTTGGTTACGGATTATCGTAAGCTTAACGATGTCACCATCAAGAACAAATATCCCTTGCCAAAGATAGAAGACCTGTTTGACCAGCTAACCGGTGCCCAAGTTTTCTCAAAGATTGATCTGAGGACGAAGTTACCATCAACTGAAGAACCGAGCAACAGATATTCCAAAGACTGCCTTTACCACCAGATATGGACTGTATGAGTACAATGTCATGTCCTTTGGACTGACCAATGCCTCCGCTTATTTCATGAACCTCATGAATAAGATCTTTATGGAATTTCTGGATAAGTTTGTCGTTGTCTTCATCGACGACATCCTTATCTACTCCAAATCAGAAGAAGAACATGAGCAACATTTGGAAGTGGTTCTAGAAACCCTTAGGCAGCATCAGTTGTACGCCAAGTTCAGCAAATGTGAGTTTTGGCTGAAAGAAGTAGGATTCCTGGGACACATCTTGTCTGCAGGAGGAATTGCTGTAGATCCCGCAAAAATCAAAACTGTTGAGGAATGGAAAGCCCCAACCACCCAGACTGAAGTCCGAGCATTTCTAGGATTGGCGGGATATTACCGCCGATTCGTTGAAGGATTTTCAAGCATCGCGAGACCAATGACTCAACTGCTGAAGAAGGACCGGAAATTTGACTGGAATGACAAATGTGAAGAAAGCTTTCAGCTACTCAAGCTCAGATTAACCACAGCCCCAATACTGATCATGCCCGATGTCACTAAGCCATTTGATGTCTATTGTGATGCATCCAAGACTGGTCTTGGATGTGTGTTGATGCAAGAAGGCAAGGTGATATCTTACCTATCAAGGCAGCTGAAGCAACATGAACAGAACTATCCAACTCATGACTTGGAGTTAGCAGCCGTAGTGTTAGCCCTGAAGGTTTGGCGTCATTACCTCATGGGTAATCGATGCGAGATATATTCAGATCACAAGAGCCTGAAGTACATTTTCACCCGAAGGAGCTGAACATGAGACAGCGCAGATGGATAGAATTAATCAAGGATTACGACATGGAAATTCACTACCACCCCGGCAAGGCCAATGTGGTAGCGGATGCCCTGAGCAGACTGCCGTGTCAGTTGAACTCCATGATCGCCATAGAGCAACCAAGCCTGTACCAAGAGTTTGAACAATTCAGACTAGAGCTAGTGAGCGAAGGATTCCTCGCCAGCATTGAGCTCCAACCCACTTTGATGAGCCAGATAAAGGAAGCCCAGAAGGGAAAGGCCAGCATTGACGGAATAAAGAGTCAGATAGCTGCAGGAAAGGCACCAGGATTCACTGTAGATGAAGAAGGAGTTCTTTGGTACAACGAACGCCTGTGTGTACCATCAGATTCAGAGTTGAAACAAGTCATTCTGAAAGAAGCTCATGATACACTGTATTCCATTCACCCCGGAGGAACCAAGATGTACCAAGACCTGAAGGAACAATTCTGGTGGCACGGAATGAAGAGAGAGATAGGAAGCTACATCGCCAAGTGTGATATCTGTCAGCGAGTCAAAGCAGAACATCAACGACCCGCAGGACTGTTGCAACCCTTACAGATTCCTGAGTGGAAATGGGATTCTGTCGGTATGGACTTTATCACGGGATTGCCCAAATCTAGCGAGAGGAAATGACTCCATTTGGGTAGTCATCGATAGGTTGACCAAGGTTGCACATTTTATCCCTGTCAAGACCACATACCAAGGCCCAAAGCTTGCGAGTTATACATCTCCAGAATAGTCAGCCTGCACGGAACCCCGAAGTCAATTGTGTCAGATAGAGGATCACAATTCACCTCAAGATTCTGGCAGAAAGTGCATGAAGGACTAGGAACCCGCCTGAATTTCAGCACAGCCTACCACCCACAGACTGACGGACAGACCGAGAGAGTCAACCAGATATTGGAAGATATGTTGAGAGCCTGTGTGCTAGAGTACGGATCCAAATGGGAAGACTGCTTACCATATGCAGAATTCTCCTACAATAATAGCTATCGAGCCGGCCTACGGATGGCCCCCTTTGAAGCCCCGTACGGAAGGAAATGCCGTACCCCTCCGAACCGGTCGGAAGTCGGAGATAGTCAAGTCTTCGGCCCCGATGTTCTCCGCGAAGCCGAAGAGAAGGTGCACAAGATCCGCGAGTACCTCAAGACCGCCCAGTCCAGACAAAAGAGCTACGCCGACAAGAGACGCCGAGAGATGACATTCGAGATCGGAGATTTTGTGTATCTCAAAGTCTCACCCCTCAAAGGAATGCAGAGATTCCAACTCAAAGGAAAGCTCGCCCCCAGATATGTCGGACCATTCAAGATTCTGGATCGCCGAGGAGAAGTCTCATATCAGCTGGAACTACCGGAAGAGATGTCCGCCGTACACGATGTGTTTCACATCTCACTGCTTCGGAAGTGTCTAGAAGTGCCTGAGAAGACCGAAGTATTTAAGAACATCGACCACAGAGCCATTGATATCAACAAGGACCTAACCTACCGCGAAGTGCCTATTCGCATCCTTGAAGAAGCATTCAGGACCACCCGCACCAGAAGTATCAAGTTCCTGAAGATACAATGGAGTAACCACGCCGAAGAAGAAGCAACTTGGGAACGCGAGGAAGATATGAAGAAGGAATACCCAGATCTCTTTAGTACCTAGTTTTCTCTAGATCTCGGGACGAGATCTTTTGTAAGGGGGAAGGGTTTGTAACATCCCAAGTTTCAATAAAATGAACAAGAGAGAGAATTCAAGAATCCAAAATTTGGAGCCAACAAAAACTTTTTTTCTCATCATATAGGACTATGCATATTAGCTCACCTTATTAAATTAGTTTGAGTGTGCTTTTGCCATGATGCTTGCTTATGTGTTCTCTCTCACTCTAAAACCCTAGCAATGATCACTTGATCATCCAAAGTCAAATAAAAAGAAAATAGAAAAGAAATATTAAAAATCAACTTCACACACACATAAGGCCTATGCCATTTTTGCAAATACTTAACCTAGACCACTTTGGCTTGCACCATTGGTTGTAAATGGTTACTAAACACTTTTAAACACTATTGGAAGTGAAGAAACTTAAATCAAACCAAAATCAAATTCAATTCCCAAGTTACATGCAATATGGTCACTTGTGCCATTTTTACCCTGATGCCCACTTTGAGCCCCTGGATTTTTACTTTCCCCTTCTACACTTGGTCAAACCTTTTCACCTCATCCAAGACAACATCAAGCACTACAACTTTGCTCAAGAAACCCACCTCTAACTCTGTCTCAATTTCAAATGAGAAGCAAGCAAAGTTGGAACAAAATCAAATATGTAAGATCATATGCAAAATGTGATTTTGCATCTCAATTCCTTTTTGACCACCACCACCACCAAAATACTCCATTTAATATTTGTTTGCAACCCACCAAAAAGAATTTCAAAATTCGAAAATTATTTTCTTGCGGGCATTACCTCGAACACCTTGCAGGCAGGGTGTGGAATGGTGCCCATGCTGAAAATTTGGTTGGACCAAGTCCAACCCTGGGCCTCTCTGCAGCTCTGGAGCTTCATCACACATCCTAGCACCAGTGCCAAGCCCTGCCAACCTCTCCACTTGCTCGCCATGACATTGGCATGACCATGCCGTGGCATGGCATGGCCTCACCGTGCCATCTCCCTCACCCTTCACCTCATGCCTGCACCACCTTGTCCAGTAGCTCCCTCTCACCCTTCTGAACCTGCTCGTGCCCTCCTTTGACCGAGAGAACGTGTGCACACGCCAGCCTCGACGCGCCCAGACACGCCCAGGAACGCCCATGCCACGCCAGTGCGCGCACGGCGAGCGCCCTGGACGCGCCAGAGCGCGCTGCGCCTCGTCGCCTCAGCATGTCCCTCGTCACCAGCGCCTGCAGGATGACTCACCTCAGCACCAGGACCCCGCCAGACGCTGCCACGAGCTCTCCCACGCCCTGTCGCCGTCGAGGAGGACGACGACGTCCGCCACAGTACCGCGTCGGCACTTGACCATTGCCACTATGCTTGACCACCGAACGCTGTTCTGAGCTCGCAGTGACGTTCCCTGAGCCTGTCTGAGCCAAGCCGTACCCTCGCCCACGCCGTTGATCGCCTGCAGCCCTACCTCGCCATCGTCACCGTGACCACCCGCCGCTCCTCGAGGCCGCTATAAAAGGAGCCCCCGCCCTCTCAAATTGAGCACTCCACTCACCTTCCCTCACCTCACAGCCTCTCCTCGACCTCACACCATGCTCGATTAGCCACCGCCTCGCCCCAATTGATAGCTCGCCGCCGCTCACCGTAGCCGAAGCTTGCCGGAGAAGGAGGCCGCCCCAGGACGCGCCGCTGCTTCCATCGGCTTCACCATCATCGACAACGTCGCGGCGCACCCTCCAGACGCTCGCCGGAGCTCCGACGCCCTCTCCGACCCCCTACTGCCGCCGCGCTCGCCACTGCTTCTCGCCGTCGACGACGACAACCCCTGGCCGTTCGATCATCGCCTGATCCAACGCGCCTCCTCTCCCGTACCGGTTCGGTGAGTAAATCTCATTGACGCGTGGGACCCGCCGTCAGACGGCCTGCTCGCGCTGGACGCGAAGTGGGCCGGCCCAACTCTTTTTCTCTCTGCAGCCCAGCTAGTTTTCCCGCGCGAGCCCACCAGTTTAAATTCAAAATTCCAGAGTAGATGAAATATACAATCTGATGCAAACTTTGAATTTCAATAGTGACAAATCTACTCGGCCAAATTTTACAAACTTTATATTTTTGGAAACCTTAGGAAATTATCTACACCATGCCACTGGATAGAACCCTAGATCTTTTGCAGAATTAAAATGACAAAATAAACAAGGCAGGGACTTTTCTGTCTTATAATAATTCTTAAAAATCAACCATAAATGCTTTTCAGTAAATTCCACCTCCAATAATTCACATTTCACTTATACTAATTGTTTCTACAAAAATATGCCATGCCTACTTTGAATGATCATGGCTTAGTTGTTTTAAATGCCTTTATGGCTATTTCTAGTCAAAGGTATTGTCCAAAACTATTAAGAAATCTTATGAGAGAGTTTCTCTCATTTAAATCTTGTCACCAACAATTCCAAATGAAGTAGAGACTCTGGTCATTTAGGTCTCATAGGAATTGTTGGTGATATTAAATCTTAGATATGCTAGAATTAAATGGTATGAGGTGCTCACCTCATTTAAATCATTTTCTCAAAATGATAAGTGTGAAGAGGTTGACTTGGGTCAACCTAGGTCACATATTATGCATAAGAGAAATTAAATCTTAATAAGATAATGAGAGGAAATTATTTCTCTGAATAATTCAAAGTAACATTTAAGATTAGTATGAGAGGAAATTATTTTTCTTAAATAATAAGAAAAACACATCCACCCACATAATAGTAATATGTGATGCTAGTTAAGTGTGTGAACCATGTTTGTGCCTAGTTTAATAAATTAGTTTGGTGTGATGATTGTGTACTCCGTATTCGTATTTTTAGACGCTAGTACCGAGGAGTACCGGGAGGAGGAGGAGGTCTACTTCCAAGGAGAAGAAGACCACTTTGACCAGTTTCCCAACCAAGGCAAGATAATACTCTTGCAAAGTGCAAAGCTCACCATGAGCAAGGCATTACCCCATTTACTTTATGCTTATGATCCTACTTTCCCAGTTTTACTTTACCAGCTTTATTTACCTTTGTTTTATCAAAGTACCTTTGATTTATAATTTACTGGGTTAGTATGGAGTTAGTACAAGAGTATCAAACTTAGCCTAGAAGCAAAGCAAATACTTAGCACCCCTCATACATAGTTGCTAGTGCTAAATTTTTAAAATGACTACTCTAGATGGGAACATGTGTTGATGAAATGATGATGGTGAAAACCTTGGAATGATTAGTCATTTCCATTGAAAGATTTTGAAGGTGAATATGACACTGAAGTTGACTTGGTGACTTTGGTTAAAAACTGATGATTGAGTTGGATGCGATACCATTCCAATTTTTGAGTACCCCCACAATACCTGATTATGGGTAGGGCTTAGCTGGAAATTTACGTGTCTTAGTATGGGTTCCCTCTAAACAAGCGTCATCGGGGTTATGCCGAAAGCTGCCTCTACAACAAAAGATATGATGTGATATGACGTGATATGAGGTGAATGTCCGGCCCAAGCCCTGTGCAGTTCCCGGGTTAACAGTTGGTTTTCACCGTGAGGCCAAGCTCATGGGGAGAGGTGCCTATACTAGGGTGTGTAAGTGAAAGGTTAACGGTTGATGATCCGCGTATCGAGTTACGATTATTCAGGGTTTTATCCCCGACGGATGTAATCAAATGTTGTGGCACAAGTGTGCGACCTCTCGCGAGTGTAGAACTATTCGAATAGCCGCGTCCGCGGATATGGACAATTGGAAAGGCCATTCTGTTTCCGTCATCAGAATTTATATCTTTGTGACTGGTGTTTTTGAACTTGAACTTGAAGGGGGACTTTGACTTTGTATCACAGCAGAGTTGTGGGAATGACACTAATGTTCCCACTTGAGTTAGTTAGCACATGGGGAGTTGTTTACAAAAGTGTTTATGAAATAAAATTGGCTTTATGCAAATAACCTTAGAGCTTAGAACACCATCAATAGTAATGTTAGTACTTACATTAGTATTAGATTGCGAGTACATAAAGTACTCACGGCTTTGTCCCCGGCTATTCAAATGGCCGGACTATGAAGCCGAGCAGCAGTACGAGGATGACGAGCAGCAGGACGTCTACCACAACTAGGAGCTTCTAACGTCAAGCGTTGGCCTGTGGACTAGAGAGTCCTTGTATCTTATGCTTCCGCTATGAACTTGTGTTTGTTCGTTGATCATTAGATCAACTATTTGTGTAATATGGATCATGTGATTCCAAGTTGTAAGACATTATGGTTTGTAATGAATGATGACTGTGATACTTAACTATTATGCCTCGCAACAACAATTTCCTGGGATTGCGATGTATGACATAATAGGCATCCGGACTTAAAAATCCGGGTGTTGACAATGAACCACCGGGGCATCCCCAAGCTTAGAGCTTTCACTCTCCTTGATCATATTGTATCATCCTCCTCTCTTGACCCTTGAAAACTTCCTCCACACCAAACTCAAAACAAACTCATTAGAGGGTTAGTGCATAATCAAAAACTCACATGTTCAGAGGTGACACAATCATTCTTAACACTTCTGGACATTGCTCAAAGCTACTGGAAGTCAATGGAACAAAGAAATCCATCCCACATAGCAAAGTAGGCAATGCGAAATAAAAGGCAGAATCTGTCAAAACAAAACAGTCCGTAAAAACGAATTTTAAAGAGGCACCAGACTTGCTCAAATGAAAATGCTCAAATTAAATGAAAGTTGCGTACATATCTGAGGATCACTCACGTAAATTGGCATAATTTTCTGAGTTACCTACAGAGAATTAGGCCCAGATTCGTGACAGCAAGAAATCTGTTTCTGCGCAGTAATCCAAATCTAGTATGAACCTTTCTATCAAACACTTTACTTGGCACAACAATGCAACAAAACTAAGATAAGGAGAGGTTGCTACAGTAGTAACAACTTCCAAAACACAAATATAAAATAGAGGTACTGTAGCAAAATAAACACATGGGTTATCTCCCAAGAAGTTCTTTCTTTATAGCCATTAAGATGGGCTCAGCAGTTTTAATGATGCACTCGCAAGAAATAGTAGTTGAAGCAAAAGAGAGCATCAAGAGGCAAATTCAAAACACATTTAAGTCTAACATGCTTCCTATGCAAAGGAATCTTGTAAATAAACAAGTTATGTAGGCATAATGCAATAAGCATAGGAAAACTAGACAAGCGCAACTTCAAGATTTTTAGCATATAGAGAGGTGTTTTAGTGACATGAAAATTTCTACACCCATATTTTCCTCTCTCATAATAATGTCCAGTAGCATCATGAGCAAACTCAACAATATAACTATCACATAAAGCATTCTTATCATGAGTCTCATGCATAAAATTATTACTCTCCACATAAGCATAATCAATTTTAGTAGTTGTAGTGGGAGAAAATTCAACAAAGTAGCTATCATTATTATTCTCATCATCAAATATAGGAGGCATATTGTAATCATAATCAAATTTATCCTCCATAACAGGTGGAACCAAAAGACCAATATCATTATAATCATCATAAATAGGAGGCAAAGTATCATCAAAGAAAATTTCCTCCTCAATGCCCGGGGGACTAAAAAGATCATGCTCATCAAAACCAGCTTCCCCAAGCTTAGAATTTTCCATATCATTAGCAACAACTCCATATCATTAGCAACAACGGTGTTCAAAGTATTCATACTAATATGTTCCATGGGTTTTTTAATTTTCGGATCAAACCATCCATGTCTTAAATCAGGAAATAAAATAAGAAGCTCATTGTTGTCCATTATGCCTTACTAGTGTAAACAAGAAACAAAAAGATGCAATTGCAGGATCTAAAGGAAATAGCTTCGAGCACAAACACAATGGCGCCGAGAGAAGTACTGTTACACGGAACCGGAGTATGAGTGCCTTTTACCTTTCCTCCCCGGCAACGGCGCCGTGAAAAGTGCTTGATGTCTACGGGAGCTTCTATTCTTGTAGACAGTGTTGGGCCTCCAAGAGCAGAGGTTTGTAGAACAGCAGCAAGTTTCCCTTAAGTGGATCACCCAAGGTTTATCGAACTCGGGGAGTAAGAGGTCAAAGATATCCCTCTCATGCAACCCCGCAACCACAAAGCAAGAAGTCTCTTGTGTCCCCAACACACCTAATAGGTGCACTAGTTCGGCGAAGAGATAGTGAAATACAGGTGGTATGAATAAGTATGAGTAGTAGCAACGGCACCGTAAAAGTGCTTGCCGGCGTGTAGTTGATGGTGGTAATATTGCGGACGAGTACGGATGCGAGTAGAACGAGTAAACAAGCAGCGATAGCGATATTTAGGAACAAGGCCTAGGGATCATACTTTCACTAGTGGACACTCTCAACATTGATCACATAACGGAATAAATAGATAGATGCTAGACTCTACACCCTCTTGTTGGATGATGAACACCACTAATCGTGTAGGATTACACGAACCCTCAATGCCGGAGTTAACAAGCTCCACAATATTCGATGTTCATGTTTAAATAACCTTAGAGTGCATGACAGATCAACATAACCAAACCAAGTACTAACATAGCATGCACACTCGTCACCTTCACGCTACGAAAGGAGGCATAGATCACATCAATACCATCATAGCAATAGTTAACTTCATAATCTACAAGAGATCACAATCATAGCCTACGCCAAGTACTACACGATGCACACACTGTCACCATTACACCGTGCAGGAGGAATAAACTACTTTAATAACATCACTAGAGTAGCACATAGATAAATTGTGATACAAAACATATTGCAATCATAAAGAGATATAAATAAGCGCCTCACTATGCCATTCATAACAGTGAATAAGTATTCTGTGAAATATAGCCTAAGAGACCCACACGGTGCACACACTCGTCACCTTTACACACGTGGGACAAGGAGTCTCCGGAGATCACATAAGTAAAATCCACTTGACTAGCATAATGACATCTAGATTACAAGCATCATCATATGAATCTCAATCATGTAAGGCAGCTCATGAGATTATTGTATTGAAGTACATAGGAGAGAGATGAACCACATAGCTACCGGTACAGCCCTTAGCCTCGATGGAGAACTACTCCCTCCTCATGGGAGACAGCAGCGTTGATGAAGATGGCGGTGGTGTCGATGGAGAAGCCTTCCGGGGGCACTTCCCCGTCCCGGCGGCGTGCCGAAACAGAGACTCCTGTCCCCCAGATCTTGGCTTCGCGATGGCGGCGGCTCTGGATGGTTTCTCGTACCGTGGCTTTTTTGTCTCGAGGTTTTAGGTCGAGGGGGCTTAAATAGGCGAAGAGGCGGCGTCAGAAGGTCAACGAGGCGACGACACCATAAGGCGGCGCGGCCAGGGCCTGGGCCGCGCCGGCCTATCATCTGGGGGGCCTGTGGCCCCTCTCTGGCGGCTCTCGGGTGTTCTGGATGCTTCCGGGGATTCTAAGATGCTGGGCGTTGATTTCGTCCGATTCCGAGAATATTTCCTTACTAGGATTTCTGAAACCAAAAACATCAGAAAACAGCAACTGGCCCTTCGGCATCTCGTCAATAGGTTAGTTTCGGAAAACGCATAAAAATGACATAAAGTATGCATAAAACATGTAGGTATCATCAATAATGTGGCATGGAACATAAGAAATTATCGATACGTCGGAGACGTATCAGCCCTCACCACATTTAAGGATAGTGGTGAACCAGTGGATCCCAAAGAGCACTGTTGTAAATTTACAAATCAAGCTGGAGTTCTTGTTAGGGACCATGTACCGATCAACATTCCAGAGTGGCATAAGCTGAAGAACGCGGGGCCTAAAGCTGCCCGTATGAAGTTGCCCGTTAAGCGGAACAGTTCGCCAGTTAGGAAGAGACCTAGAACGGAGAAACCACTGCCGCCTATTGAGAAGTTACCTTGGGAAAAAACTATCGAGGAAAACATCGAAACATGTAAGTCCGAGCTGAAAGCCCCTAGAGATACCTTTTGAGAAGACACTAGATCCGGTGAAAGTTGTGCGTACCGTTGAGAATCTATATGACCCTGTACCATCGCCGCCATCTAAGTATAGGCGTTCTATTGAAATGTCGTATGATGAGATGATGGAGGCGAAAAAACCTAATCAATCAGATGTCACGCTGAAAAAAGGGAAACAACAAGTGCACCAGCTCAGAGAACAATCCGTTCAATCGGTCCCCCCTCTCAAGGTGTTTGACGAGAAGGCTGTTGAAAGTTCTCGACAATACACAACCGATTACCCCATCGCTGAAGTAGCATATAAATTTGTTCAAGGGAAAGATTTAACCGAGAATCTTAGGAAGCTACCAACAAGTATGTGTAATTTGCATGTGTGGTACACTAATTCCACAAAGAGAGGGATCGAGTCTATCATGGTGTGAGTTAAGGAAGAGCACTACTTCCAAGAATACTCTGAGAACTTTTTCAGTTATACAATCTCCGGGCCCTCGACAAATCTATCGTCAGTTGTTATTGTCTGTAAGTGATTTATTTATGTAATTTGAGAAGTCTTTAGCTCAGCTCGTTCGTTGTCTGCAAACTATCCTCAATTAAATCTTTTGTGCGCTATATTATGCAGATCGAAGATACTCGAATGCAAAAGGGATGAAATCACAGACATTGGGTTCATTGACCTAGATACAATGCATGAAAAAACCATAGAAGATCCCATCTATAACAGGGATACACCGGAGACTTTGCTAAGGTTTTTGAAGCGATAACGTGACAAAAAGATAATACTTTGGCCTTACAACTTCAAGTGAGTGTTACTGTCTTATAACACATTCTATTTTGCTCACGAGATGTTCAAATTTTAACTGATGACTTATATCTATGTGTTGCCTGCCAAAACCCACCGGCGAGCAGCGACGAGCAACACGAAGAGCCGAGAGGCTCCCAGAACTGCTGGTGGGCCCTGGTCCCTCGGGCAACGGCCCGCAAAACTCCGGCACACGTCCTGGCTGTCACGAGGGCGTGCCACCTGACCTATACCTGGTCAGGAAGGTGATGGATTGCTTCAATTAGTTTCCTGCATGGCAGACACGTAAACATTAAATCCGAGCCTCGATCGGCTCCCAGGTTACCCTGTGAATCGGCTCAAGGAGCCGATCGACCCATGGTTCGTATTGGATCTACAAAAACATGGGGGTCCTGCTTTATCGAAATCAAGTTAAATCGACCTACGACAGTCTAGGGTTTTCACCGCATAATTGGAACGTCCTACACGTAGTTGAGCCTGGCAGATACGGAAGATAACAGAAAACTAGTCCTAGAAAAGGCCTAAAACCAACATAGGGTCGATTTCCGGAACAACTCCTCTAGGATCTGCAAACCATACCTTACGCACTACTGGATCATTCAACCCGTTTGCAAGGCCTAACCATGCGGATATCAAACTAATCCTTGGAAAACAAGGAACAACCATAACAGATCAGATCTACTAAATAAAGACCAAGCAAGTTGCTGCCTTTACACCTAAGATAGGTGCAAAGGCAGCTAGATGTGTAGAGGTAGCATAACTAAGCAAATATATCAAAAAGTATCGATGTTAGCCCCAACACATCCATGATAACGGTGTTACTCGCCATCAACAAGGCTTCAGTACGAGCAACACAAAACAACGAATAAACTGATACTGCTCAGATCGCAAGATGCGATCTGGGCAGCATGGCGCTTACCCGGAAGAAACCCTCGAAACAAGGGGTGGCAATGCACCTAATTGTGTTTGTTGCGAACGTGATCGTCCTCTTTCCTCAATAACCCTAGGTACATATTTATAGTCCGTGGACTTTCTATCTTTGGAATAAACCTAGCTGTATACGAACTAAACTCTATCTCTTAATTCTAACTGAAACATAATCTATCATAATGTACAGATACACGGGCAATCTAGCCCAAACTCTCGCAGGAGGCCGATTCATAAATACTTTATGTGCATATCTTCTAAGCCCATCTCAATCACGGCCCAACTCCCAATGTGCCTAAAATTCGGCGATAACACATGCCCCCTGGTTTTGGCAATAATAATTCCAAAACCACTCTGTTTTTTCTTCATCGGGTTACGCGTTGCAGAACAGAACCGCTACAGTGCCCTTCCATCATGATGCCTTGCCTTCTCAACTTCTCCGTACTGCACGATTTGACAGTTCTGGCACCGCGCCCTCGAAAACCGCCACGGCATTGAATCAATCTTCCACTATATCCCCTTTATTTAACCGCATCCGAGCAGTTCGCCTCCTCATCCTCTTGCTCCACATTAGCAATCGAAACTCCTCCTCTGCAAACATGGACTCCTCCTCTGCCTCTTCGGGTCTCTCCTTCCAATCTTCCTCCTCTCGGGAGCCGACGCTGGAGTATGACCCGATAGCGGCGTACGAGGCCCTCGCCCCACCGCATTGGGACGAGGCGGACTGGGATTTCTCCGTCGGGTCAGAGGATGACGAATCCTCGACCGACGGGGAAGATGACCTCCAGTTCCTCATCGACGGGGAGTTGGAGGAGGAGAGCGACGACGACGCCTTCTCCTGGGGTGAGGACATCTCCTCTGACGAGGAGGACGAAGCGGAGGATGACACCTCCTCCGACGAGTACCCGCCGGCGAAGCGCTTCCGCGTCGGGTCGGAGGACGACGACGACGACGAAGAAGACGAAGAAGCCCCTGCCGGCGGCTTCAACAGCAGCGACGAGGACATCGCCGGTAGCAGCGCCGATAGCGGCAATGACGGCGACGACGAGGGCAGCGACGGCAGCGATGGCGTCGGCCCCTAGACTAGGGACTACTAGAATAGGGCTAGTAGTAGTACATTAGGTAGCAGATCTTCCTTTTGTGAGCAATCGGCTCTTCTTGTAAAAAACCCTCTTCATCAATGAAGAATGCTTCTATGTTTAATTTTTCCGATTGTCAAAGTAAGTCAACGCACAAAGAGCCGATAGCAACGCATCAGACTTTTACCATAAAACGCCAGCACAGCCAGACTTCAAACGGTAACCTGCGACCCTCGTCTATAGGACCAAACTCAGATCCCCAATTGCCCATCGAACAGATTCAACTCGCGGCGATGCGAATCCCAGATCCCCAACTGCGCAGATTCATCTCCGCCAGCAATTCAGATGGCGGAATCGTCCAACGCCAATGCAACAGTCTCTGGCCTGAAGGTAATCTTTAACTGCCCCTCGCCATCCGAGCATAGTGTTAGAATTAATAGCAAACATCTGAATTAATGCCTTATTTCACCATTAATTTTAGGTATCAGACATTCTGTTGCCGCATCCTTCTCTTCCAAACTCTCTTTGTCTTGGCCCCCGAAGTGTCGAGAGTCCTGCCCATCTGATTTCTTGCGAGGCCAATAGGATTCTCTTCGTGAACCAGAACTTAGATCTAACTTCTTGGGCCGACTGCTTACGAGCCTGGCCTAACCCTCCCGAAGATTGGGTTTCCTGGTACAATAGAGTATCCAAAACTCACCAATCCAAATGGGAAACCACAGGAATAGCCGATGCTCTGTCCTTATCATTGTCTCCCCTTGAGAAGCATGAAAATCTTCTAAAAACCATCAGCTACTTCTGGTCTGATGCCCTGAACTGCTTCATGTTTGGCCACAGCCCCATGACACCAACTCTGCTAGATGTGGTAATGATCACTGGCCTGGACATCACATCCCCCAGCCCCTCTGCTTTTATGCTGCCAAGGGTTCCTTTCAAACTACCTTCCAAAACAGAGTGCATAAACTGGGGCGCTTACCTTCGACGCCACATGAAAAATAAAGGCCCTGTAACAGAGAAAGAACACATGGCCTTCCTGAATTTTTGGTTGGAACACTTTATATTCTGTGGCCCTTCACTTGCTCCGACCAAGAATTATCTTCCCTTGGCCTATGAACTTGCCAAAGGCACCCAGCTTGGCATCGGCAAACTGTTCCTTGGAGAGGTCTATAGATATCTCCAACTAATGTCTGTCAAATTGTCTTCCCAACAGACAGTCAAAACAGGAGGTCCCTGGTGGTTTATTCAGCTATGGGCTCAGCTGTATTTCCAGAATCATATCCCAAACTTCCCACGTTTGGCCACTTGCACCTTTCCAGATGCTAACGGGAAGCAGATCCGATGCACTAGCTACGGCCAAGCCTTGTATAGCCTTCCAGGTAGTAAACTGATCCCCAAGGAAGCATCAAAGTGGTTCAGGATTTTCTTCCAAGTCCTGGACAATCCTCTCTTCTTCCCTTACACGGAATCTGAAAATTTTAAAAATCCAGTCTCCTTTAGGCTAGACAACTTTGCCGATGACACCAGCACCCGGCAATTGTATTCCACCATGATCCGTCCCTGCTTCCTTCCAGTTGGCATGAGCACATCAAACAGAATAATCAAACCCGGTTATGAGTCCTATCAGCCGGTCGTAACAGCCCGGCAGTTTGGTCTTGGGCAGGTGTCTCCTCATTTCTTCCTCCACCACTTAACAGAGAGCAGAGCTGATTTGCCCGATGTCCTCACCGGTCAGAGGTGTTACTCTTTCTTTGATGCTCTAGCCATCCCAATCCCCAGTAACCTCTCTTTCACCTCATCAACCGATGGTTTTGAGACCTGGTGGTCCATTTGGAAAACTCATGCCTTCAGGAGAGCTCTGGGACCGTTGTTGAGACAACTCAATGCCGAATATGATATCCCCGCAGAACAGGTACTACCACTCGCAAATTTTCTTGAAGTGGCTTACAATGATCTTTATAACCTTGCTCTGTCTCCTTGCAGCAACAAGATGGTCCAGAACCTACACATGAGGACGGCTCCCCCTTTGAATTCCTCCCACCGGCTCCGGTGGTCCTCTTCTGCAAAAGCTCGCCACCCTTGAAAAAGGTCGTGATGCAGAGCCAGCCGATTTCACCAAAATCGGCTTCCAAGAGCAGAGTCTCTTCCGGGCCAGCCGCCCCTCGAGCCCCAATTAAGGCGAGATCGGCAGTGAGAAAAGTAGCCGTCAGAAAAACTTTAAAGCGCTGGAACCCTTCTCCAGATCAAGAGACCTTGCACGTACGTTGATCCATGCACTGACTGGTTTCATCTATCCTTATGGGCTTCTGCAAACATACTTGTGCTTACTAACTCTTCTTTTATAGGCCTCCACCGAAGACAACTCCAGCGAGGAAACACAATCCAGTCGAGGGGATTCGAGCTCGGGCAACTCTGGGAAAATCGCCACGCAGAGCCAGCCAGATTTGCCACCATCGGCTTCCAGGAAAAGGCCAGTTCCTGAACATGTTGCCCCCCAAGCTCCAATCAAAGCGGGGCAGGGCGGTCAACGCACAAAGAGCCGATGCATCAAGAGGGCTCGAAAGGAACCGCAAGCCCCTTGATCAAACCAAGAGGCCTCAAATGTAATTACCCTCCATACTCTCCCCGGCTCATCTTTCATGGTAATCCATTGCTGCTCACATCGGCTAACCACCTCCTTTGCAGACTGATGACACTTCTAGTGGGGGAGTCAAGGAAGTACTGATGTCCTCCACGAACCTGGATCTAGCAATCCCTATAGTTGCTGTTGACAAGGTCGCCAATTTGGCCAAGCCCCCAGCAGAAACACAAGAGCCGATTACCTCATCATCGGCTGTCCCCCTGGTCTCAGGAGAGGTATACTCCTTTCGTTTGGCTTACCCTTCCCTTTTGCTGCATACTGACGCTGTTTCTGTTTGTCAGGGTTGTGACCTCTCGGGCTTGCTAACGTTCGACCCTGAATCCATCGAACCAGCTCCTTCTACGGCATGCGATGAACCACGACCCAGCGCCGTCCAACGTCAATTCCAGCGTCTCAAAGCCCTGCTTTCCTCCCCGATCGAGACGTTGGTCGAAGACCCCGAGGAAGTGAAGAGTGTTCTTGAAGAAATCCAGCACCACCTCCCGGTAACGTTGCAGGTGAAACTTTGGCCAGTTGTGACTCTGTCTGCCTACAGATCAAGGGTGAAGTTAGCTCATCAGAGAATCGATCTACGCCACGCCCAACTTCAGTTGAAAACCGATATTGCAGACAAATGTCAGCGGCTAAACGAGAAAAAGGCGGCCTTGGATGCCAAAACTGACACCTTTGTCAGCACCGCCAAACTTGAGACCTTGCGAAAGGAATTGGAGGACCTTGAAGAGAGGGTCCGGGCAACCAAACAACTTATTTCAGATAAGGAAGCTCTTATTGCCCGCTCCCAATAAGAAGCAGAAGGCCTCAAAGCTCAACTGAAAACTGATCTGGCAGAAATACGTGACCTGCACAAGCAGCTAGTGACGGGCAAGGACGAAGATGATGAGGCCGAGATCGCCGAGGTGGATTGTAACATCCCAAAAATTTCAAAATAAAACAAATGAATTTCCCTTTTTCCAAATTTTGGAACTAACAAAAACTTTTATTCAATTAAGTTTGATCTATAGTAATCTTGCTTAATTCTTGTGCTATTGCCATGATTGCTTGTTATAGTACCTTGAATAATCTTAAACCCTAAACCTCACCCCTCTTTTCATCACCCTAGTTGAAATAAAATAAAAAGAAAGCAAATAAGAAAAAGGCATATGTGCCTATGGCTATTTTTGTGAAACTTTACCCTAAGCCTTTCTACTTTGTTTAGAGGTTTGGAAAACCTTCATACACCTTACCTAGCACTTATCAAACCAAATCCAAAGTAAATCCAAAGAAAATAAAAAGAAACTAAAAATGCCATAGAGGCATATGAGAGTAAAATGGCAAATTTGTGAATTTGAGGATCTTGACCCTAGGACTTGTTGTGAATGGTTGGATCACTGCTCTATACCATTTCAACACTCAACAACACCAATTGGGTCAAGCCAAGTCAAATTAAAAATCAAATGCAACATATGCATAGAGGTATATGTGACACATAGCCATTTCACCAATTCTTGTCCTATGCACTCCTACCTTACCCAAATGATGTGAAACCACCTCTAAACTTAATATAACACCAAATTGACCCTAACCCATGCCCAAGTCAAGCAAGGGAAACCATTTACAAGTTTAAGAAAAATTGACACATCACCTCTTATGTGTTATGGCTATTTTTGCAAATCTTTGAGCTAGACCTTTTGGAATGGTTTCAATGGTTTGAAAATGTTTCTAAACTAATAAGAATCACTTTGGAGTCAAGAAAAATCAAATCAAAATAGAGAGAAATCATAGGGTGAGAAAAATCCATTTTTCCCTCGCATACACTTTGGCCAAAATTGCAAAACCTCAACCAAGGCCACCTTAGCTTGTGCCTTTTCTTGTGAAACACTTAGATATCAATAACAAACACTTTTGCATCCAAGAAACACAAATCAAATCAAAGGAAAAATCAAAATTCAATTATATGTGATCATGGTCACTTTTGACCTTTTTAATATCTTACCCACTTTGAGCTCTTCTATTAAGAGATTCTTAAACCAAACCCTAACAACTCTTTGCACCTCATCCAAGACCTCATCAAGATGAACATTTTTAGTGTTGACCACTTTGACCAAATCTTTGACCATTGCTCAAAATAGTCAAGCCAAGATGCAACCTTGAAACAAATTCTAGATTCCCTCCACTATTTGAATTTTAACAAAACCTCTCCAAATTTCAAACCAATGCCACACATTGTTGCCCAACATCATTTAGAACTTATCCATGCAGAAATTTGATCAAAAGTGAGTACAAAAGAGATCATTGCATTAAAGGGAAGAGGTACACATAGAATCAAATGGAGGTACAACCACTTTAATCATCACTTTCTCACTTTTTCTCTCTCTCTCTCTCTCTCTTTCCATCATTGATAGTACACCATGGTACTCTGAAAATCACATCATGATATGACACCACCTTGGCCATGATTCACCATGCTCAAGCATGCCATTTAATTGCATGTACCACATATGCTTTTCACTTTAATCAATGGTGCACACCTCTAGCCCTCTCACACCTTGCATCCTATGTCAAATACCATCATCACACCTCAACCAAGCATGCAGCACTCATAGACCAAGAAAATGATGCAAAGAGGACCATGCCAAGCCCATGCCATTGATGTAGACCTCACCATGCCACCACTTGTCCTCCTCCTTCTCTCAAGCCTATATAAACCCACCTCCTCACTTGGGACAGCACCACACCACCTCACAGCCTCCCTCTCTCCCTCCTAGAGCCTCCCTCTCTCCCTCCTTGCCTCACACCGGAGCCAAGAGCTCGCCACGGCCACCGGCGGCATCCCTCAAAAACCGCCCAGATTTTCATCACCATAGCCATCGAGCCCTACACCAAAGTTGTAGCCCTTGAAAATACCTTTCCAACTCACCTAACCACGCCTCAATCCGAGCTCCGAGGTGAGAGATATGGCTCCCGCAAGCTTGAAGCATCGGGAGGAAGACGACGGCCCAGCACCGTCGGATCGTCATCCGACGATCTGCGCGCTCCGCGCGTGCCCGACGTGCATGCGCCATGCACGCCAGGCCCGGGCAGCAGCTGGGCCGGCCCAACTCCGTTCCCGCCCACCGTTTGAATTCAAATTTCGTTTTATTTATTTTCTGTGAATTGCTCTCAGATGCTTTGTTAAATCTTTAATAACTACAAATCTACTCGGCCAAATTTGATAAAATTTATATATTTGGAAAGCTTATGAAAAGATCTATCCAACCACACTGGTTTCAACAGGGGCTTTTCAGAATTAAAGTAGCAAACAGATTTCAAACAATTGTTAAACAGATTTCAAACAGGGGCTTTGTAGAATTAAAGTAGCAAAAATAACAAGACAGGGGCTTTTCAGATTTCAAACAATTGTTAAAAATCAACCATAAATGATTTTGAGGTCATTCCACCTATCATAATTCAAATTTCACAAACTCTAATTGTTTATGTAAAAATATGATATAGGTACTGTGTATGATCATGGGCTAGAAGCAAAATCTTGGCTATGTAGTCAATACTAGTCCATTTAAACTATTTCAAATTTTAGGAAATTAAATCTATGAGGTGTAGCACCTCATTTAAATCATTTTCTCAAGTGTTATGAAGTAATGTGATTACCTCTATTGCTTAGGTTCACACTTTCTCACTTGAGGAACTTAAATCAAAATAGTAGTTAAAATTACAATGGTTATTTAAATCACATGAGATGATGAATCTCATTTAAATCATTTTTCTCAAATAATAAGTGTGAAGTGTGGACCTTGGTCAACATGTGATCATACCTGGTTATTTGAGAAGATTAAATCTTAAGAAGATTCAATGAGAGGAAATTATTTTCTCCAAAGAACTACATAGAAACCCTAACTCCAATTTCAATGAGAGGAAATTATTGTCCTATTACTATGTAAGAAACCCTAGCATAATTTGTGAATAAATGTTAAATAGTGATGATATATCATTTGTGTGAGCCAATAAGGCTAATTAAGATTACTTAAGTGTTGTTTGGTGATTGTATCCTCGTATTCGTTTATAGACGCTAGTACCGGAGGCTATCAAGAGGAAGAGGTCTTCTACCAAGAGGAAGAGCCAGAAAACTTTGATCACCTCACCAATCAAGGCAAGCTAGACTAATGCAAGCTATTTTGTTTGCAAGCTATTACCAATACAAGATAGATTAGTGCAAAGCTCTACAAGAGCAAGGCACCATTACATTTTACTTTATGATCCTATCCCAAGTTTTTACTTTACAAGCTTTATTGGATTTTATCTATCAAAGTTACTTTTTGATTTATGATTCACTTGGTTTAGTTATAGAGTAGTACAAGAGCATCACACTTAGCCTAGAGAGCCATAAGCTACTTAGCACCCCTCATAACTAGTGCTAGTGCTAAAGATTAAAAGTGACTACTCTAGTTGGGAACTTGTGAATTGAAATGACTTTGAAAACCTTGGAATGAAGAGTCATTCTAATGAAAGCTTTTGAAGGTGAATGTGACTTGCGAATGATTTGGTGAAACTTACCAAAATCGATGGTTGGGTTCGGATGCGATACCATTCCAATTTTACAAGTACCCCCACAATACCTGAATCCGGGTAAGGCTTAGCTGGAAATTTATGTGTCTTAGTATGGGTTCCCTCTAAAACAAGCGTCATCGGGGTTATGCCGGAGGCTGCCTCTACAACAAAAGGAATGAGGTGAAATGACGTGAAATGAGGTGAATGTCCGGCCCAAGCCTCGTGCAGTTCCCTAGGCTGATTGTCTGTCTTCACTGGGAGGCCAAGCTCATGGGGAGAGGTGCCTATACTAGGGTATGTAAATGAAAGGTTAGGATTGGTAGTTCGCGTACTGCGTACGATAAATCAGGGTCAGTTACCCCTGACGAACTATTGCAATTGTTGTGGCACAAGTGTACAACCTCTGCAGAGTTTAACCTATTCGAATAGCGGCGTCCGCGGTCATGGACAGTTGGGGAGGCCATACTGTTCCGTCATCAGAACTTTTCTAAAAATATGAATGCTGGATGGTGATTTGAATTGAAAGGTGACTTTGACTTTGAATCACAACTGAGTTGTGGGAATGACACTAATGTTCCCACTTGAGTTAGTTAAATGAAGAGGCTTTGATTATTAAAGTGCTTATGAAATAAAACTGGCTTTATGCAAATGAAACTAGAGCTTAGAACCCCCTTACTATAGTTGATAGACTTTACCTTAGTATTAGTTTGCGAGTACTTTAAAGTACTCATGGCTGTGTCCCTGGCTATTCAAATGGCCAGACTATGAAGACGAGTACCAGAACCCGGAAGAAGGACAGCGGGACGTCTACGACAACTAGGATCACTCCCGACGTCAGCGGTTACTGTGGAATAGATGGACTACTACTACGCTACTTTCGCTTCCGCTATGAGTTATGTAATGGATCAATAGAACTTCTATTATTGTAATGAGACTGGATCATGTGATCCTTTATTTGTAAAACGATTATGTGTATGTAATGAATGATGTGTTGTGATATCAATCTATTATGTCTCGCAAAAACAATATTCCTGGGATTGCGAGGAATGGCATAATAGGCATCTGGACTTAAAATCCAGGTGTTGACAAGTTGGTATCAGAGCCATTGTTGACCTTAGGAGACCCTAGTTAGAATGGACGTCTGAAAAATTTAGTTTCAAAACAAATGAAGTGACTATTTAAGAAAACTTATTCTCCCTCTTATCCTTGAGATCTTCTTCAAAATAAGAAAGTTATGCTCTATTCTTCTTATACTACTACATAAAATTTTGACACACTTCTCTAACTTACTCATCATAATTCTTCACAGATGGAGTACACCTGCAAGTCTTATCAGCTTGGCCACGGAGGAAACCTCATGTTCGAGAAGGATTTGAAACAACTGGTTGATTATTTAGGACGCCCGTATCCCGAGTTCTTCGGAATACCCCTCAACAATCCATCGGGAGGACCACCTCGGTGGGAAGTTACTACAGATCTGAGAGGAAAGCTTGGAGCCCCAATATGGGAAACCATCTGGTTTTCTGTAACGGGAAGCACTTGGAAGGAAGGACTAGTCAGAGCTATGCAAGAAGCAATTGCCCGTCTCTGCGGACAGAATATCAACAAGCTCGAGAATACCCGCTTCATTTACTACCCAGGACATGACACCATGGGAAGACCAATAATCATGCCCTCGCACCCGGAGATGAACCACTATGTTGCCTACCTCGACTACATGCTGTACAAGACCCGCAAGGAGTTGGACAACGCCCTCGCCTTTCGCCAAGCACATTACCCGTGAATATGAAGAATCCCCCCTGAAGAGTAGTATCTTTGAAAGCACTTTCGTATGTGTGAGTTGTATCAGGATCCACTTGTATCGTAGAACGAATGAATGGTTCTTCAAACCAACGGTGTGTTAGCTTTGTAATGTGTGATGCTTGGTATGAATGAAAAAGTGTTGTTGGTTTTTACCCCCGCAACACTACTCAAGTTTTCAATTTATGAACTTTTTAAACTTTAACAAAACAAACCATAGAAATTTCCCTCTTATCTTATCATCTACCTCAATGTTCAGATGGCCCCACCAACCCGCAACGCCACCCAGGATGCCATGATGCAACTACTGCAGACGATGATGGCAGACCGAGAAGCCGAGAGAGCTGAATGTCAAGCCAACATTGCCGCACTGCAACAGATAGCTCAGAACAATCAGGGCCATGGAAACCACGATCACCCTGGATCGAAGTTGAAGAACTTTCAGAACACCAACCCTCCGATGTTCAACAAGACTGAAGAGCCCCTCGATGCCGATGGTCGGCTCCGGACCATGGAGAACAACCTCGAAGTTGCGGGAGTTGAAGCCGCGAGAAAAGTATCTGTTCGCCACCCACTACATGCCAGGACCTGCCAGAGCCTGGTGGACAAGTGCCCGTGCAATGAATGCGGGACAGATGATGACACGGGAAGACTTCAAGCTGAAGTTTAGCAAATACCACGTGCCCCAAGGACTGATCAAGAAGATGAGAGACGAGTTCCGGGAACTCAAGCAAGGAAGGATGTCCGTGGTAGAATACCGCGACAGGTTTCTCACTCTGTCAAGGTACTCCCCGGATGAGACCGACACCAATGAGAAGAGAAAGGAGAGATTTCTGAACGGACTGCATGACGAGATGCAAACAGTGTTAGTGAACATTCCGTTCACTGACTTGGAAGCCCTCGTGGACTCAGCCATACATATGGAAGGAAAGCTGCATCAGGCCAATGAGAACCGCAAGTGAAGGATGATGAACCAGAGTGGACCCCACCATAACCAGAAGTATCGCAACAACTCCTCTGGAGGATTCCCCCAGAGAAACAACAAGCCAACTGCTCAGAGTTATCGCCCCAACTACCCCAATAACAACGGAGGACCCCCGAAGACCGGAGGCAACAACAACAACAGCCACAACAACAACAACCACCACACCAGCAACAATACCAATGGGAACAACAACACCAATACTGCCCCGAGAACTGGAAGCAATGCTACCCCTATCATCCCCAAGGACAAGGCAACAATCGAACTGCTATGAATGTGGAGTTGTGGGTCACTACTCCAACGAGTGCCCCAAGAAGCTTGCCAAGATTGCCGCCAATACCGCAGCACCTGCTCAGCAACAGCGCAGCTTCGCAGGAAGAAGGAACCAGAACAACAACAACGGCCGTTTCTACCACATGAATGCCACTGAAGCTCAGGAAGCACCCCAGACCATGCCAAGTATGTCTTCATGTTAACCAAAATGCTCAATCTCTCTTAGGAACCTAACTTTTCTTAAAATCTCGAGACGAGATTTGTTTAAGGGGGAAGGGTTTGTAACATCCCAAAAATTTCAAAATAAAACAAATGAATTTCCCTTTTTCCAAATTTTGGAACTAACAAAAACTTTTATTCAATTAAGTATGATCTATAGTAATCTTGCTTAATTCTTGTGCTATTGCCATGATTGCCTGTTATAGTACCTTGAATAATCTTAAACCCTAAACCTCACCCCTCTTTTCATCACCCTAGTTGAAATAAAATAAAAAGAAAGTAAATAAGAAAAAGGCATATGTGCCTATGGCTATTTTTGTGAAACTTTACCCTAAGCCTTTCTACTTTGTTTAGAGGTTTGGAAAACCTTCATACACCTTACCTAGCACTTATCAAACCAAATCCAAAGTAAATCCAAAGAAAATAAAAAGAAACTAAAAATGCCATAGAGGCATATGAGAGTAAAATGGCAAATTTGTGAATTTGAGGATCTTGACCCTAGGACTTGTTGTGAATGGTTGGATCACTCCTCTATACCATTTCAACACTCAACAACACCAATTGGGTCAAGCCAAGTCAAATTAAAAATCAAATGCAACATATGCATAGAGGCATATGTGACACATAGCCATATTCACCAATTCTTGTCCTATGCACTCCATACCTTGACCCAAATGATGTGAAACCACCTCTAAACTTAATATAACACCAAATTTACCCTAACCCATGCCCAAGTCAAGCAAGGGAAACCATTTACAAGTTTAAGAAAAATTGACACATCACCTCTTATGTGTTATGGCTATTTTTGCAAATCTTTGAGCTAGACCTTTTGGAATGGTTTCAATGGTTTGAAAATGTTTCTAAACTAATAAGAATCACTTTTGAGTCAAGAAAAATCAAATCAAAATAGAGAGAAATCACAGGGTGAGAAATATCCATTTTTCCCTCACATACACTTTGGCCAAAATTGCAAAACCTCAACCAAGGCCACCTTAGCTTGTGCCTTTTCTTGTGAAACACTTAGATATCAATAACAAACACTTTTGCATCCAAGAAACACAAATCAAATCAAAGGAAAAATCAAAATTCAATTAGATGTGATCATGGTCACTTTTGACCATTTTATACTATCTTACCCACTTTGAGCTCTTCTATTAAGAGATTCTTAAACCAAACCCTAACAAATCTTTGCACCTCATCCAAGACCTCATCAAGATGAACATTTTTCATGTTGACCACTTTGACCAAAGCTTTGACCATTGCTCAAAATAGTCAAGCCAAGATGCAACCTTGAAACAAATTCTAGATTCCCTCCACTATTTGAATTTTCACAAAACCTCTCCAAATTTCAAACTAATGCCACACATTGTTGCCCAACATCATTTAGAACTTATCCATGCAGAAATTTGATCAAAAGTGAGTACAAAAGAGATCATTGCATTAAAGGGAAGAGGTACACATAGAATCAAATGGAGGTACAACCACTTTAATCATCACTTTCTCACTTTTTCTCTCTCTCTCTCTCTCTCTCTCTTTCCATCATTGATAGTACACCATGGTACTCTGAAAATCACTTCATGATATGACACCACCTTGGCCATGATTCACCATGCTCAAGCATGCCACTCATTTGCATGTACCACATATGCTTTTCACTTTAATCAATGGTGCACACCTCTAGCCCTCTCACACCTTGCATCCTATGTCAAATACCATCATCACACCTCAACCAAGCATGCAGCACTCATAGACCAAGAAAATGATGCAAAGAGGACCATGCCAAGCCCATGCCATTGATGTAGACCTCACCATGCCACCACTTGTCCTCCTCCTTCTCTCAAGCCTATATAAACCCCCTCCTCACTTGGGACAGCATCACACCACCTCACAGCCTCCCTCTCTCCCTCCTAGCAGCCTCCCTCTCTCCCTCCTCGCGCTCACACCGGAGCCAAGAGCTCGCCACGGCCACCGGCGGCATCCCTCAAAAACCACCCAGATTTTCATCACCATAGCCATCGAGCCCTACACCAAAGTTGTAGCCCTTGAAAATACCTTTCCAACGCACCTAACCACGCCTCAATCCGAGCTCCGAGGTGAGAGATATGGCTCCCGCAAGCTTGCAGCATCGGGAGGAAGACGACGGCCCAGCACCGTTGGATCGTCATCCGACGATCTGCGCGCTCCACGCGTGCCCGACGTGCATGCGCCATGCACGCCAGGCCCGGGCAGCAGCTGGGCCGGCCCAACTCCGTTCCCGCCCACCGTTTGAATTCAAATTTCATTTTATTTATTTTCTGTGAATTGCTCTCAGATGCTTTGTTAAATCTTTAATAAGTACAAATCTACTCGGCCAAATTTGATAAAATTTATATATTTGGAAAGCTTATGAAAAGATCTATCCAACCACACTGGTTTCAACAGGGGCTTTTCGGAATTAAAGTAGCAAACGATTTCAAACAATTGTTAAACGATTTCAAACAGGGCTTTGTAGAATTAAAGTAGCAAAAATAACAAGACAGGGGCTTTTCAGATTTCAAACAATTGTTAAAAATCAACCATAAATGATTTTGAGGTCATTCCACCTCTCATAATTCAAATTTCACAAACTCTAATTGTTTATGTAAAAATATGACTATAGGTACTTGTGTATGATCATGGGCTAGATAGCAAAATCTTGGCTATTGTAGTCAGATACTAGTCCATTTAAACTATTTCACAATTTTAGGAAATTAAATCTATGAGGTGTATGCACCTCATTTTAAATCATATTTATCAAGTAGTTACTGAAGTAATGTGATTACCTCTATTGATCTTAGGTTCACACTTGCTCACATTAAGAGGAACTTAAATCCAAAATAGTAGTTAAAATTACAATGGTTATTTAAATCACATGAGATGATGGAATCTCATTTAAATCATTTTCTCAAATAATAAGTGTGAAGTGTTGACCTTGGTCAACATGTGATCATACCTGGTTATTT
This sequence comes from Lolium rigidum, assembly GCF_022539505.1. Classification (NCBI taxonomy): domain Eukaryota; kingdom Viridiplantae; phylum Streptophyta; class Magnoliopsida; order Poales; family Poaceae; genus Lolium; species Lolium rigidum. Next base: position 38,921,424 of record NC_061511.1, on the reverse strand, counting down.
TAGAAGATTAAATCTTAAGAAGATTCAATGAGAGGAAATTATTTTCTCCAAAGTAACTACATAGAAACCCTAACTCCAATTTCAATGAGAGGAAATTATTGTCCTATTACTATGTAAGAAACCCATAGCATAATTTGTGAATAAATGTTAAATAGTGATGATATATCATTTGTGTGAGCCAATAAGGCTAATTAAGATTACTTAAGTGTTGTTTGGTGATTGTATCCTCGTATTCGTATTTTAGACGCTAGTACCGGAGGCTATCAAGAGGAAGAGGTCTTCTACCAAGAGGAAGAGCCGTAAAACTTTGATCACCTCACCAATCAAGGCAAGCTAGACTAATGCAAGCTATTTTGTTTGCAAGCTATTACTAATGCAAGATAGATTAGTGCAAAGCTCTACCATGAGCAAGGCATTACCCCATTTACATTTATACTTTATGATCCTATTCCCAAGTTTTTACTTTACAAGCTTTATTGGATTTTATCTTATCAAAGTTACTTTTTGATTTATGATTCACTTGGTTTAGTTATAGGAGTAGTACAAGAGTATCACACTTAGCCTAGAGAGCCATAAGCTACTTAGCACCCCTCATAACATAGTGCTAGTGCTAAAGATTAAAAGTGACTACTCTAGTTGGGAACTTGTGAATTGAAATGACTTTGAAAACCTTGGAATGAAGAGTCATTCTATTGAAAGCTTTTGAAGGTGAATGTGACTTGCGAATGATTTGGTGAAACTTACCAAAATCTGATGGTTGGGTTCGGATGCGATACCATTCCAATTTTACAAGTACCCCCACAATACCTGAATCTGGGTAAGGCTTAGCTAGAAATTTATGTGTCTTAGTATGGGTTCCCTCTAAAACAAGCGTCATCGGGGTTATGCCGGAGGCTGCCTCTACAACAAAAGGAATGAGGTGAAATGACGTGAAATGAGGTGAATGTCCGGCCCAAGCCCTGTGCAGTTCCCAGGCTGACTGTCTGTCTTCACTGGGAGGCCAAGCTCATGGGGAGAGGTGCCTATACTAGGGTATGTAAATGAAAGGTTAGGATTGGTAGTTCGCGTACTGCGTACGATAAATCAGGGCCAGTTACCCCTGACGAACTATTGCAATTGTTGTGGCACAACTGTACAACCTCTGTAGAGTTTAACCTATTCGAATAGCCACATCCGCGGTCATGGACAGTTGGAAAGGCCATACTGTTCCGTCATCAGAACTTTTCTAAAAATATGAATGGTGACTGGTGATTTGAATTGAAAGGTGACTTTGACCTTGAATCGCAACTGAGTTGTGGGAATGACACTAATGTTCCCACTTGAGTTTAGCAAATGAAGAGGCTTTGATTATTAAAGTGTTCATGAAATAAAACTGGCTTTATGCAAATGAAACTAGATCTTAGAACCCCCTTACTATAATAAATAGTGTTTACCTTAGTATTAGTTTGCGAGTACTTTAAAGTACTCATGGCTGTGTCCCTGGCTATTCAAATGGCCAGACTATGAAGACGAGTACCAGAACCGGGAAGAAGGACAGCAGGACGTCTACGACAACTAGGATCACTCCTGACGTCAACAGTTGCCTGTGGAATAGATGGACTACTACTACGCTATTTCGCTTCCGCTATGAGTTATGTAATGGATCAATAGAACTTCTATTATTGTAATGAGACTGGATCATGTGATCCTTTATTTGTAAGACGATTATGGTATGTAATGAATGATGTGTTGTGATATCAATCTATTATGTCTCGCAAAAACAATATTCCTGGGATTGCGAGGAATGGCATAATAGGCATCTGGACTTAAAATCCGGGTGTTGACATGGATCGTGTCCGTGCTGACGCCCTCCGTGCCTTCGAGGCATTCCTTCCATAGAGCCTATCCATGTAACCTGATAACTGCTTGTAACAGCTTGTACCTCTAGAGTCGATGGCTGCACATCGGCTTTTTAATCTAAAGTCGATGTCTGTGCATCGGCTGTACTTTATGTCATGTTGCTTTGTATAATTTTTCTAAAGTCGATGTCTGTACATCGTCTATGCTTTATATTTTTTTTTTACCGGCCGATTTCATGCATCGGCCCCCATATTTCACTGTCTGTCATCCCACATACTTGGGAAATATTTCTTGAGATGCTGGCCATTGACAGCCACTGGGAACTTCACACCGCTCAGCTCCTCAAGCATGTAGGCGTTACCCTTTAAAACTTGGTCGACCTTGTATGGCCCGTGCCAATTTGGAGACCATTTACCATACACTGCATCCTTAGTCCCCAATGGCAATACAGCTTCCCATACCAGATCACCAACGTGGAACTCCTTTGGTCTCACCTTCTTATTATATGCACAAGCTACCTTGGCTTTGTTCTCTTTAATCTTCTCAAGCGACCAAAGTCTAAGTTCCGTTAGATCCTCAATACTATCACTCATCAGGGCTGCATATTCTTCAGTTGTTAGATCGTTCTGAAACGTAACGCGTCTTGACCCAGCCGTGATTTCCCAGGGTAATACGGCTTCTTGTCCATTGACCAGATGGTATGGCGAGGTTTTTATCGCTCCATGACATGACATGCGATAAGCCCACAAAGCCTCTGACAATACCTCGTGCCAACGTCTAGGGTGCTCGTCGACTTTCCTCTTAATCAGCCTTGATAAGGCTCTGGTTGGACGCTTCAGCTTGCCCATTTGCTTGAGCATAGTATGGAGATGATCGGATCAACTTAATTCCCATGTCCTCGCAGAACTTTCTAAACTCGCGAGAAATGAAGACCGAACCTCCATCGGTCGTGATAGTCTGGGGAATCCCGAATCTATGAATGACATGTTCCTTCACGAGATAACATCTTGTGATGCCACTGACTTCATAGGGACGGCTTCCACCCATTTAGTGAAATAATCTGTAATGGCCAAAATCCAATTATGGCCTTTGCTCGATGGAGGATTGATTTTGCCGATCATATCCATGCCCCAACCTCGAAATGGCCAAGGCTTGATGATGGGGTTCATTGCTGATGTGGGTACCGTCTGAATTTTCCCAAACACCTGACACGCTTGACACCCTTTATAGTACTTAAAGCAATCCTCAAGCATGGTGGGCCAATAAAACCCCGATCGCCTGATCAACCATTTCATCTTATGAGCCGATTGGTGAGTTCCACAGGCGCCTTCGTGTACCTCGTGTAAGAGCCGATTTGACTCGGCTGGTCCCAGACATTTGAGGAGTAACCCTTCCAAAGTCCTGTAGAACATGTCATCTCCTATAAGGACACATTTCACGGCCTTGTACCTTATCCGTTTAGGTGCCCCCCGAGCCGGATCTTTCAAGTAATTGAAAATATCGGCTCTCCGGTCATCCGGTTCTAGGAACTGTACCTGAACATCGGCTCCACCTGCTACGCCCTTGTAGCCTGACGCCATCTGTGCGAGATCGTTGGCCTCGGTATTTTGCGACCTCGGGATCCAACTGAAGTTTATGTACCTAAATTGTGCCATCAACTCACGGCATTGCATCCATAATGGGAAGAGCGACTCGCTCTCGCATTTGTATTCTTCCGTGAGCTGGGAAATCACCAATTTTGAGTCTCCAAAAAGTTCCACTGCTTCTGCCCCGGCTTCCAAAAGCAACTCCATTCCCTTGCGTATTGCCTCATACTCAGCGACATTGTTGGTGCAAGGGGTAGGTAGCCTGATGGAGGAGGAATATGTTGCCCCCCGAGGCGACACGAGTAGAATGCCGATGCCGCAACCATCATCACAAGCCGATCCATCGAAAAACATGGCCCATGCACGCATAGACAGTGCTGCTATATCAGTGTTGATTCGTTTGGCAATAAGATCGGCCAACGCTTGTCCCTTGACTGCTTTCGCAGGCTGATACCGGAGATCAAATTCCGATAATGCAAACATCCACTTACCGAGTTGGCCTTTCAACACAGGAGCCGACAGCATATGTTTGATGACATCTGATTTGCATATGATGACAATTTCCGCTGACAGCAAGATGTGACGGAGCTTGGTGCAGGTAAAAAATAGGCAAAGGCACAACTTCTCGATCTCAGGGTACCTAGTTTCTGCATCCAACATCCTTCTGCTGAGGTAGAAAGCAACTCTCTCCAGACCATCATAAAGTTGCACCACCACTGAGGCGATGGAAGTGTCAGCTACTGACAAGTAAATATAGAATGGTCTGTCTTGCTGGGGCGGAACCAACACAGGTGGCTTCGTGAGATACTCTTTAATCTCGTCAAATGCTCGCTGTTGCTCTGCCCCCCAGCGAAAATCCTCATCAGATTTAATTTTTACCAGTCCCATGAACGGCTCGATTCGCCCTGACAGATTGGAGATGAACCTTCTGACGAAGTTAATTTTGCCGATGAGACACTGGAGTTCCTTCTTCGTGGTAGGTGGCTTCATTGTTCGCACTGCCTCCTGACTTTTCAGGCCGATCTCAATTTCGCGTTCATGAACCAAGAAACCCAAGAATTGACCGGCCGTTACACCAAAAGCACACTTCTTTGGATTCATTCTTAGCCCGAATTTTCTAGTTCGGTCTAGGATGCGTCGCAGATCCTCCAAGTGTCCTTCTACTGAAACAGACTTGACTACCACGTCATTAATGTAAATCTCCACCAACTTGCCAATCAGATCATGAAAGATGTAATTCATGGCTCTTTGGTATGTTGCGCCGGCATTTTTCAGTCCAAATGTCATGACTACATATTCAAACAAGCCCACTGAACCTGGTACTCTGAATGCAGTCTTGTGTATATCTTCTGGAGCCATAAAAATTTGGTTGTAACTGGCATTGCCATCCATGAAACTTAAAACCTTATGACCAGCAGCTGCATTGATCAATGTCTCTGCTACCGGTATTGGATACTCATCCTTTGGAGTGGCTCTATTGAGATCCCGAAAATCTATGGCGACGCGCCATCGGCCGTCCTTTTTCTCTACATGCACGATACTAGAAATCCACTCAGCATACCTGCATGGCCTGATGAAACCGGCGTTCAACATTTTCTCGATCTCTTTCTTGACTTCTTCTAGAATTTCGGCTTTCATCTGTCGTGCTCGCTGCTGGAATGGCCGAAATCCTTTCTTAAGAGGGAGCCGATGCTCAATGACGCTCCTGTCTAACCCGGGCATCTCTGTGTAATCCCAGGCAAAGCAATCCGGGTATTCTTTCAACAAAGCTATCATCAGGCCCCTCAGATGCGAATCTAACTTTTTGCTGATAAATGTTGGTCGTGGCTTATCCCCAGGACCAATGTCAATCTCTTCTAGCTCATCAGCCGATGTAAATCCATATCCTAGCTTTCCGTCGCCTGCTAGATCGATGCTGAACGCAGGCAAAACGTATGGTGAAGATAATTTAGGCCGATTGCTGGAATCGGCCCCCTTTTCGATTGCATTGCTCAATGAAGGTTTACAACTTATTTGTATTCTACTACGGGAGGGAGTCTCCCTACTACGACTACGTGACATGCGTGAGGTGAGACCATTGCTTTTTATTTTTTGGGGCCGATCGCAGGGATCGGCCTTGCCACGTACGTCCATTGACTTTGCTCTTGCTACTATGTCAGGCCGGTGGATAAGACCAGCCTCACCCCGTTTTTTGTAGCTTCGATGCGCTCACAGCCGTCCAAACTGATTCCAGAGATCGGCTCTTGGTCGTCTGCATCCCAAATATTCATGCCAGCTATTGAGATCTCGACTGAGTCATCTGCATGAATGACCTCCACTTCATCTCCATCCCACTGTATCAGGCATTGGTGCATTGTGGATGGAATGCAGCAGTTGGCGTGAATCCAATCCCTCCCTAGCAGGACAGCGTAGGTGCTTTTGCTGTCGACGATGAAGAATGATGTAGGGATGGTTTTTCGGCCCACGGTTAGATCCACGTTCAGAACGCCTTGCGTTTCTGATGCTTGGCCGTTGAAGTCGCTTAGTGTGACGTTGGTTTTGATCAGATCTGCGTTAGAGCGTCCCAAACGCCGTAGCATGGAGTATGGCATTATATTGACTGCCGCTCCCGTGTCAACCAACATCTTGTTGACAGGCTGCCCGTTGATATAACCTCTCAGGTACAGGGCCTTCAAATGTTTGTAGCTCTTCTCCCGTGGCTTTTCAAAGATAACTGGCCGTGGGCCGCAGTCAAACTGTGCCACCGGCGCTTCTTCGATTCTTGGAGCACAAAACTCTGACGGAAGAATGAACACCATATTTGTGCCAGCCGATGCCTTCGCATCGGTTTTTATTTGCTTGGGGCGCCATTCTTTCTTCTGTGGATGCGTCTCCATGTCCAAGGTTTGCTGAATTTTCACGGCTAGATCGGGCCGCGCTTTCCTCAACGCGTGCAGGTATTGCGCCTCGGCTTCCTCCAAGCTACGTAGCAGCTGAACCCTACGCTTTTGGGAGTGACTGAGTCCATCAGGGCACCACCTTGGCCGGTGGTATCTATCTTCTTCTTCATCTTCTGACTCCTCGAAATCTTCTACTCGAGATGACTCAGCTCGTCTGTTCTGAGATGGGAGAGGCCCTAGACGTTTGAACACTGAAACCTCACCTGTGTCCTCCTTCCGCTGTCTACATTCTGGGCAGTTGTCGATCGTAGGCAATCAGCTCATGCCTGAATCCCAGCAGTGTTTAAAGAAAGGACAATCCCAGTGTCTGTCCATGTCTTCCTGCTCTCTTGACTTCCCCTTAGCGCGACGCTCATACCCTTCGTCGTCTCTATCATACCGACGATATTTTCCACTGTCTACATCAGACCGACGATATCTTTCGTCATCTATATCGTACCACCGGCGTCAATCGTACTGACGCTTATATTTGTTAAGGAGATGCTCGGAGAGCGGTCGTTGATACTGCACGTTTCTCACTTGTTCCTCGGTGACATACCGTCTGTCATCATATCGGGGCCGGTCGCGTGGGCCGGCCTCCTCCTTTTCCTTTCCACAGGGGTGACCGCTTTCTTCTATATCCCTACCATGGTGGTATGCAGGCCCTGCCATATTAACATCGAATGAGAAATCTGGCTGACGCCTCGTGAAGTGATTGTGTTCCACCATGTTGACGCCAGGAAACGGTTGCGTGTCCACCTTCATGGCAAACTGACCAAAGATCAAACGGCCTTGTTCTATCGCCGTTTGGATCTGCCGACACAACTCTTTGCAGTCATTGGTGATATGGGTGAACGAGTGATGCCACTTGAAGTACGGTCTCCCGTTCATCTCTTGCGCTGTAGGGATTTTATGGCCTTCGGGTAACTTCAGCTGTTTTTCCTTAAGCAATAAGTCAAATATTTGCTCAGCTTTGCTTACATTGAAGTCAAACCCTTTTGCAGGCCCTTGTTGTTTCACCCATTTGCAGGACATGGGATCTGCCCCCCGAGCCCATTTAGCCACGGCTACTTCCTGGTCTTCTGCAGAGTCCCCAACTTCTTCTGTCTCGACCAGGCCTATCGGGCGTTTGAACTTGTCTTGGTATAATTCTGGGTGGCGCTGCTCATACAATGTTAATTTCTGAGCCATGTGCGCCAGTGAATTGTATTCCACTTGGAAAGCCAGATCCTTGATCGGCGCTGCGAGGCCCAACACTGCCAGATCGACTGCTTCTTTCTCAGTTAAACGAGCCGAATAACATTGGTTCTTGACAGTCCTGAAACGCTGGATATATTCCGACACTGTTTCTCCACACTTCTGCTGCACCTGCGCCAGATCAGCAATGCCAGCCTCAGTAGCTTCTGAGTGATGATGAATATGAAACTGCTCTTCTAGCTGCTTCCACGTCCGGACTGAATCTGGTGGCAATGAGGTGTACCACCCAAAAGCTGTTCCTGTGAGAGATTGCGCAAAAAACCTTACACGTAACGGGTCTGATGCTGAAATCATGCCCAACTGTGCCAAATATCGGCTCACATGCTCAATTGAGCTAGACCCTTCTGATCCATTGAACTTTGAGAACTCAGGGAGCCGATACTTGGGCGGCAGTGCAATCAAATCGTATTCGTTGGGGCACGGCTTGGAATAGCCGACTGTTCTCCTCTTTGGTAGGATGCCGAACTGGTCTCTCAAAATTGTACTGATTTGTTCCACGGTATTAGCTGCAGGGGCTGAGCTTTCATGACTCGTTTCGGTGGCATATTTAGCTAGTCACGCCTGTTTATCGGCGTCCGCTCCAGAAACCCCTCCTGTAGCGATCTGGTTCATGCGCGACAAGTTATTGCAATCCGGCACGTATGTGCACACGTATCCATGTGGGATCTCTTTAGGCGGCTCTTGCAGGAACTGGTAATCGCCAGGATCGCCTCCAATCTTGTAGACGACGTATGCCGGCGAACCCGGCGGCTCTGGAGCTGCAAGCGCGAATGGCGACTGCGGTCCGGTTTGGAACGGTATCTCTCCTCGGTGAGTTCCTAGAGCAGGCCCTGACGGAGAGTACTGATGCTTCATGATTTCCTGAACCACGCGAACCGCAATGCGCTCGAAAGCGTTTACCAGGCTCTCAGAATGACGGTGTAGAGAATGAGCCACCATGTAATTAACTTCCTGGCGCAGAGCTCTGGTGCGTTCTTCTGAAGGGATAGACAGATCCACCTCATCGAGAACGCCTTCGGGTGAGAACCCTTTCCACCTAATGCCATGTTTACGGGTTCTCTCGAAAGAGCCGATGAGATCGGCTTCGAAGACAGTTTTAATCTCATCAAATTTCTTCTTGTGCTCCTCAGGCAGTTCTTCGTACGTGATTGGTGGCTCCGCCATCTCAGCTGCAGATGTTGACGCAGTTGCTGTACAATGTCCCACCGGGCGTGCCAGAATGTGTTGCCTGCCAAAACCCACCGACGAGCAGCGACGAGCAACACGAAGAGCCGGGAGGCTCCCGTAACTGCCGGTGGGCCCTCGGTCCCTCGGGCAACGGCCCGCAAAACTCCGGCACACGTCCTGGCTGTCACGAGGGCGTGCCACCTGACCTATACCTGGTCAGGAAGGTGATGGATTGCTTCAATTAGTTTCCTGCATGGCAGACACGTAAACATTAAATCCGAGCCTCGATCGGCTCTCAGGTTACCCTGTGAATCGGCTCAAGGAGCCGGTCGACCCATGGTTCGTATTGGATCTACAAAAACATGGGGGTCCTGCTTTATCGAAATCAAGTTAAATTGACCTACGACAGTCTAGGGTTTTCACCGCATAATTGGAACGTCCTACACGTAGTTGAGCCTGGCAGATACGGAAGATAACAGAAAACTAGTCCTAGAAAAGGCCTAAAAACCAACATAGGGTCGATTTCCGGAACAACTCCTCTAGGATCTGCAAACCATACCTTACGCACTACTGGATCATTCAACCCGTTTGCAAGGCCTAACCATGCGGATATCAAACTAATCCTTGGAAAACAAGGAACAACCATAACAGATCAGATCTACTAAATAAAGACCAAGCAAGTTGTTGCCTTTACACCTAAGATAGGTGCAAAGGCAGCTAGATGTGTAGAGGTAGCATAACTAAGCAAATATATCAAAAAGTATCGATGTTAGCCCCAACACATCCATGATAACGGTGTTACTCGCCATCAACAAGGCTTCAGTACGAGCAACACAAAACAACGAATAAACTGATACTGCTCAGATCGCAAGATGCGATCTGGGCAGCATGGCGCTTACCCGGAAGAAACCCTCGAAACAAGGGGTGGCGATGCGCCTAATTGTGTTTGTTGCGAACGTGATCGTCCTCTTTCCTCAGTAACCCTAGGTACATATTTATAGTCCGTGGACTTTCTATCTTTGGAATAAACCTAGCTGTATACGAACTAAACTCTATCTCTTAATTCTAACTGAAACGTAATCTATCATAATATATAGATACACGGGCAATCTAGCCCAAATTCTCGCAGGAGGCCGATTCATAAATACTTTATGTGCATATCTTCTAAGCCCATCTCAATCACGGCCCAACTCCCAATGTGGCTAAAATTCGGCGATAACACTATGACAGTGCATATTTAATATGGCGCAGGTTCCACTTTATTCTTATCGTCATTAAAATATACGATGGAGATGTTGAAGTCTTTGACTCACTAACCAAAGAGCTTGTACTATACAAGTCGGCTTTTGTTATGCTTAAAAAGTAATTTTAATTCTTATCGGTTTTTTTCAGTAATTGATAACTCCTTTATGCATTTTATTTTGTCGGGCAACGTATGGAAAACGTTCATCAAGGAAGATCAGTCCCATGAATGGAAACCAAAGCTGATATGGTGTGCGAACAAAGTAAGTAGTACTATCTAGGTCCACACACCTTTATCATACTTGATTATTTTTTGATTGAATTATATTCTTGTACAGAAATACACGAAACAACCAGAGGGGACTAATCTATGTGGATACTACGTTTGCGAGTACATCCACAGAATTGTCAGCGAGAGAACGAATAATCAAAGAAATAAAAGAGGTACGAAAACAATATTCACAAATTTATTTTGTTACCATAAGTTGTGCTGAGTTTCAGTCATAATTGTTTGATTGTGATTTGATATATATATATACACACACATAGCTCATGTATTCATTTGTATCTCATTCTTTTATAGTTGGCAAGAAAGCGGGACAGGATCTCAATTGAGGACCGCTTCAAAGCAATTGGCGAGGAATTGGCGGGATTTTTTCTTCGGGACGTCATAGCACCATTCGGAGAGTACCACTATGCATGCAGATCTACATGTAACATATAGTTTGACTCGGAGAGTACCACTATGCTACATGTAATAGTTAGTATGCATCACAGAGTACCACTATGCATGAAGATCGATCTTCATGCATGTACTACTTAATTTGCGATCTTATGCAATTACATGTGTTATATTATATGCAACAAGTTGATATGCATCACGTTGATCTTCATGTACTGCCTAAACCCAAACGTGTTTCTGGCGTATCGACGCGATCCTCGTACGATGAAACGGTATGATACTCCTAAACCCCTCCTAAAACCCTAAACGATGAATTCTCTGCCGCGGCAGAGATTTATGCACTTTCTCTGCCACGGTAGCCAACCTTTGGTACCGATTCGTGTTACAAACTGGTACCAAAGGTCTCCAGCCCTGCGGTCTCCTGGGTGCCCACGTGGAGGCCCCTTTAATACCGGTTCGTAAGGAGCCGGTACCAAAGGGGGGGGGCTTTTGTCCCGAATCTTTTGTACTGGCTACATAACTGGTACAAAAGGCCCTCTGGAACCGGTATTGTTGGCCATTTTTCCATTAGTGAAGATCTTCCGTAGGTCAGTTTGCTTTGATCTGGCCGAAGAGATGAGTTCCCGCAAGCTATGCCAGTGAATGGAACTGTGCATCTTTTGCCCGTAGTTTGCTACGTTGGGTGGTATTCGGTCACGCGCACCCATGTTTTTATTCCGACCGTTTGGTTCCGGAGGGAGTGGCGCGAAGCTCTATTCAGTGTTGAAATCAGGTGACTTTTTGGTCCATGGTGAAGTCGGTGACTTTTTGGTCCATGGTGAAGTCAGAAGAAGAAATATCATGAAGGCTGGATCGGTGGACTGGCTAAAGGAGGTTCGGGTCTCCGTGATGCTAAGAGATTTGCTTGGCGTTCTGGGCTCCGCACAGGTGAAGTTCAGAGTCTTACCTCTCAGGTTGAAAACCCAAGGTCTGGCCTTAACTGGTTGTGCCTGGCAATGACCTTGTTGGAGGCATTGTTTTGAGAGTGGGGACTATCTTCAGGGTGAAAACCTAAGACCTTTGGTCGGGCGACGACGGCGCTGGTGCACTGTTCCCTTCTTGAAAGCGTCGCTTTTGGAGATCATGTATTTCAGGTGTTGTCATGGTGGTAGTTATATTGTTGTTGCTAGGTACGGAATGCTGTAGCCGGACTTTTATTTCTTAGTTTTTTTACTCTTTTTTGGTTGTGTGCATCCATACTGCCACTAGGGTGGGACGTTGTTGCAGAAGCTGAGTGTAATTAGTATCTTTTGATATTAATAGATTCCCTTTATAAGAAAAATACAAAGACTTCAATAGGGCCTGGAGGCAGAGCATTTGTACACTACAGAAATGGTCGGCTATGCCGACGGCCACCACGTACGCCGAGGGCTTTTTATCGGGGACGTCGGCGTACGGCCTCGCTAGGGCACCGCCGGAAGACGACTGTCGGCGTACTGATGCCGTCGGCGTAGAGGTGGCTACGCCGAGGGCAGCCCTCGGCGTCTACCGAGCCCTCGGCGTAGCGTCGACATCGCCTCCCGTCGCACCCGCACCGTCACCGCCCGCTCACGGCGTCAGACAGACGCCGAGGGCTACCCTCGGCATAGGGCATGGCCCCCCTATGCCGACGGCCACCCTCGGCATATAGGTTTTTGTTTTTGTTTTTTTTCTCTCGGATTGCTTTATGTTATGTTTGTATTATTTATTTACTTGTATGAATTATGTAAAAAATGGTTCTATTTTTTAAGAATTGGTAGATGGCATATGTAGGTCCCACGGGTGACGCTCTTCGCAGACGGGTCAACCGGAGCTACTAGGCCCAACTTCTGCTATCGATGTACATATGTCCTAAAACATTTACGAAAAAGTCCATTGCTAACCCTAACCCTAACACAGGCCATTCCCGCCCTAGGGTTTCCCGCTTCTGCGGGCCAACTTCCTATTTTGCGAACATTTTGACAAACCGTACCACCCTTTGCCTCTCCGTCGACTTCTCCTGGGCGTACTCCCAGTGCCTCTCCGTCGACTTCTCCTAGGTGTACTCCCGGTGCCTCTCCGTCGACTTCTCATGGGCGTACTCCCCGTGCTTCTCCAGCTGGTTCTTGTGCAGCTTCTACTGGAGCGCAACCTCGGACCCGGGCTTCTCGTTTCGCCAACGATGAGGGCGGACACACCCCGCCCGGGTCCTTCATGTACTCGGCTCACACTATCTATGTGCTTGCTTGCTACTACTATTCCTATCATGCGCTTGCTACTACTATGTATTTCGATGACATGGCACTCTCCTCTTGTATGCTATTATGTGCACCATGTATACTACTATGTGGATTTTATGTTATTTTGGTGAATTATGGCGAATTTGGATGAATTTCGATGAATTTGGATGTATGAACTGATGTACTGTGATAAGTGAACTGCTAAACTGAGATAAGTGAACTGCTGGAACAAAAAAAAATGGCCATGTCTACACCGAGGGCAATGCCGTCGGCATAGACCCCTGCTGCGACCATATGGTCAGGTCTATGCCGAGGGCATTACCCTCGGCATAGACCTTTCTCCTGGCCGCGCGCCACGTAGCCTGCATAGCCCATGCATATGCCGACGGGGGTTGCCCTTGGCATAGACGCGCAGCTGGCAGCGCCACGACACGCCACATTGCTCACGGACGAGGAGGCCGCCTGCCCTATGCCAAGGGCCAGGCCGTCGGCGTATGGTGGCGTCCCGTTAACGGCGACGGTGCCCTGCCACGAGACGCCGAGGGCAGCGACACCGAGGGTGAACGCGCACCATCGGCATAGGCGGCGTACGCTGACGGCCGGGCCTACGCCGACGGCACGGTGCCATGTGCCGAGGGACCTGGATGCCGAGGCGATACGCCGAGGGCTGTCATCGGCGTAGCCTACGCCGAGGGCCAGTCGTGGCTACGCCGAGGGCAGCCGGCCGTCGGCGTCTAGCTCCATTCCTGTAGTGGTATTGCAGGTCGTCTGGTTTCGTCTACCCCATATATCAAGTTAGGTGCTCTATCACAAGAATTAGGGAAGGCCCAACCTTCCGCAGATGGCTATGTGGTTCTTGGGTTGATCCTAGTATGCATTGTGTTTCCGGGAACCATCGTGTAGTGCAACGGCCATGTGGTTTTCCCCCTTGTGTTCCTTTTCTTTTTTCTCTACGTGTGACACGAAGTAAAATCCCAGCAGTCAGAAATCGTGAGTGTGCCATAATTGTCCACTGTGTAAAAACGCTCGGGGTTCCATTCAGTTTGAACGCGGTAAAACATCACGCGTTCAAACCCCATACAGGCTTCCAGACCACTACAAAAGCATCCCTCTTCCTATTGCACTCCATTCCACCCTTCCGCCGCCGGTCAAGCGGGGAGTTCCGGCCGGCCTGTTGTTCTTGTCGGCGCCAGTCTGGTTAGTACTACCATCCCTTGCAAACCATATCGATCTCAAGTTCTCAACGGTGGTGCTAATTACATTTGATTTTGCATGCTGTTCTCCGTTCTAATATCCTAATATCGACCAGCAACAGGTTGAACTCTACACCAGGGGTGAGTACGTATATATCGTCTACATATTTCACAGATCTGGTCAGTACCCTACCCACATCCTCAGCAACTTCATTGTTGCAGCCTGCATCCACGGCAACTCATTCATGTATCGATTTTTTTTACTCGTCCTAAATGTTGTTGTTTGATGATTGCGAGGCTTGGGAATGGGGCATAGATATCCATATTTTTATTATAACATCATGTTCTGCAATTATACATTAGAAAAAATGTTCTGCAATTATACATCAAATGTTTTGGTGGACGGTATAATGAGGATGGGTCATACTTCTCTGTGTCATATCCTCTTCTTGTAGTATTGTACACTGGTGTTACGTTGCACGGTACTAGGGTGATTGCTTTTCTCTAGGTTGTGGGACACAGACACAGGTAACATGTTAAGGCCGCTTGAAAATATAGTTTACATGCATCCTTTATCAGATTTTGGATACACAAATGTGTTATGTGAGATGAGTGATATATTATATGCAAGGTAATGGGTGTTGGCTTGCTCTTTTCCTGTGTTTTTTTCCTTTAGGATATATATGGGTGTATCAGTGTATGAAGGAAAATAATATGTTATAAATCACTAAGATATCTATACTTCATATTTTACTAATCTTATCATTCTCAAATTTTGTAGATGGCCGTTGTTCCAAACAACCTCATCGAAACGGGTTTTCCCAGGGTTTTATGGGATTGTCTTCAGCTCTGCGGTTTTGACAGGAAGCCTGTATACACCATGCTAGAGCTTGACGTGAGTGAGACCACGACGGAGTACATGGCAAAGGTGGTGGTGCTGGGACGGCCAACTATAGATAGACGCCCATACCGTTTCATTGGACCTAGGATGCCTTCGAAGAGCATGGCGGTTGAACTCGTCGCACGAGAGGCAATTCGCCTCTTGCGGGACACCCTTCCAGAGATGCAGCAGCGCGCTAGTCACTACTTCCCCTTCAAGGGGGGATCTCAAGCTCAGAGTCAAATAGAAGATGCCGTTGATGAAGACGATGCCGCACTTACCCATCAGACCTTCTTCACAATTGCGGCGGACCGGGTGCTGGATCAACTCATAGATGAGTTGCTTGAGGCTCGCCAAGACCTTCACCGCACACAAGATCGACTAAGAATTCAAGAGGAGCGACATGCCTCACGGGGCCGGCACATCCAAGGTTCCCGTGTAGGAGTTCCTGTTGTTCGAGACATCTACATGGTTGGTGAGCAACCACCGGTAGAAGAGTAAGACCACGCCATCATGTTTAGCTTGCAACCTAGACTCTTGGGATAGGCTGTAGGGCTCACCTGATATGTATGATTGTGACCTAGTTTCCATTCCTATGGAACCACTATATATTTTTGATCAGTTGAGTTGTTGTGTTATTGTAATGAACCAGCCTCCCGGCATAATGTAGTGGTCGCATTATCCTCTTTGAGTTAATGAGAGTTTTCTGGCCCTTCCGGTCTGTTTTATAAGGAGTACACCGATCAATATATCAGAGGCAAGAAAATCTACCAGCTTTCAGCGAATGAGATATCGGTTGTATAAATAAAAAGCAGACGAGAGAGAACAAAAACAAAACCAGCTGGGAATCTAAACAATGTTTCCCGCTTATGGCTAACAAGACATTTACTATTCATGGCAAAACAAAATACAATGATATTCTCATAGAATTTGACAGCTAGCTTAAAGAGCAAAGCCTAATAAGTTGGGCTGAAAGATAAACTCACAAAAGATATTACATTTCGGTGAGACTGCGTGCGCGGACATGGAATGCTCGAATATGTACACATAGAACTGTTTTTTCTGTTTTTTGTAAAATTTTGAATTGTTCTTTTTGCTGCCGAAATGGATTTCCGCAAATTCAAACCTTGTAAAGTTCGACCAACTACTATATGTAAAAAAAATATGCAAACATGTACGTATAATATCAAGGCAACATCTATAATATTCATCTCTGTCCGTGCGGATGGGATGCAACATCTGAAACAAGGCACCAGGAACAAGTTGGAGAAATTTGCTTGTGTATATCTTATTATCATGTCGTGCATCCCACGGGAGAAACACGTAATTAAGCATGTAGTATGAGCTAACAATTATCCTCCAAGGCTAACACGTTCATCACCGATATGATTCCTCCTGATCGCTGCTACCTAACACACTCTGCAGCTAGCCTAAGGTCGATCATCAGCAGGTGGCCTGCACGGTGAGCACGCGGGAGTCGCACCCGGCAGCGGCCCGGAAGTCGTCGGCGTGCCGCACCGTGCACGACTCCTTGCCGACGCAGGCGGCCTCGAACGCCGCCAGCGCCGCCTTGGACTCGCAGCCGCCCTCGTAGGCGCCGCACTTGCCCCTTGCGACGCCGAGGCTGGCCACCTCGACGCTGGAGATGGTCCTGCCGTGGCTGCACGCCAGCGCCACCTGGTCGCCGACCTCGGCGGCCTCCGCGCACGCGGCGCCGACGGCGACGGTGTGGAAGTCGACCCTCGTGGGGTCGCCGCCGGCCTCCTCGAAGAGCACCACCGTGTTCTCCACCCCGGCCTTCAGGAACGACCTGGGGACGTGGTAGAACCGCTGCGACGGCTCGTTGCACCCCGTGAGGCACTTGAGCCCGTCGCCCTCCGCCTTGAACGTGCCGCGGTAGTCGCACTGCCGGCAGCCGCCCATGTCGGCTGCCGTGTAGGACGGCCAGTACCGGCCCAGGTTGTTGCCGTTGATCCACGCCACGCCCTTGCCCAGCCCGAGCAGGTCCGCCACCACGGGCTCCGACCCGGCGGGGGCCTCGAAGGTGGCCTTGTACCAGGTGAAGGGGCGGTTCACCGGGATGGTGCCGTTGAGGCTGCGCCACTGCTGGCCGGCCTTGTCAAGGTGCGCCTCCCGGTGCTCGCCGACGAGCCCAGATTTGTATGCCCAGGAGCTGTTGGAGAGGTCGTACGTTGTGGTGTTGGTGGCTGGGTCGACGAGCTTTACCGGGCCGCCCACGATGCCGGCGGGCATCATCTCGAACAGGGCGCCGTAGTTCTTGAGCCCGATGGTGGCGCTGAGGAGGGAGATGTAGTTCTTGCCGTCGTGGACCTGGACTGGTGTCTCCATCTGGAAGACGAAGCCGCCGTTGGGAGAGTGGTGCCTACCGACGAGCTTGCCATTGACGAAGGCGTAGAGCTCATGACCAGTCGTGTTCACGTGCAACTTGTAGCTCCCTTCTCCCTTGTGCTCAAAGCTACATTGAATTTGTTCTCATCAGAAAATTATTCATAAACCATAGCGAAAATTATTCAAAGCTACATTGAATTTGTTCTAGTAGATATGATTTAATTTGTTCTTTGATGATTACCTTGTCCTGTACCAGAGGTAGTCGCTCTGATCGCCCGACGTGGTGATCTGCTCGAGCAGCTCGTTCTTCCTGAAGTTGCCCTTCTCGTCGGTCATGAAAGGCTGGAGGTTCTCCGGCATCCACGACCACGTCAGGCTCTGGGTCAACCCATCCTCCGGCCTCTTCACCATCACCGACGTTTGTGTCTTGATCTTGGCGCTGTTGTATGCGACGGTCTTGCAGTCGGGGAGGATGCTCACCGACCACGCCGGCACGACGTGGGTTACTCCGTCCTCGAGGGTCACGTTGACATCCTTGTTGTCGTGCTTGTTGCTGATGAAGCAAGCTGAGGTGGTGTTGTCTAGGGTGTACTTGGTCATCTACATGTAGATTGATGAATCAAATCAATGGATCTTGATATGATCACAGCTGGGCTAGTAAACTAGTATGTTGTATGCATGTCTATATCGAACAATTTGAAGTATTTACCGTGACATTGTTGTTGCCCATGGTGGTGTCCTTGTAGTCGCCATGGAGTAGGATCTTCTCCATGGACTTGAGAATGTTATGCAGATCCTTCAAGTGCCCGTACTTGGGCTGCCGAATGTTACCTATAAAAATAGACCAAGTAGGAGATCAGTAACAGGTAAAGAAAAACATATCGAAAAATATGCAGATGAGTAAAAAAACTGAAGCAAGTACCATATTCATCGAGAGGGGCATCATAGTCATAGCTGGTTGTGATGTAGGGGCCACCTGAGGTGCGGCCAAAATTGGTGCCACCGTGGTACTGAACATAATATGGACGAGCATATCAAATGTATATTCAGGTAATCACGGCAAAATTAGACGTGCAGGTTAATTAATAAATCGTGACTTAGTCTTTACCATGTAGTAGTTCTGCAGCGATCCGCGCTTCTGGAAGAACATGGCAACGGAGAAGGCGACGTCCTCGGCGGACCGGTGGAAATCGGGCTTGTCCCAGGCTTTGAACCTGAAGATATGTCATTTGAAACTGAATGTCACATGCTGCTACTAATTATCAATGGATAGAGAATGAAGAACAAAATGTGGGAAAGAAAGAAAAACTAATCACCATCCAGTCCAGTTCTCTGTCCACATCTTGGGGATGTCGGTCCTCTTGGGGAACCAGTCGTGGCAGTAGAACCCGTTGCAGGTGTTGAGGACACCGTGCGGGACGTCGTCGTCCTGCTGGCACATGATCCAGGGCACGCCGACGTTCTGCTTGTTGGCCATGGCGGCGCACCAGTGGATGTACTCGGAGGCGGACTCGTTGTTGTTGAGCTTGCCCATGATGTTGCCGTACTCGTTCTCGATCTGGGACAGGATGATGGGGCCGCCCTGGCCGGCGAACATGTTGGCCGCCTTGAGCTTGTCCACGATCAGCGTCGTGAAGGTCTCCATTTCGCGCTGCATTTTTCAAATAAGTTGAGATCTATTTGCGTTGGCTAAAACAGAGATGGAAGAAACATGCATGGACCCATTTTATGAATACCTCGAAAGGTTGGTTGTGCATCCTGAACTGCATGCCGGAGATGTCGCGCAGCCAAGCCGGCAGACCTCTGCAGGCAACGAAGAAGAAGATGACGTATATGTGGAGGGTGTATGTACGTAAGTAACCAACATGCAGATTTGCATGTACTGAATCATGGAAGAAGTTGGACATACCCGTAGTTCCACTCGCCGCAGATGTAGGGGCCGATGCGGAGGATGGCGTACATGCCGGCGTCCTGGACCTCCTTGAAGAAACGCACGATGTCGTAGTTGCCCTCGAAGTTGTACTGCCGGCGGCGCGGCTCGTGGCCGTTCCAGAACACGTACGTCTCGATCGCGTCCAGACCGCCCTCCTTGGCCTTCCTGATCAGGTCCGGCCACATCTGCAATGCAACGACCACAAGATTCAGTAACTCAAATCAGTGGAAATTGAACAACAATCTGAAGATTGACTGAGCGGGCACGTGTACGTACCTCAGGAGTGCTCCTAGGGTAGTGGATGGAGCCGGAGATGATGATGCGGCGCTCGCCGTCGATCACCAGAGCCCGGTCGTTGTACGCCACCTTGGTGCCGCT
The DNA here is from genome assembly GCF_022539505.1 of Lolium rigidum. Taxonomy (NCBI): domain Eukaryota; kingdom Viridiplantae; phylum Streptophyta; class Magnoliopsida; order Poales; family Poaceae; genus Lolium; species Lolium rigidum. Next base: position 38,901,763 of record NC_061511.1, on the reverse strand, counting down.
GACGCTGACGGCAGCGACGGCCGCAAGGAGCAGCCATAGGCAGAGGCGATGCATGGTGATGGATGCAGAGAGGAAAGGAAGCAGCTGGTCGAGAGAGGATAGAGTACTGGGTATGGAAGTGGCTGGAGATGTGATGTATTTATAGGAGCTGGACGGTGGAGTACACGCAGTGAGCGGTGCTGGCTAGTTTGGATAACTATGTGCTGGCCGTGTCAACAGCTTCTTCCACGCATGCGCGAAACGATAACAGATGGAGCCGGCGCCACTTCAGTGGATAAATCGGAGCTACCGCAAGTTAACTTATCCGCTGCCCCGCGCGCGCGTCGACTTCGCACGCTCTTCATCCAGTGCAACGCGCGCGAGGCGAGACCATCGACTGCATGCGCGCAGGTCTACTTATTTGTAGTATATCTCTTCTGTTTTTTTTTGTTTAATTTACCTTTTCCCTTTGGCAAATTAGAGATCATGTAAACGAAAACTTACGTCCACGTCAGAGAGATTAAATCATGTTGTATCTTCACACTTCCAGTATCACTTAAGCATTGCACATAGTCTTGTCAAAAAAATAAAAACCATTGCACATAGTATGGGTAGGGGTGCTTGGGGAGTTGGAGGATTAGCTTAATTGGTACGTTGCTCGGTACTTGCTAATTAAGTTGTGACAACTTTCACTGATGACCTTGATTGATCTTCAACCAATACCGGCACAAGCTTGACTTCGCCAAGGTCTTCGACTCCGTGAGCTGGTCTAGCCTCCGCGCTATCACGCTGGCGCGCGGTTTCCCGGAGCTCTGGTGCGACTGGATGGACGCGCTGCTCCTCCCGCTCCGCCGTGATGCTCAATGGTGTGCCGGGGAAGTGGATCCGTTGTCTGCGTGATTTATGGCAGGGAGACCCGCTGTCGCCGTACCTCTTCCTCATCACCGTGGACGTCCTGCAACGCCTTGTCCGGCGCGACACCGTCCTCCAACACCCGCTCGTCGACAGCACCTCCTGCCCCGTCCTTCAGTACGCCGATGATACTCTCATCATCTTATGGGCGGACGTGGGTGGGGCACACCGCCTCAAGTTCCTGCTTCGCCAATTCGAGCGCGCCACCGCCTCTCCATCAACTACGGCAAGAGCACCTTGGTTCCGATGCATGTCGCGCCGGAGGCCCTGGCTGCGATCAAGGATGCCCTCGGCTGTAGCGTGGAAGGGTTCCCTCAAACCTACCTTGGCCTCCCCCTCTCCGCCGGCAAACTTCGCCTTTTCGCCTTCACGCCGCTCATCGCCAAAGCCGATAAATACCTTTCAAGTTGACTCGTGTTGGTTAACGATGTCCTGGACGCGTTGCCCACCTTCGCCATGGGAGCTCTGGAGCTTCCCCTCGGCGTCATCGCCGAGCTGGACAGACTGCGCCGCGCCTTCTTCTAGGCCGCTACTGACCGTGTCACCGGCACCAAATGCTTGGTTGCCTGGGAGCAGGTTTGCCGGTCTAAGGATGAGGGTGGGCTGGGCATCCGCTCTCTCTCCGACCAGAACACATGCCTCCACCTGAAGCTGCTCCACCGCCTCCACTGCGCCACTGATGAATCCTGGCCGCGCTAGGTCTGGTACTGCCTCGCAGGCATGCCTGTCGACTTCATCGGACGCTCCGCTATGTTGTGTGGCTCCCACTGGTCCTCGTTGCTACGTCTGCTCCCCCTCTATCGGAGTATCCCCAGGGTCCGGCTCAGCAATGGGCACCGTGTGGCTTTCTGGCTCGATAGCTGGCTCCCTACTGGTGCTTTGTCTATCCGATGGCCGCAGCTTTTCTCCCACTGCACCGCTCCCAAAGCGACGGTGCACCAGGTGCTCGATGACGGCCTGGACTCCTTCCTGGTTCCGCGTATGTCCACCTCCGCCGCAGCACAGCGGGCGCAGCTCCTCCAGGTTGTTGCAGCCACCGCGCTCGCCGCCCACCCCGACAAACGGTCGTTGCCGCTTTGTGCTAGACCCGACGGCGGCCTCGAAACCTCCGCCCTGTACAAGCTGTGCACCCTCCGTGGCGAGGCTAACGCCCATGCCAACTTTGTCTGGCAGAGCTTCGCGCCGTCGAAAGTGAAAGTTTTTGCCTGGCTGCTCGTTCGGGGACGCATCCAAAGCCGCTCCAACCTCCTCCGCAAGGGGATCCTGGATGCTGCAGGCAGCGGGTGCCCCATCTGCTCCGCTTCCCTCGAGACCCCGAGCCACATCTTGTTTGCCTGCGAGTTTGCTCACTACTTCTGGAGCTCGATGGGCGCCATGGTCGACGCTGATTTCCACGTCTCCAACTCTGCTGAATGTGCCCTCCCGTCCACCGTCTCTGATTCCACCTCAGCCACGCTTTGCCACCTCTGTCTTTGGCGCCTTTGGAAACACAAGAAATAGGTTGTCTTCCAGGGCCTCCCCCATCGCTCTCCCGACTACGCAAAAACTGCAGAGACGATGCGGTCCTTTGGCGCGCTCGGCTGCCCCTGGCTCAGTGTTGCGATGTGGACCTCTGGCTTACCTTCTTCCTCCCTGAACGTCTGTAGTTTGTTTCTTCAGTTTTCTGTTCTCTGAGCTCGCCTCCTTCGCGTTGGGTGTAGTCTCCCCTAAACCCCTTGTACTGCTGCTGCCCGACAAAAATGGGGATTTCACCCCGATCTTATGATGAAATGAAAAAATTCAGGCGAGAGATTTGCTCTCCCCGGTGAACACTCAAAAAAAATACCGGCACAAGTTTGAAAGATAGTATAGCATTGATCTTCACTTCCATAAGATTGTGTTGTCAAAACATTGGTGACCACACACTATGGACTTGTGTCATGTTCACATAGAGTTTGATCTTCATCTTCTATGTCATCATCTTCAATTGTTATATATGTTAGGACTAATGCCCCATACTCTCCTTCACTTGATCAAGACATTGGTGTTCTTGCATTCAAAGTATTTGTGACCTTGAGCTCCACACTTGAAGCAAGTAACATTGCAATTGTCGGTTGATGCCTTGGAGGATGCCATAGAAGCCGTCGGTTGCTTCACGCGGCTTTAGTGGTCGGTTTTCATTGTTGTTCAAGAATTTGGACAAGTGTTGGGAATGATCTTGGAAGCATAGTATGACTTGTTTTTCTCATATTTGAAGTGTTGGAGAACTTGTCTCTCGGCCTTCTTAGCTTGATAGACCGACTCGACAATGTTGGTATATGGTTGGAATTCCACAGTTCTCTTGGTAGGATAGTTGACGCCATTGAATTACCGAGCAATTGTTTCTTTCTCGGATTCTTCAATGTGTGCTCTCATCAGGGTCACTTCCATTTCCTTGTAGAATTCCTCCACGGTCTTTGTGCCTTTGTTCAATTGCTGCAACATGTTGAAGAGGTCAGTCATGTAATGCGTGGACACAAAACGAGCATCTATTTCTTCTTTCATAGCTTCCCATGTTGCAATAGGTGATTGCGTTATCTCATGCCTTGTTGTGATGACTTGTCCCCACCAAGTGTTGGCATAGTCCTCAACCTCAAGATATGCCATGGATACTTTCTTCTCATCGGCATAGTTGAGCATGTGAAAGATATTGTCCACTTTTAGAGCCCATGAGAGATAAGCTCCGGGGTCATCTTCACCTTTGAACTTGGGCATGTTGGATTGCGCTTGCCATGCATATTTTCGTTGTATTCTCTATTTCTTCGATGAGGACTCACACTTCCATCTCTCTCATTATGGCATTGAGGAGGAGATCTTCCATGTCTAGCATCATCGTTGTTTCTATTTCTTTGGGGTTGCATAGTTTCTTCACTTGGTGCTTGATGACAATGATGTTGCCGATCATGACGATCGTGGTAATCATGGCGCAGCCTTCTTGGGTGTTCATCTAAGTCACCATCGTTTGGCTCACTAGGTTCATGATCCAGTTTTCTTTGATGTCGGTGATCATGCCTCGGATGGTGTCGATGATCATTTCTTGGTACTTCTTCATCGTGGCCTTGATGGCGATCATCACCATATGCTTCACCAATTGGAGGTTACTCCATATATATTATTTGGCGCTCATGATGTTCTCAATGATAATGTTGCTCATTAGAATTGTTTTTTTGGGGGGATGGTCAAATCGATGTTGTCGAGGGTTTTTCATGAATGACTTCAAGCCTCTTCTTAATATACATATAGACATAGAGTTTTCCTGAATGGTTCAGAAAAAAAGTTGCACGACTGCGTGTTGATTAATTCCTTTTATCTGAATGTACAACTGCATGGAAAGCATGTCTGCAGTGATGGCCAGGTCGTGAAGATGATATCAGCGACTATCATGTTTTTTTGATAATGGGCACTTTATTATTCAAAAAACAAGTATTGCACCTGGCCTCTACAAAGCTAGGATGCACGCATCCATATAGATCCAGTTATTACAAACAAATAAAGATGAAACTCTCAACAAAGAAACTAAAGCGCGGCTATGACAAAGGAGGGCCAATCCGTAGTTCACGCTGACATCCATATTGGGAAAAAATATCCCTCACCGTATCCTCCCACCATGTAGACACCTCCGTATAGAGGTCTCGATGCTCCACGCGCTGTAGAGGCAACCACGAACGGAGCATAGCTGCGCAATAGTATATGACCTGCAAAAGAGAAGAACATTTACTGTTAAAAACCTTGTCATTTCAATGTAGCCATAGCAGCCAAATAAGGGCAAACTTTGCCACCCTAATAAGTAGCTTAAACCTAGGATCCACATCATTGAGCTATTTGCCAAAAATATTCACAACACTCCGTGGTGGGCATATGAACAGGTGCTTGCATCTGAACATAGGATCCCGAATTTTACTTCTCGCAAAATATTTCTCCATCCACTCGAAGGTTTCTATTATCATGACGTCAATGCTGGCGGAAGCCACGATCTCTGGTGGACCACTATTTTTGTGGGTCCATTCTTTCTGCCCTTTGCACACGTCCTCCGATATTCTCGGCACTTTCTCAGTAACTTCCTCCTCCCGTAAAAAACTTTTACTGCATAGCCACGTGTAAGGCTCACGATCTTCCCGTATTCATCCAGCGGCCATGCTTCATCATCCTCGCGGTTATAAAGTTCATCCTCTCAGGTCATTTTTCCCCTTCTGCGCCGCACACCGCATTCGCTCCTGCTATTGCCCTTTCTTCTTCCTCGAGCACCTCCTGCGCTCACCTCCTTCTTCCTCCCTTTGCGCCGCCACTTCATCACCATGCCTCCACGAACCAAGCTCACCAAACACATCACTCCTGGCACCGGCGAGCGCATGGAGAATGAGAAGATTTCTGGGTGGGAGAGATCCGAGATCTCAGCTCAGGACCATCAGATGCTCAAGAGCCTGGGCCTGTTCAAAAAGGAGTCGATGCGGATGCCAGGAGATGAATCTACTCCTCGTCCTCTGACGGGCTTCCAGGTAACCTTTGTCAACTTCCTCATTCGCGGGTTATTTGTTCAAGTGCATGAATTTCTCCGCAGTCTCCTCTTTATCTATGGGATTCAGCTTCATCAGCTGACCCCTAACTCTCTCCTCCATATCTCCATCTTTGTTACCCTATGCGAGTGTTTCATGGGCGTCCACCCTCACTGGGGCCTATGGAAACGCATTTTTTTACCTCCACCGCAACAACTCGAAGAATGCAATCTACAAAGTGGTATTTGCATGCGTTCTGAAGCCAGATATTTCGATGTGAAATTTGCCGACTCCGTCCAAGGCTGGCGCAAAAAGTAGCTCTACGTCAAGGATGAATCTTCGGATTCCCAAGAGTATGGCCTTGCTCCCTTTGACGCTTCAGAAGACATTCAGAGGCGCAAATCCTGGGATGCAGAAGCTACAGCCAAAGAAATGGAGGCCACCGAGGCCCTAATTGCTCGTATCCAGGAGCTGCAAAACACTGAAGGCGAAGAATTGTCGGGCGTGCAAATCATCACCCAATTTCATCGGATTCGGGTCCAGCCTCTTCAAGCCCGCAAGAATCCTCTTTGGTTATACTCGGGTGCTGAAGATGTTGACAGAGTTTCCGCAGATATTTCTCTGAAGGATTTGGAGAAGCTCGTACGCCGCTTCACCTCCTTGAGTAAGAAGAGTGAGGTTCCCTCCTCCTGTCGCGTGGAACCATTCAGCGGTTCCCATGCGCTTCCAGCTGTAAGTGTTTTTCATTGAGTCATGCTTTTTTCTTTCGACTGTAATTGCCTTTTTTCTTCGGATTTGATGATCTTATTTTGCTCTTCTGCCTGCATGACCACAATGTTCTCTCTTCTCTTCCCCCACTTCCTGAAGGTGGGGATGTGTCTGAGCGAGCCGTCGTTCACGATGACTCGCAAGAGACTTCTATTCGTGAGAGCGAACACGTAAAATCTGAAAAGAGTGCGGGTTCCTCTGATAAAAATAACAGAGTCAGAACAAGCTTCTGGCTCCTCTCATACAAATTATTCTCCTCCTACTGCCTCTCCGGATAAGCGCAAGAGCAAGAGAAACGCTGATGAAAAAATTCCGGCGCGTCTAAACTTTCTGAACCAGCCGCCGAAGAATCTTCTCCCGAAGAACAATAAATCTTCGACCCCTACACTTCCACTGGCAACGTTAGTTCGTAAGTTGTCCCTTCTTTACTTCCAATTATATTGTCTTTTGATTTCCATATATTGACATTATTGTTATATTGTCAGGGATGACGAAGAGGACTTGGAGCCCGAAGCTCATGGGCCAGCCAACAGGAGTGCATCCCATACGCTGGTCCTTTCTGAGGATCATCACATCGTGCCAGAAACTTCAACTCCTGCACACGTTGATCCAGAAGCGTCGACTCCAGCGCCCAGCCCCCGAGCGCCTAAGAAGAAGAAAGCTAGGAAGGGTGTTGCTGGCAAGCAAGAGGTTGCCTCTGGGAGTTTACTAACTCCCCTCCTTGATGATGTAAGATATCTTCTCTTGTTTTCCGTGTTGTTAGTTTACTCGAACAATTTCCATCTTATTGGTGCTATAATTTTGCCTGTCGACTATTTTGCAGCCCTTCATGAAGGAGATGGTTAACATAGGCACCCGCTTTATAGAGTTTCGCAACGAGACTGAGTCTCTGAGGGGTAATTTTTACTGCCCCTTATGATTTTTAGAAGTTTCTCTCTTGTTTTATGCCTTCAATCATTCTTTCTTCCACAGGCGTTGCGTCAGGCTGAAGAACGTGCCAACGACTTGTAGGAGAGGCTTAGGGCCAGCGAGAGAGCTCGCAAAAAAGCTGAAAAGGATGCCGCCGGTGTCGAAGATCTTTGTCGAAGACTACAGGCCGCCGAAAATGCCTTGAGAGACAAAGAATCCAAGATCGTTTTAGCGCGAGAACGACCTAATTTTGCGCTTCGAGACGCAATTCAGAATATTTTCGAGTAATACTATCTCTCCCTTTCTCCTTCTACTTTCGTTGTCGTGCTGGGGTTATATTGATATTGATAAAATCGTCCCTTTCTCCAGCAGGGAAGATTGGTGAGCACTATACCAGGAACCAGGAGTTGGACGAAGATCGTCTCATGGATACCCTCACCGTTCTCGAGTTGAACTGCAATCTGGCACGCGAGTGCCTGTCGTCTGCGCGGGACGCATTTGGGCGCATCTTCCCCCACTTCTTCCCGAAGACCGTGCAGCCCGAGAGATTTGACCAGCTTGTCAAGCCTTTCCTTGCGAAGGATGATCTAGCCTTGGCACATCGCCAAGCAAGCTTGAAGATTGGAGTCGAAGGGACTCTCGCTCTCGTGGCGGCCAGTGGTTAAAAGGTCGAATGAGCATAAGTTGCTGCTATCAGGGGCTTGAAAAACGAGAGGTGGAAGGTTCTGGTGAAGGATGTGAAACTCTACATGAAGAAACTCATCGTTGTTCGTGACCCGAAGTCTTCAGCCTATGCCAGTACTGCCCAAACGGAGGTCAAGTAGACGAACTTGTACTCCTTTTCTTTAGTAGATTTTTTCGCCTTGTGCTGCTCCCGACCATTTATGTAAGCGCCTTATGAGCCATATTTTGTAAAATCTCCTTTATGTAATGTGCTATGACCATAAATGAAAGATATTACTTGCCGAATGATTGATGTCGATAATTTTTTGCCTTCCAGTTAATTTTTTACATCTATACCAGGGCTGAATACTCCGACACCTCCCCTGCTGCCTCACACTCCACGAAAGTACCTGAAAGTGCTTCGTTGGATGTTTCCTCGTGTCCTGGCTCGATCAAAATGGAGTTAGCCGATTTGCGACATCAGCTTCAGTCGATGAAAAAGCAAACCATGACTGCTCTGCAGCAATCGCGGACATCCTTGGATCGGGAATAAGCGGCTCTTCGTCAGGCCCAAGAATCCCTTGAACTGAAAGAAACTGCGACTGCCAACGCTGCTCGATCTGCTCAGCATGAGAATTATAAGCTAGTTCTCATGACTGATGCAAGTCAGGATATGGCTGGTGCATTATTTCTATCTTAACTTTTTCTCGCTGTTCTTCCGTATCTGTCCCTATGCTATATTGCTTTTTCCCTTTATCTCTCGTAGGTGCGGTTCTGGATGCCGCTGCCGAAGAACAAAGGGTGAATTTGCGGGTTGAGAGCCTTCTTCGTCTTGCTAGGGCCAATGATGTTGATTTCTGGCCGGACGAGACTCGTTGTCGCCTTATTGTCCAGTTTCGGGATCGAGCTACCCAGACTCGAGGGTTTCTTGACTCCTGCAATAGTACCTAGTCCATGGTATAAAATTCCATGTTTCCTTAAAATCCTCAACCCGACAATCTTACTGAACTTATGGACAAATTTAAAGATGTGTGCAATATCCACGACTTTGTGAAGGCTCAGATGGTGGTCGGTGCCAAGTTTGCCTTGATCTGGCTGAAGATTTGTGATACGTCGCAAACGTATCTGTAATTTTTGATGCTCCATGCTTGTTTTACACCAATTGCTACATGTTTTGTTTACACTTCGTGGCACTTTTATGCATTTCTGGCACTAACCTATTGACAAGATGCCATAGTGTCAATTCCCTGTTTTCTGCTGTTTTGTATTTCAGAAAAGTTGTACAGGCAATATTCTCGGTATTGGACGAAACAAAAGCCGAAGTTGCTATTTTACCGAAATGAAGACGGAGTCCAGAGGAGAGACTGAGGGGGGCCAGGGGCCGACCAAACAACCCCTAGGCGCGGCCTGGCCTTGGCCCGCACCTAGGTATGGTATGGGGCCACCTGGCGCCCACCGACCTTGCCCTTCCGCCTATAAATTCCCTTCGACGAGTAAACCCTGAATATACAAGCCTCCGTCCACCAAAAGTTCCGTCGCTGCCGCCATCGTCCAATCGAGTTTCGAGGGCCAGAAGTTCCTGTTCCGGCATCCTGCCGGGACGGGGATTGACCCCCGGAGCAATCTCCATCGACTCCACCGCCTCCACTTATGGTTCGTGAGTAGTTCCCATCTGGACTACGGGTTCTCGGCTGTAGCTAGTTGGTACTCTCTCTCCCATATACTTCAATACAATGATCTCATGAGCTGCCTTACATGATTGAGATCCATATGATGTAATTAGTGTTGTGTTTGCTGGGATCCGATAAATTGTGGAATTTTGATCATATTCTTCATCATATTATCATACTACGGTTATTTAAGATCTTGCATGCTCTTCGGTACTTGCAGTTACCTTGATCAAGTAGTCTCATGTATCTCCAAGAGGGAGTATTTATTGTCCCAAAATCTATTATTGATTGATTCATGATTATGATTATTGCTTGTTCTCAAATTATTTATATCTAGTCACCCTCTAAGCTTTAAAGGTGTCCTGGTATTTATGTTGTTCTACTCCATAAAGGACAAGTTGAATACCACTTTGCTATGTTTTTGTTATGCTCATAAACAAACAGTTGCTTTCAGTGCATTATTATTCATGATCTTTTGTTTGAGTTACTTCTCTTGTTATAACATATAGTTGCTAAGCTCTATGGTTAGAATCATATCTATCATGTCTATGTTTAGAGTACTTTGATCCCAGCTCACAATGCTTTTACAATAACTTGATCAAGATTGTGTTGGCCTCATGTCAACTCAAAAATTATCTTTGTTATCACTTACCTAGCTACTCGAGGACGACCAGGAGTTAAGCTTGGGGATGCTTGATACGTCACAAACGTATCTATAATTTTTGATTATCCATGCTTGTTTTACACCAATTGCTACATGTTTTGTTTACACTTTGTGGCACTTTTATGCATTTTCCGCACTAACCTATTGACAAGATGCCATAGTGCCAGTTCCATGTTTTCTTATTTTTTGTATTTCAGAAAATTTGTACAAGAAATATTCTCAGAATTGGACGAAACAAAATCCGAAGTTGCTATTTTACCGAAACAAAGACGGAGTCCAGAGGAGAGATGGAGGGGGGCCAGGGGTCGGCCAAACCACCCCTAGGCGCGGCATGGCCTTGGCCCACGCCTAGGTATGGTGTGGGGCCACCTGGCGCCCACCGACCTTGCCCTTCCGTCTATAAATTCCCTTCAACGAGTAAACCCTGAATATACAAGCCTCCATCCACGAAAAGTTTTGTCGCCGCCGCCATCGTCCAGACGAGTTTTGGGGGTTAGAAGTTCCTGTTCCGGCACCCTGCCGGGACGGGGATTGACCCCGCAGCAATCTCCATCGACTCCACCGCCTCCACTTCGACTCCATGATGGTTCATGAGTAGTTCTCCTCTGGAATATGGGTTCTCGGCTGTAGCTAGTTGGTACTCTCTCTCCCAAGTACTTCAATACAATGATCTCATGAGCTGCCTTACATGATTGAGATCCTTATGATGTAATTGGTGTTGTGTTTGTTGGGATCCGATAAATTGTGGAATTATGATCAGATTGTTCATCATATTATCATACTACTATTATTTAAGATCTTGCATGCTCTCCGGTACTTATAGTTACCTTGATCAAGTAGTTCTTGTATTTCCAAGAGGGAGTATTTATGCTCGATAGTGGGTTCGTGCCTCTAGTTTTCTGAAAGAGTGACAATAACTTCTAAGATTGTAGATTTGTTGTTGTTACTAGGGAGAAAACAATAATGTTTTGTCTAAGGATAATTCTATTGTATACTTTACACACATTGATTAATTAATGCGATTATATGTTGCTTGCAACTTAATACTGGAAGGGGTTCGGATGATAACCTGAAGGTGGATTATTAGTCATAGACGCAGTTGGATTACGGGCAATGTATTACTCCCTCCGTTCCTTTCTATAGTGCCTATTGTATTTTGGCACGGAAATTAGTGCAAGCCATTTTTTTGACACAAAACCCCCTAGCAATCTTAGAAACAAAATAGGAAACTGAAATCAGATCTCAGAAAATAATCTTGTTTCCATAACCGATCGCGTCATGTACTCCCTCTCTCCCTCTATTCTTTCCATAATCAGATTGGTTTCCAAATTTTCTGGACGAGAACAGATTGGTTTCCAGATTTACTGGACGGGAATAGATTCGTTTCTAGATTTTCTGGACGGGAACAGATCGGTGGAAGGGGTTCTTTGCAAAAAAACATAGCTTTACTCTTATATTCTGAAACAAAAGTGAAAAAACAATAGGCATTATAGAAAGGAACGGAGGGAGTATGTTGTAATGCCCAATTAAATCCTACAGTAACCATTATCTTACCATAGCATGCATTATCATGCCCTCACAATTATCAATTTCCCAACTGTAATATGTTCACCAAACACATGCTATTTGGAGAGTTACCACTAGTGTAGATAGCTGGGAACCCTGGTCCTTCTGTCATCATCATTTCTCTACAGTCAACTCCGCACTGGAATACTTTCCGGTGCCAACTCCTCTGTGTTACTGCTACTGCTGCTGTGTTACTATTGCCATCGCTCTCATATTACTGTTGCTTTCACATCGCCCTGTTAATAGTTCTTTTCCAGGTGCAGCTGAATTGACAACTCCGCTGTTAAGCCTTATAAGTATGCTTTACCTCCCATTGTGTCGAATCAATAAATTTGGGTTTTACTTCCCTCGAAGACTGTTGCGATCCCCTATACTTGTGGGTCATCAATTTGCGACTCGAAGTTGGATCTTGACAAGGTCTTCGAAAGTTTTGTTCTCAAGATGTCAAAGAGGAAGGTAATAATTGATCGACACAACGCGGTCGTGTCACCTGTTGCTGAGAAGATGATTGATGAACTGCTCAAGGTGGACACCACTTTTTTCAAAGAATACCGATACGATGATTTGACGCAAAATATACGTGTTTCGAGAGAAAACATAGATAGATGGATATAGGAATTATCTGTATTGCTCATTGTGTGAGGCTTGAGTCAAGACGTAGTGTTGTATATATGTATTTGTCATATATCTTGTCTTAAATATTGGGTCCTTGTGTGGACAATTCTCGTGTGCTATATTGTCATGTCTTGTTGTAAAATATTGCGAGACCTCTACAGAGTCAAAGCAAATTTCTCTAGTTTGTATTGTAATTTTTTGTTTAGCCCCCGAGTATCTTCGGGTGATATGAGGATACTATTTTTTCGCGAGGTTTTTGTGAAACCAAAGCATTTATGTTTCCAGGTGTGTCGAAATTGACTATATTGTAAATTTGCGGGTCTGAGCCCCCGAGCATTGCTTGGAGAGAAAAAGGAACATATGTCATCACTATTTTTTATTTCAACTATGCTATATTGCAGCATCGCAAGTCCACCTCATTAAAAACCTTTCAGTCCCACTCGGTACCCTGAAAGGAAAAGAGTGTGTCTGAAAACTTGCGACTTGTTCAGGTACAATGTATGTTTACATAGTTGCCACTATATTGACTTCTTTCTAGGCGTAAAAACGTCGCAGCTGAGCAACGTTCCACAGGTTCCCTTCATATTTGCATGTCTCCTTGTCTTTTAATCGATATGCTCCTCCTGGAATAACTTCGGTAACAATGTATGGCCCCACCCATGGTGATTCCAGCTTTTCATGACCATCTTGTTTTAGCCGAAGAACTAGGCCGCCAACTTTGAAGGATCTAGGCCGCAAACGTTGGATGTGATAGTTTTTAAGGTTCTGCTGATATGCACTTACTCTTGAGAGCACCACATCCCTTGCTTCATCAATTGCGTCGACATCGTCTTCGACCGCCTTTTGTGAAGCCTCTTCATCATATTCCACAACTCTAGGGGAGTTATGTTCTATTTCTATCGGGAGCACTGCTTCGGCACCATGGACTAGGAAGAACGGAGTTTCTTGAGTTGTTGCATTGGGCGTTGCTCGTAAGCTCCATAATACGTTGGGTAGCTCGTCGACCCAAGTATGCCTCTCTTTTTCGAGTGGTGTCAGCAAACATTTTTTGATGCCGCTGCATATGAGACTGTTTGCTTTTTCAAATTGGCCATTGGTTCGCGGGTGTGTGATACGTCTCCGACGTATCGATAATTTCTTATGTTCCATGCCACATTATTGATGATATCTACATGTTTTATGCGTACTTTATGTCATATTTATGCATTTTCCGGCACTAACCTATTAACGAGATGCCGAAGAGCCAGTTGCTGTTTTTGGTTTCAGAAGTCCTACAAAGGAAATATTCTCGGAATTGGACGAAATGAACGCCCAGGGTCCTATTTTTACACGAAGCTTCCAGAAGACCGGAGGGGATAAGAAGTGGGGCCACGAGGTGGCGCCACACTAGGGCGGCACGGCCTGGGCCTTGGCCGCGCCGGCCTGTTGTGTGGGGCCCTTGTGTGGCCCCCTAACCTGCCCTTCCGCCTACTTAAAGCCTCCGTCGCAAAACCCCCAGTACCGAGAGCCACGATACGGAAAACCTTATGCGAGACGCCGCCGCCGCCAATCCCATCTCGGGGGATTCTGGAGATCGCCTCTGGCACCCTGCCGGAGAGGGGAATCATCTCCCGGAGGACTCTTCACCGCCATGATCGCCTCCGGAGTGATGAGTGAGTAGTTGATGGCGTGTATTTCACACGTTTGTTGGGCAACCCCAAGAGGAAGGTATGATGCGCACAGCAGCAAGTTTTCCCTCAGAAAGAAACCAAGGTTTATCGAACCAGGAGGAGCCAAGAAGCACGTTGAAGGTTGATGGCGGCGGGATGTAGTGCGGCGCAACACCAGGGATTCCGGCGCCAACGTGGAACCCGCACAACACAACCAAAGTACTTTGCCCCAACGAAACAGCTGAGGTTGTCAATCTCACCGGCTTGCTGTAACAAAGAGTTAACCGTATTGTGTGGAAGATGATTGTTTGCGGAAAACAAGTAAAACAAGTATTGCAGTAGATTGTATTTCAGTAAAGAGAATTGGACCGGTGTCCACAGCTCACTAGAGGTGTCTCTCCCATAAGACGAACAGCATGTTGGGTGAACAAATTACAGCTTGGGCAATTGACAAATAAAGAGAGCATGACCATGCACATACATATCATGATGAGTATAGTGAGATTTAATTGGGCATTACGACAAAGTACATAGACCGTCATCCAACCGCATCTATGCCTAAAAAGTCCACCTTCGAAGTTATCATCCGAACCCCTTCCAGCATTAAGTTGCTAACAACGGACAATTGCATTAAGTATGGTGCGTAATGTAACTAGTGACTACATCCTTGAACATAGCACTAATGTTTTATCCCTAGTGGCAACAACGACAACACAACCTTAGAACTTTCTCGTCATCGTCCCAGGTGTCAATGCGGCATGAACCCACTATCGAGCATAAGTACTCCCTCTTGGAGTTACAAGCATCTACTTGGCCGGAGCATCTACTAGTAACGGAAAGCATGCAAGATCATAAACAACACATAAGTATAACTTTGATAATCAACATAACAAGTATTCTCTATTCATCGGATCCCAACAAACGCAACATATAGAATTACGGATAGATGATCTTGATCATGTTAGGCAGCTCACAAGATCCGACAATGATAGCACAATGGGGAGAAGACAACCATCTAGCTACCGCTATGGACCCATAGTCCAGGGGTAGACTACTCACACATCACACCGGAGGCAACCATGGCGGCGTAGAGTCCTCCGGGAGATGATTCCCCTCTCCGGCAGGGTGCCGGAGGCGATCTCCCGGATCCCCCGAGATGGGATCGGCGGCGGCGGCGTCTCTGGAAGGTTTTCCGTATCGTGGCTCTCGGTACTGGGGGTTTCGTCACGGAGACTTTTTATAGGCGGAAGGGCAGGTCAAGAGGCGGCACGGGGGCCCCACACTACAGGCCGGCGCGGCCAAGGGGGGCCGCGCCGCCCTATAGTGTGGCCCCTCCGTGGCCCCTCTTCGTCTCTCCTTCGGACTTCCGGAAGCTTCGTGAGAAAATAGGCCCCCGGGCTTTGATTTCGTCCAATTCCGAGAATATTTCCTTACTAGGATTTCTGAAACCAAAAACAGCAGAAAACAAGAATCGGCACTTCGGCATCTTGTTAATAGGTTAGTTCCGTAAAATGCACGAATATGACATAAAGTGTGCATAAAACATGTAGATAACATCAATAATGTGGCATGGAACATAAGAAATTATCGATACGTCGGAGACGTATCAGCATCCCCAAGCTTAGTTCTGCTCGTCCCGAGCAGGTAAAACGATAACACAGATAATTTCTGGAGTGCCATGCCATCATAATCTTGATCATACTATTTGTAAAGCATATGTAGTGAATGCAGCGATCGAAACAATGTATATGACATGAGTAAACAAGTGAATCATATAGCAAAGACTTTTCATGAATAGCACTTCAAGACAAGCATCAATAAGTCTTGCATAAGAGTTAACTCATAAAGCAATAATTCAAAGTAAAGGCATTGAAGCAACACAAAAGAAGATTAAGTTTCAGCGGTTGCTTTCAACTTGTAACATGTATATCTCATGGATATTGTCAACATAGAGTAATATAATAAGTGCAATAAGCAAGTATGTAGGACTCAATGCACAGTTCACACAAGTGTTTGCTTCTTGAAGTGGAGAGAAATAGGTGAACTGACTCAACATTGAAAGTAAAAGAATGGTCCTCCATAGAGGAAAAGCATCGATTGCTATATTTGTGCTAGAGCTTTGATTTTGAAAACATGAAACAATTTTGTCAACGGTAGTAATAAAGCATATGCATCATGTAAATTATATCTTATAAGTTGCAAGCCTCATGCATAGCGTACTAATAGTGCCCGCACCTTGTCCTAATTAGCTTGGACTACCGGGTCATCACAATGCATTGTTTTTACCAAGTGTCACAAAGGGGTACCTCTATGCCGCCTGTACAAAGGTCTAAGGAGAAAGCTCGCATTGGATTTCTCGCTATTGATTATTCTTCAACTTAGACATCCATACCGGGACAACATAGACAACAGATAATGGACTCCTCTTTTATGCATAAGCATATACCAACAATTAATAATTTTCTCATTTGAGATTTGAGGATTGTTGTCCAAAACTGAAACTTCCACCATGGAGCATGGCTTTAGTTAGCGGCCCGATGTTCTTCCCTAACATATGCATGCTTAACCATATGGTGGTAGATCTCTCTTGCTTCAGACAAGACGAACATGCATAGCAACTCACATGAAATTCAACAATGAAAAGTTGATGGCGTCCCCAGTGAACATGGTTATCGCACAACAAGCAACTTAATAAGAGATAAAGTGCATAATTACATATTCAATACCACAATAGTTTTTAAGCTATTTGTCCCATGAGCTATATATTGCAAAGGTGAATGATGGAATTTTAAAGGTAGCACTCAAGCAATTTACTTTGGAATGGCGGAAAATACCATGTAGTATAGGTAGGTATGGTGGACACAAATGGCATAGTGGTTGGCTCAAGTATTTTGGATGCATGAGAAGTATTCCCTCTCGATACAAGGTTTAGGCTAGCAAGGCTTATTTGAAACAAACACAAGGATGAACCGGTGCAGCAAAACTCACATAAAAGACATATTGAAAACATTATAAGACTCTACACCGTCTTCCTTGTTGTTCAAACTCAATACTAGAAATTATCTAGACCTTAGAGAAACCAAATATGCAAACCAAATTTTAGCATGCTCTATGTATTTCTTCATTAATGGGTGCAAAGCATATGATGCAAGAGCTTAATCATGAGCACAACAATTGCCAAGTATCACATTACCCAAGACATTTATAGCAATTACTACATGTATCATTTTCCAATTCCAACCATATAACAATTTAACGAAGGAGAAACTTCGCCATGAATACTATGAGTAGAAACCAAGGACATACTTGTCCATATGCTACAGCGGAGCGTGTCTCTCTCCCATAAAGTGAATGCTAGGATCCATTTTATTCAAACAAAACAAAAAACAAAAACAAACCGACGCTCCAAGAAAAAGCACATAAGATGTGATGGAATAAAAATATAGTTTCAGGGGAGGAACCTGATAATGTTGTCGATGAAGAAGGGGATGCCTTGGGCATCCCCAAGCTTAGACGCTTGAGTCTTCTTGATATATGCAGGGGTGAACCACCGGGTGCATCCCCAAGCTTAGAGCTTTCACTCTCCTTGATCATGTTGCATCATACTCCTCTCTTGATCCTTGAAAACTTCCTCCACACCAAACTCGAAACAACTCATTAGAGGGTTAGTGCACAATATAAATTGACATATTCAGAGGTGACACAATCATTCTTAACACTTCTGGACATTGCATAATGCTACTGGACATTAATGGATCAAAGAAATTCATCCAACATAGCGAAAGAGGCAATGCGAAATAAAAGGCAGAATCTGTCAAAACAGAACAGTTCGTATTGACGAATTTTAAAATGGCACCAGACTTGCTCAAATGAAAATGCTCAAATTGAATGAAAGTTGCGTACATATCTGAGGATCATGCACGTAAATTGGCTTAATGTTCTGAGCTACCTACAGGGAGGTGGACCCAGATTCGTGACAGCAAAGAAATCTGGAACTGTGCAGTAATCCAAATCTAGTACTTACTTTTCTATCAACGGCTTAACTTGGCACAACAAAACACAAAACTAAGATAAGGAGAGGTTGCTACAGTAGTAAACAACTTCCAAGACACAAAATAAAAACAAAGTACTGTAGGTAAAAACATGGGTTGTCTCCCATAAGCGCTTTTCTTTAACGCCTTTCAGCTAGGCGCGTAAAGTGTGTATCAAGTATTATCAAGAGACGAAGTGTCAACATCATAATTTGTTCTCATAATAGAATCAAAAGGTACCTTCATTCTCTTTCTAGGGAAGTGTTCCATACCTTTCTTGAGAGGAAATTGATATTTTATATTACCTTCCTTCATATCAATAATAGCACCAACAGTTCGAAGAAAAGGTCTTCCCAATATAATGGGACAAGATGCATTGCATTCAATATCCAAGACAACAAAATCAACGGGAACAAGGTTATTGTTAACGGTAATGCGAACATTATCAACTTTCCCCAAAGGTTTCTTTGTAGAATGATCAGCAAGATTAACATCCAAATAACAATTTTTCAGCGGTGGCAAGTCAAGCATATTATAAATTTTCTTAGGCATAACAGAAATACTTGCACCAAGATCACATAAAGCATTACAATCAAAATCTTTAATCTTCATCTTAATGATGGGCTCCCAACCATCCTCTAGCTTTTTAGGAATAGAGGCTTCGCGCTCTAGTTTCTCTTCTCTAGCTTTTATAAGAGCATTTGTAATATGATGTGTAAAAGCCAAATTTATAGCACTAGCATTAGGACTTTTAGCAAGTTTTTGCAAGAACTTTATAACTTCAGAGATGTGGCAATCATCAAAATTCAAACCATTATAATCTAAAGCAATGGGATCATCATCCCCAATGTTGGAAAAAATTTCAGCAGCTTTATCACAGGTTTCAGCAGTTTTAGCAGTTTCAGGCAGTTTTTCGCGCTTTGCATTAGAAGTGGAAACATTGCTAACACCAATTCTTTTATTAGTATGAGTAGGAGGTGCAGCAACATGTGTAGCATTAGCATTACTAGTGGTGGTAATAGTCCAAACTTTAGCTATATTCTTTTCTTTAGCTAGTTTTTCATTTTCTTCTCTATCCCACCTAGCACGCAGTTCAGCCATTAATCTTATATTCTCATTAATTCTAACTTGAATGGCATTTGCTGTAGTAGTAATTTTATTATGATGATTCTCATTAGGCAAAACTTTTGATTTCAAAAGATCAACATCGAAGCAAGACTATCGACTTTAGAAGCAAGTATATCAATTTTCCCAAGCTTTTCTTCAACAGATTTGTTAAAAGCAGTTTGTGTACTAATAAATTCTTTAAGCATGGCTTCAAGTCCAGGGGGTGAACTCCTATTATTGTTGTAAGAATTCCCATAAGAATTACCATAGCCGTTGCCATTATTATAAGGATATGGCCTATAGTTGTTACTAGAATTGTTCCGGTAAGCATTGTTGTTGAAATTATTATTTTTAATGAAGTTTACATCAACATGTTCTTCTTGTGCAACCAATGAAGCTAACGGAACATTATTAGGATCAATATTAGTCCTATCATTCACAAGCATAGACATAATAGCATCAATCTTATCACTCAAGGAAGAGGTTTCTTCGACGGAATTTACCTTCTTACCTTGTGGAGCTCTTTCCGTGTGCCATTCAGAGTAATTGATCATCATATTATCAAGAAGCTTTGTTGCTTCACCAAGAGTGATGGACATAAAGGTACCTCCAGCAGCTGAATCCAATAAATTCCGCGAAGAAAAATTTAGTCCCGCATAGAAGGTTTGGATGATCATCCAAGTAGTCGATCCATGGGTTGGGCAATTTTTAACCAAAGATTTCATTCTTTCCCAAGCTTGAGCAACATGTTCAGTATCTAATTGTTTAAAATTCATTATGCTACTCCTCAAAGATATAATTTTAGCAGGGGGATAATATCTACCAATAAAAGCATCCTTGCATTTAGTCCATGAATCAATACTATTCTTAGGCAGAGATAGCAACCAATCTTTAGCTCTTCCTCTTAATGAGAAAGGGAACAATTTTAGTTTAATAATATCACCATCTACATCTTTATATTTTTGCATTTCACATAATTCAACAAAATTATTAAGATGGGCAGCAGCATCATCAAACTAACACTGGAAAATTGCTCTCGCATAACAAGATTCGATAAAGCAGGTTTAATTTCAAAGAATTCTGCTGTAGTAGCAGGTGGAGCAATAGGTGTGCATAAGAAATCATTATTATTTGTGGTTGTGAAGTCACACAACTTAGTATTTTCAGCGTTGGCCATTTTAGCAACAGTAAATAAAACAAACTAGATAAAGTAAATGCAAGTAAACTAATTTTTTTGTATTTTTGATATAGCAAACAAGATAGCAAATAAAGTAAAACTAGCAACTAATTTTTTTGTATTTTGATTTAGTGCAGCAAACAAAGTAGTAAATAAAACTAAGCAAGACAAAAACAAAGTAAAGAGATTGAGAAGTGGAGACTCCCCTTGCAGCGTGTCTTGATCTCCCCGAGCAACGGCGCCGTGAAAAAGAGCTTGATGGCGTGTATTTCACACGTTCGTTGGGCAACCCCAAGTGGAAGGTATGATGCGCACAACAAGCAAGTTTTCCCTCGAAAGAAACCAAGGTTTATCGAACCAGGAGGAGCCAAGAAGCACGTTGAAGGTTGATGGCTGCGGGATGTAGTGCGGCGCAACACCGGGGATCCGGCGCCAACGTGGAACCTGCACAACACAACCAAAGTACTTTGCCCCAACGAAACAGTGAGGTTGTCAATCTCACCGGCTTGCTGTAACAAAGAGTTAACCGTATTGTATGGAAGATGATTGTTTGCAGAAAACAGTAAAACAGTATTGCAGTAGATTGTATTTCAGTAAAGAGAATTGGACCGGGGTCAACAGTTCACTAGAGGTGTCTCTCCCATAAGACGAACAGCATGTTGGGTGAACAAATTACAGTTGGGCAATTGACAAATAAAGAGAGCATGACCATGCACATACATATCATGATGAGTATAGTGAGATTTAATTGGGCATTACGACAAAGTACATAGACCGTCATCCAACTGCATCTATGCCTAAAAAGTCCACCTTCAGGTTATCATCCGAACCCCTTCTACTATTAAGTTGCTAACAACAGACAATTGCATTAAGTATGGTGCGTAATGTAACTACTGACTACATCCTTGAACATAGCACTAATGTTTTATCCCTAGTGGCAACAGCACAACACAACCTTAGAACTTTCGTCACTCGTCCCGGTGTCAATGCAGGCATGAACCCACTATCGAGCATAAGTACTCCCTCTTGGAGTTACAAGCATCTACTTGGCCAGAGCATCTACTAGTAACGGAAAGCATGCAAGATCATAAACAACACATAAGTATAACTTTGATAATCAACACAACAAGTATTCTCTATTCATCGGATCCCAACAAACGCAACATATAGAATTACAGATAGATGATCTTGATCATGTTAGGCAGCTCACAAGATCCGACAATTATAGCACAATGGGGAGAAGACAACCATCTAGCTACTGCTATGGACCCATAGTCCAGGGGTAGACTACTCACACATCACACCGGAGGCGACCATGGCGGCGTAGAGTCCTCCGGGAGATGATTCCCCTCTCCGGCAGGGTGCCGGAGGCGATCTCCTGGATCCCCCGAGATGGGATCGGCGGCGGCGGCGTCTCTGGAAGGTTTTCCGTATCGTGGCTCTCGGTACTGGGGGTTTCGTCACGGAGACTTTTTATAGGCGGAAGGGCAGGTCAAGAGGCGGCACGGGGGCCCCACACTACAGGCCGGCGCGGCCAAGGGGGCCGCGCCGCCCAATAGTGTGGCCCCTCCGTGGCCTCTCTTCGTCTCTCCTTCGGACTTCTGGAAGCTTCGTGAGAAAATAGGACCCTGGGCTTTGATTTCGTCCAATTCCGAGAATATTTCCTTACTAGGATTTCTGAAACCAAAAACAGCGGAAAACAGCAACTGGCACTTCGGCATCTTGTTAATAGGTTAGTTCCAGAAAATGCACGAATATGACATAAAGTGTGCATAAAACATGTAGATAACATCAATAATGTGGCATGGAACATAAGAAATTATCGATACGTCGGAGACGTATCAGCGAGTTCACCCCTGGACTATGGGTCCATAGCAGTAGCTAGATGGTTGTCTTCTCCTCATGTGCTTCATTGTCGGATCTTGTGAGCTGCCTAACATGATCAAGATCATCTATCCGTAATGCTATATGTTGTGTTTGTCGGGATCCGATGGATAGAGAATACTATGTTATGTTGATTATCAATCTATTACCTATGTGTTGTTTATGATCTTGCATGCTCTCCGTTATTAGTAGAGGCTCTAGCCAAGTTTTTACTCTTAACTCCAAGAGGGAGTATTTATGCTCGATAGTGGGTTCATGCCTCCATTAAATCTGGGACAGTGACAGAACGTTCTAAGGTTGTGGATGTGCTGTTGCCACTAGGGATAAAACATTGATGCTATGTCCGAGGATGTAGTTATTGATTACATTACGCACCATACTTAATGCAATTGTCTGTTGTTTGCAACTTAATACCGGAAGGGGTTCGGATGATAACCTGAAGGTGGACTTTTTAGGCATAGATGCATGCTTGGATAGCGGTCTATGTACTTTGTCGTAATGCCCAATTAAATCTCACAATACTCATCGTATCATGTATGTGCATTGTCATGCCCTCTCTATTTGTCAATTGCCCGACTGTAATTTGTTCACCCAACATGCTATTTATCTTATGAGAGAGACACCTCTAGTGAACTGTGGACCCCGGTCCATTCTTTTACATTGAAATACAAATCTGCTGTTATTGTTCTTTATTGTTTTCTGCAAACAATCATCATCCACAGTATACATCTAATCCTTTGTTACAGCAAGCCGGTGAGATTGACAACCTCACTGTTTCGTTGGGGCAAAGTACTTTGGTTGTGTTGTGCAGGTTCCACGTTGGCGCCGGAATCTCTGGTATTGCGCCGCACTACATCCCGCCGCCATCAACCTTCAACGTGCTTCTTGGCTCCTCCTGGTTCGATAAACCTTGGTTTCTTTCTGAGGGAAAACTTGCTACTGTACGCAACATACCTTCCTCTTGGGGTTCCCAACGGACGTGTGCTGTACACGCCATCAAGCATTTTTTCTGGCGCCGTTGCCGGGGAGATCAAGACACGCTGCAAGGGGAGTCTCCACAATCCAATCTCTTTACTTTGTTTTTGTCTTGCTTTATTTATTTACTATTTTTGTTTGCTGCATTATATCAAAACACAAAAAAAATTAGTTGCTAGTTTTACTTTATTTACTGTCTTGTTCTCTATATCAAAAACACAAAAAAATTTAGTTACTTGCATTTACTTTATTTACTTTTTGTTTATTTCATCATGTTTCCTCCTAAGTACACTCTAAAAGACATACCGGTAGGACGTGGGTCTATAATTGGGAGAGATAATAAAGAATTTTTTTCACTCATGTTAGTACCACTGAAGATTTTGATGATAGACACTTGGTAGAACTTGCTCCTACTTATGAAATTGCTGCTGCTTCTTTAGTTCACATGTTGGAAACTAAATTTGTTAATCTTAATCCTATAATCCAACACATGTTTCTCACACTTGGTGATATGGAAGAAGGGGAAAAGAAAGATTTTGTTTTAGAAACCCTTCTTAAAGAATTTGGTGGTGTAGCAAGAGAGCCTAGAAAAGTCTTTATTAAATATAAGATGCTTGGTTCTTGCACCAACTTTGCTAGTACCCTTGAAAAGATGGACATTGATAGAATAAAGTACACTAATAATATTAATGATGTAGGGGATATTAAGACATCAATACCTTGCAAGCTCGCAGGAATGTTCGAGGCACTAGAAAAGAATTATGATTGGATTGTTCCTGAAAATTTGTTTAATGAGAATAGCAAGCCTAAGAGTAATGAAAAGGGAACCTCTGAAACTTACATAGATAAGATAACATGCATTGTTGAGGCAACTCCCAACACCCGAGGTAATGTCGATGCTTCATCTCTTGATAATACTTGATTTACACTTTCTGCGCCTAGCTGAAAGGCGTTAAAGAAAAGCGCTTATGGGAGACAACCCATGTTTTTACTACAGTACTTTGTTTTATATTTGAGTCTTGGAAGCTGTTTACTACTGTAGCAACCTCTCCTTATCATGTTTTTGTGCCAAGTAAAGTCTCTATGGTAAAGTTGATGCTAGATTTCGATTGCTGCACAGAAACAGCATTGCTGTCTGTCACGAATTCGCGCAGAAGTCTCTGTAAAAAAATCAAAAAAATCTGCAAATTTACGTGCGTGATCCTAAGATATGTACGCAACTTTCATTAGTTTTGAGTTTTTCCGTTTGAGCAAGTTAAGTGCCCCTTATAGGTTCGTCTTTACGGACTGTTCTGTTTTTGACAGATTCTGCCTTTTATTTCGCATTGCCTCTTTTGCTATGTTGGATGAATTTCTTTGATCCATTAATGTACAGTAGCTTTGTGCAATGTCCAGAAGTGTTAAGAATGATTGTGTCACCTCTGAACATGTGAATTTTTGATTGTGCACTAACCCTCTAATGAGTTTGCTTGAAGTTTGGTGTGAAGGAAGTTTTCAAGGGTCAAGAGAGGAGTATGATATACTATGATCAAGAGGAGTGAAAGCTCTAAGCTTGGGGATGCCCCGGTGGTTCACCCCTGCATATTTTAAGAAGACTCAAGCGTCTAAGCTTGGGGATGCCCAAGGCATCCCCTTCTTCATCGACAACATTATCAGGTTCCTCCCCTGAAACTATATTTTTATTCAGTCACATCTTATGTGCTTTGCTTGGAGCGTCTGTTTGTTTTTGTTTTTGTTTGAATAAAATGGATCCTAGCATTCATTGTGTGGGAGAGAGACACGCTCCGCTGTTGCATATGGACAAATATGTCCTTAGGCTTTACTCATAGTATTCATGGCGAAGGTTGAATCTTCTTCGTTAAATTGTTATATGGTTGGAATCGGGAAATGCTACATGTAGTAATTCTAAAATGTCTTGAATAATTTGATACTTGGCAATTGTTGTGCTCATGTTTAAGCTCTTGCATCATATACTTTGCACCCATTAATGAAGAAATACATAGAGCTTGCTAAAATTTGGTTTGCATATTTGGTCTCTCTAAAGTCTAGATAATTTCTAGTATTGAGTTTTGAACAACAAGGAAG